>NC_041046.1:35636782-36236782 GCF_900634775.1 Gouania willdenowi
ATTTCCAGAAACTTTACGAATGGTTGGTGATAGAGAACAAGGAGAACAACAGAGTTGGGGGCTGGAAGACAACAATCGATCCATGTAGGTGAAACAAAAACAATAAGGAGATCTTAAGAATGTATATGCACTCCACAGTTTTACAATACACAGAACAATTTCCAGCCAAGATATGGAAGCTCAATATTAAATGCAATTATTTTAATAAAATGGCCGTGACCATCGTCACATTTTCCTAAATAAATTTGGTAATATTCCGTTTTTTTTGGTATTTATACTTAATACACACCAAATGTAGCAAATCATGAGTAATAATGCAGCACATAAACCAAAAAAAAAAATAGTAGTGTACATTATCTATGCATATGTTACTATGTACTTTTTCACTGTGAATGAAATGTGCAAAATTATTTTGTATTTATTTAATTTCATCTTACATAAAGATGATCATATTGGAATCTGTTTTTACAAGTTTTATATACATATATGAAATAATCAAACTTTAATTGTCTTACACAGATTCTGAATACTCTATTAAAGTTAGGCTGAGTTTGAAGGCTGCATTGGGAGAAAACGCTGTGAGTATTATTAACCATTTCTGCTAAAGTTGGACTTGATATTTGCACTGATGACAATGTTTGATGTTAAAATGAGCAAATACAGGTTTTTCTTTTTGTTCTCACGATGATCTGATCTGTGTTTCAGTATATGTGGAATGACAACGAGCTTTACCTGTTTAAGGCCAGTATTGCTTATGCAATGAGGCAGTACTACAGCCAAAGGAATGAGACTCTGATCTTCACGTGAGTACCATCCATCCATCCATCCATCCATCCATCCATCCATCCATCCATCCATCCATCCATCCATCCATCCATCCATCCATCCAATAATATGCATTAAGAAAATTACATTCCATTACATTTTGGAAGTTTTTTTTTTCTTTGTTTGTCACTGCAGAGCTTCAGATGTTCTCACCTACAATGAGACTCCCAGGATTTCTTTTTACTTATTGGTCACCAAACCAGGAAACCCTTCTGTTTTCATCCCAAAGAGGGAAGTGGAGGCAGCAATCAGGTGAGTTTCACTGCTCACATGAACGTATTCACATACACGCTTTATACCTATTGGACTCCAGTGTCAGGCTCACAAACTACATTAGATCAAACAGGACACGCACACTTCTTATTCTTCTGATCTTGTTGGAATGATTGATAAGCATCTTGAATCGTTGAGTCTTTTTTCACACAAAGTTTATTAGCTGTTGACCAGAAATCCTGGGAATTTTCCTTTTACTCATAACTGTATAGTGTTAGGTGAAATAAACTCCTTTTTAAAAATCTTTTACATTAATGAAGAATTGGGAAAAAAATCTTAAATTCTGTAGTCTGTAATTGAATCCAAGGTTTCTCAAATGGGGGTACGTGTACCCCTATGTAACCCATGGTGCTACAGGTGGTACTTTAGAGGGAAAAAGTCGAAACTTAACAAACAAAACATTTAATAAGAGGCATATTTAGGTAAAAAATTAAAATCATAATAATGATGATGAAAATGAGCTTGATTAGAACATGATCTAAAAATATTGTTGACTGGAAATTATAAGAACTATAGAAATAAATACATTTTATGTGGCACCAAATACTGCTTCATTCCACTTATTTACAATGGCATTCTTTGAAATGTGTGTTAACACCCCCTCGTTCCATCATTATGCTCTATAGTTGTTTTTTTCATTGAATTCTTTGCAAAATGTTGTTGTTGGACAAACGTGGTAATTGTATTCAGAAATAAGAGAAATGGGTTACTTGACCAAAAAAGTTTGAGAACCAGTGATTTCATCTACTACTAGTATAATCTATTTTAAGAACAGGAACGAAAGTACCTAATGTAGCACTTTTTGTTACCACATGAACATATATTAGAGAACAGTTTGGCAACATAATAAACCATTTCTAACCATTCATGCAGGTTATCTCGGGGTCGAATCAATGAAGCCTTCCAGTTAGATGACTGGACATTGGAATTTGTGGGCATCGTTCCCACACTGGCTCCTCCCATAGAGCAGCCGGTGGAGGTGTGGCTTGTGGTGTTCGGGGTCGTCATAGGCCTTGTGGTCCTGCTGGGCGTATACCTCATCATCTCTGGTGTCCGAGAACGCAAAAGGTGAGGTTGTATCCAACAGAGGTGTAAAGAGTACTGACACATTCTACTCAAGTACTGTTCTTTGATTGAAATTATACTCAAGTACAAGTAAGTCAAAATTATAATACTCAGGTACAAGTAAAAAGTAGCTCAATTCAATAGTACTCAAAGTAAATGTTACTACTGCCTTTCATCGCAGTTCCTTTGCATACAGAAAACATCTCATGTAACTTAAAAAGGAAGAGATGAAATGTTGCACAATTGTTTCCTAATGTATTATGGAACCGGAGGGTTGCAGGTTCAAATCCACTATGGGCCATCGCTGTGGCACCCTGAGCAAGTCTCCTACACCTAATTGCTGCAGGACTCTCTTGAAAAATAGATTATTAATCTCAATGAGACTTTCCTGGTTAAATAAATGTTTAAAAAAAAAAAAAAAAAAGGTTTGTGCAAATGTCAAATTCTTAAAAAAAAAAAAGCAGTTGAAATGCGGTGAAAAACATAGATATAGGCTATAACATGTTGGAAAAAGCATTGGAAAAGTAGCAGAAAGGTGAAAAAGTGAAAGAAAAATAGAATTAAGATGGGTTAAAGGATCTGAAACAATCTAAATAAAGTTGAGGAAAAAAAACTGAACAAAGAAGAAGTTCACAACGTTGAAAAATGGTAAAGAACGTGTGAAAAATGGTAATAAATGATCGTTAGAGTCGGATTTGCGCCTGCTCGGGGCTAAACGCACAATTTTTGGAGTGAAAAAAAAGTGCTTATTTTATTTAATCAGCGGTAATTAAAAATGATCACAAAAAATAATAATTAAAAAAATACAACAGTTGGGTTGTAGAAATTGTAACAAATTACTTCTTTTTAAATGTATTTTTGTACAAGTAAAATGACCTGATTTAGAAATACACTCAAAAAATACAAGTACCCATAAAAAGCAACTCAATTACGTGAGGCGAGTACTTCATCATCATCATCATTACATTTGACTGATCAGTTGATGACGGTGCTGTGCTTTTCTTGTGTTGTAGGAATCAAAGGCAAACACACAGGTGGAGAACCCCCAACAATGAACGGACAGAGCAACAAAAGCGTTTGAGACAGTGACAGTGAATTAACTGGATTATAAATCCCAAACAATCAGTAATGTACAGTTTTGTCCAATTATCGTTAAAAAAAATGCACTTTTCTTGTGCATTACAGCGGCTACAATAATGCATATCTATGACGCCCAGCGTGCCAATAGTGGTTCATTTTGTAAATAAACAATGAAACAAATCTGATGAAAAAGTTGTGGAAATTAAATTGTACATTCAAAGTGTGACGTTACTACAACTAAATGGCACTGAAGAGTTTTGTAACATACTGTTGTATACTTGTTTAAACTGTGTTAATTATTATTAAAAAAAAAAAAGGTGACAGTGCATGAATTATTGTGGACATTTTCATTTAATCAAAAATACATTTGCACCTGATCAAATGTCATGTAATATTAGTTACAGACTATGCACCGGTATCGAGACAAAGCGTTAATAATTGAACAAATTTCAATAAAAAAGATACTCACACACAAAGCTCAAACATTCATTACAACTGTATAATGTATTATTAAATAGTAGCAATAAAATTTATCAAATAGCGGTAATTTAAATCCAATATGTGACACATAGAAGCAAATAAATCAAAGTTGGCACAATAGTAGTCACACACACACCACACCACACACGTAAGCTGTGATGGTCTGGTGTTTCCTGTCTATTGTAGAGCGTCAGTCTGGCCCCTGTGGGAGGCCCCAGGATTTGTCGTTGATGTACTTTTGGTGACGTACGTGTGTTTTTTTCAGTAGGTTTCAGTTCTGTTTATTTCAGGGACTGTGGTTCAGCCGAGTGTGTCTGTTGACCGCTCACGGTCTACATCTGCAATTCAATCTCACTCATGGCGAAAACCACCATTGCAGGCAAATGTCTACGGGGTAATGCATGGGTTAAACATGTGTAAAACATCACTTTTAATAGCGTGACACCGAGTTCAACATGTCTTCAAATCTCCTTGATTAGAGATGTTTGTATGTTTTTTAATTTCCCAATTATGTTTTTGACCCCGTCAAAATGACGTAAAAAATTAATGTCGTTTTGCTTTCTGGGAAATGATGTTTATGATAGTGTGAGGTCTGGATAGGCACATTCAGGCATGAGGGCCTGTACTGTGAATCTGGAGGTTCTCCTAATGCGCTAATTTCCAGGATTGAATCCGTGTGTGCTGTCCTACGAAGCTGGATACGTTTTAGCTGGCTAAATTACCATGGTAACAGGCTGAACACCTAACCTGGCCGGGATCAGGTTATGAAATGGATAAGATCTGAACGAGTTTGAAGTCCCGCCTCTTGAACAATCAGTTCTAGTAGAAAACGAGCTGCCCAATAAAAGGTGGAACATTCTGTGAACATGTTGTTTCAGGAGTCACTAATGCAATACACCATTATTATTATTATTATTATTAGCACAAATTTACTCTTAAACCAACTCACACATGAGACAGTCTGTTAAGAGTTGCCTGATATACCGTAGCTGGTAATTTCACGTATAAATTGTAAGAAATTCACCAAAATGTCACCAATACTGCATCTTTAAAATAAAACAATCCCAACCTGGCAACTTTCTTGTTTCCCTGACAAGTTTTTAGTGTGAGTAAATAAGCTAAGCTTTTTTGGTCTTCTATTTTATTAAATCTTTCCAGAAAATAACAAGAGTATTTGAATGACAGTCGGTCAGACAAGAAGTGACGCTACTTTACTTCTGAATGACAAAGAAGAAGGACTCCTCGTCCAACTGTCCGTCCAGCCTGCCTACCTGCACTGCCTCTGAATTGACGATATGAATGAACCTGTCCTTATGTAGCGCTGACTCAAATGTCCTGTGACCACCAAAAAACGACACGGTTCGCCCTTTCATGTAGACGACAAAAACAGAGTTTGGTGTGATCACTAGTGGAGATCACTTTAAGTCTCTGCTTGTCAAACACCGGCAACAACAAAAAATCAACAATTGATCAAACTTACAATTTGAAACTTACTAATAAACATACAAATGTAGGAATAGTAAGGAGAGGCTGCATGAATCTTCATTGTTTTGTTTAAATACAGGGAACAGGGAATTACATCATTTTGCAGAACAATTCTGGATGTTGAATTCCACTACAGAAACTAATGATCTAAAACAAAATGTTGCGAATATGAGTGTCGGGTCATACCTGTCAAGTATCCTGTGTTTTGGGCCTGTATTTTCCCGTAAATATCCCGGATTTTAATGTAATGATAATTAAAAAATGACTTACTAAACTGACGCCGTCACTAACCTCGCGAGAAACTGCCATCTTAAATGGCCTGGCTTGGTGGCAGCTCACGCGAGATTGGTGGCCGACAGCGGCACCAAACCGGCTCATAGCGGGCGCAAGAAAATTGCCTTATTTTCAAGATCCCAAAACTATGGGGCGACCGTGGCTCAGGTTGTAGTGGGTTGTCTTCTGATCGAGAGGTTGAGGGTTGAGGTTGAAGTGTCCTTGGGCAAGGACACTGAAACCCTAAGTTGCTCCAGTGGTCGACTAGCGCCTTGCATGGCAGTCCTGTCCCACTGAATGTGAGAGTGTTTGGGTGAATGAGCTGATATGTAAAGCGCTTTGAGACTGCTTCAGTGTGGTGATTAAAGCGCTATATAAAATCAAGTCCATTTACCATTTTACCATTACTGACAGGTATGTGTGTGTGGGGGGGGGGAAATCATCCCAAAGTCTAATATTGTGCATTTCCTTAATATGCAAAAACTAAGTGTTAATCTGTGGTTGTGATCTAAATTGTCATGTCAGATAAAAGGATTACCTCCACTTGTATGATCACACTTGTTTCATCACTGCAGCACTTGAGAAAGCAGTTGGGACCCAGTGAGGTTCAGCACCACCCGGCACTCCTCTGTAAGGACAGTCCGTACTGATTGACATGTAGCTGTAAATGGTGATCCTCTCTGAAAACACATTATACAAAACAAATCAGTCTTCAATCTGGTCCTGAGTTCGTGAAATAATTAATTTATATTTTTTATCATATAGTTACACCAATTTGGGTGCTCTGAACCCACCTGGATTAGCGAAGCATAGGCCATTTTCTGTGAACAGTTTAACCGTGGAGGGTAATGCCTGGAGGGCACAATGTTCGACCAAAACGTTTAGCATTTTTCCTGTTTGAAAACTGTCACTTCCTCTTGGAACTGAAAAACAAAAGTGGACCTTATTTTAAACATCCTTTGTAAAACAGACTATTATTGTCATTGGTCCTGGAATGCTAAACACCCATAGATGTTTAATTTACCCCACAACCTGAATGTATTTCATCATAGCAGAGCTTTTTGATTTATTGACTTTACTCCTACAGAGTTATGGCAGCTGTACCCAGAGTTTAAGATGACTGTAGCCGAGCGCTCCCAGGGAAAGATGGATGTTACAAATTGGAAGAGATTAACAGTCATGAGCGGTAAAAAATTTGTTAAATCACACAAGTTGTTTCATTTGCCGGAAAAAAAGGGGGAAAGAATAGGGATTTGAAGGAGTTTGACAGGACTATGAATAAATATTATTGTTTTCCTCCTTCTATTAATTGCAAGATTCATCAACAGCAAAAAGGTGCTGAAAAGATTCAAGAACAAGTGCACATGCTAAGCACTGAGAAGCTAAATGACCAAATATAACAACAAAACATTTTATTCGGCTGATTCTCATAATGTGGACGCATTCAATGACAAACAAAAACAGAGAAAACAAGAGCACATTGATGACTCTACAGTAGATCAAAATGTATGGGCACCCCTAATATTTTGAAGAATTTAAATTAAATTTGCATTCCGAATCCGAATGAAGCTCAGTGGAGTATTTGAAAAAACAACCCGACATAACTGAGTCAAAGTTCATAAAGACTTTTATGACTTTTTGAAAATTCGCCGATGATGAGAGTATGGGATTTTTTTTTTCAAAATAAAATGGAATCTTCTACTTTGGTTAATATTTTGTCAAAATCCATTGAGTACGGTACTTTTGACATTACCCTGCTACCAGACAAACAAGCAATTCAGTAAAATATTGAAGCATGAATCTAAAATTGTGTAGAATCAAGTTAAATATTGGACAACATACTGTAAGTTCATGATATTAAGTGAGTTCCTCACCTAGTGTCACCTGGCTGGACTCTGCCACCACTACGATGTCATTGAAGACACATCCGCTCCCATTACACCCCTGACAGGGACTGTTGACATCACAGCCCCGCCCCCTCACCAGGGAAATGCTGGTTTTTGTCATTTTAATGACAAGCAGATCTTTCTCTTCCATTCTCTCCTCCTCTTTGTATTCCAATTCTGTTTCGGCTTCTTCTTCTTCTTCTTTTTCTTTTTCCTGCTGGCACACTTCACTTTGCTCACCTCTAATCATTTTCCATTCAAAAGTCAGCGTTGTATACTCCTTGGAAAAAGGCTGTAGGGTCTCCTTACATGGAGGGGCTTCCTCACCAGGTTTCACCTGCTTCTTCCCTGGTTTGTGGATGGTCTATGGAACGGAATATGGATACAGACTGATACAAAACTTATTAGAAAGTTTTACATAAGATCATTGAACTCACCAGCATCGGATTTCCCTCTGCTAACATCTCTGCCACCTCTTCAGGTGTCACATCTCGCAGGTCTTTGCCATTTATCTGCATCAACTTGTCTCCACTGTGACATGCATGGGAAAAAATATCATTCAAATGTAACCAAGTTATACTAAACATGCAAATATATATACACATACACAGTATAACACCTAGCATAACATGTCTGTAAATCATCCTCTCCATCACTTTTTCATATTTAGACCAAAAGCTCAATAACTAAATAAGTAATATAAATATAAATTTAAGTATGGTATGAATGTGAATTAATGACAAAAATAGGACGGTAATTTAAAAAACACAATAAATAGGATGATAAAAATATTGAATTATATGAGTAGAGAGACAAAGAACAGCAGCTGTGTCTTTGTAATAAGGGTTTTCAGATGAATTCTTAGTCATCTTATGAAATCAAACTTTTTCAGGGAATAGCATTGTAGAATAATGTTAATTGTTGGAGAAAGACACTTTTTCTCACTCGTACCTGACAAAAACTTTTTTCCAGCTGGAGTTTTTTAACTTCACCACATTCTTCACTTCATACTCATGCTTTCCTTCTTCAACCTGGTGCACAATCAACACACCGTTCTTAAGAGGCTCCTAAAAAGAAAGTAACATATACAAAAGCGACATTTTAAAGAGAGTAAAAACATAAGCACATGCTCGATATCGTCCATTGCTGAGTGCTCGCGTCACCCACCTTCAGCTCCATGATGATGACAGTATCAGCTGCTGCAGCACTGGAGTTCTAGTACGACAGTGACTGGCTTTTAAAGCTTTCAGCGTGTTTCTGCTTTGTGTTAGCTGAATAGGAAGTGAGCTGTCACACTCATGGATGCGGAAGTGCTTTAAAAACAGGAAGACAGTGAAAATGAATGAAATAACGTTATCAACTGGAAAGGAGAAGCAGTTGGAAATATTAGAAAAAAATACTAACCGTGTTCTCTCATCCTCAAACACTGAATGTTAATCATTTACTTTAGTCTGATTTCAGTAACAGTTAGAAACCACTTCATCATCAGCTCTTTTTTTTCTACGTTATTTCTAACTATTATGACATGCAAATATCATAACGTAGAAAACAGGAAGCACTGAAGGAATATGACTATACTTCCTCTGTCATTTGTTGAAGAGATTAGGCTTTAGGTTTTACAATTGATCCATACATCATGTTTGAACCCATCCATCCATCCATACATCCATCTATCCATCCACCCGTCCATCCATCCATCCATCATCTATCCATCCACTCATCCATCTATCCATCTATCCATCCACCCATCCACCCATCCATCTATCTATCATCCATCCATCCATCCTTCCATCGATCCATCCACCCATCCACCCATCCACCCATCCATCCATCCATCCATCTATCTATCATCCATCCATCCATTTTTCCATCGATCCATCCACCCATCCATCCATCCATCCATCCATCCATCTATCTATCATCCATCCATCCATCCATCCTTCCATCCATCCATCCATCCGTCCATCCATCTGTCCATCCATCCATCTACCTGTCCATCCATCCATCCATCCATATATCGTACCCATTCACCCACCAACCCATCCATACACCCACCCACCCACCCACTCATCCATCCATCCATCCATCGACCCATTCACCCATCCATCTGTCCATCCATCCATTCTTACTCATCTCACATTGTGGTTGTTGAGAAATCATCTCTTACATGTATTTCAAAACAAAACAACAGCTGATCATTAGTATGTTCATGATTTATCTGATGTTGTTCCTTTTCATTAGGTTTTCAGTACTCAAAGTTATCCAATGAATGAACTTTAAATGATCTTTGTTACTAACTCATGTCAGAAATGTATTTGGAGTCATTTATATCAACTTTTAACGTTCAAACACTCAAAACACCTATTTTACATATCATGTTGTCTTCACGTCAGGATTACTCTTTGTATTTCCGCTTCTATATAAAGTCTATGATGAAATAGCATTTCAATCAGACATTTTATCACTTAGTTTAGGTGTCATCCACATATTTGGATGTTATGACGTTCCAGAGAAGACCAGGAATATTACGGTGGACCGATTTTCTGACATTGCTCTTACCAGAATACGAGAAATTGTAAAATGGAGGTGGGTGCAGCATTTTGATGACCCTATCAGCATCTTACTGCAGATCCATGCATGTCTTCCAGCTCAACAAGGAAGACACCTTTAAAATGGTAAGTCTACGATTGGAATGATTGGATGCCTTTAACCTCCCAAAAATATAGTTTTTGCTACATATTTGGTGCACTTGCTTGAGTAAGCACTACGCCACAGTTTGTCAAACATGTCGACCTCCATAAGCATGTGTTTAAAAAGCTTTTTATTGTATATGCAGCTTCTAAATCACCCCTTATTCCTTCTCAAAAAAGTTACATATAAGAAATGGTCATTCATTTTTTGTTTGGTGATTTTCAGAAATATAAACATTGCTTTAAGTTGCTGTGACGTTTGTTGCAAACACACATGCTAATACATTACCCTTGAAGTTTTATATTTATTGTGCAGCTAAATATATACATGCACATCCACAAATCAACACAGACATGCACACTGATGCTATTTCCAGCTTTCCCCAGCAGAGCCACTGAAGTCCTGCTAAATGTGTAGAAGTGGATTGAGTTACATGAGCCGCTGCTGCATGAGGTCCACCATTGAGACACGAAACACGGAGACAAATCAACCTGTAGTCGCGGACATGCTCTGAGAGTGTCTGTGATCCATTGTGGTCAAGGAATATAAAAGTTATCCAACGTTGTAGTCGCAGACGGTGAGAAACACTTTACAGGTTTGATTAATGGTGTGGGAATGAAAATGAAGACTTTTCTCTAGTATGTTGCTTCAGACTTATAAAGAGCTTTTTCATGTTTTTGTACGAAAAAGCAGTTGTTTATTATTGAATTCTCTTTTTAGTTATTTTCATTTAAGCAACTATTTATCATATTTATTCTAAGAGCAATCAAGCAGTGCATAATACCATAGAATTACTAAAATACACTTTTCACAATTTCTGATCTTTAATGTTTTCAATTGAATTTTTTGTTTTAATGATATTTCATGTCGTTTGTTTCGCTTTGTTGGCATGAATAAAACCCAATGATAATTTCATATTCAAGAAGGTTCTGCCATATAACCAATGAGCACAGTAAATCCCATAATGATTAATATGATTAATAAAAGGCTTAAGATGATTCTTATAAGTCGTGTAACCTTTTCTCTTGTTCCGTTAAGTTTCATGTAACTTTGTGTCCTTCAGATGGTCATTCTTGACGTGTTGATAATAGGAGGTGGCCCTCATGCCTTGACTCTGGCCAGCCTGCTAACCAACAATAACTCTGACCTAAAGCCCAAACCTGAACATGACTCACCCCCCAGCACAGGACCCTGTCCGCCTCACGCCAGCTCAGAAACATCCAACAAGAAAAGTTTCAGAGGCAAGAGGAAGACAAAGAGTAAAGAGAAACCCAGTATGATGTGTTTTATTCTATAACTTCATCAAGTTGACTAAAAACCAAATTAACTGGAATTTAGACCAGATAAGAATAGTTTTTATGTTGTCATAAATTGGAAAGAAAAAGCCAGAGGTGACAAGTACCAAAGTACTTTACTTGAATATTTATTTTTTTGGTGACTTTTTGCTTCTACTTCTTACTTTTTGAAACAAATATCTGTATTTTTTACTCCTTAGATTTTTAAAATGAGCTTGTTACTGTTAAGATCTTCAAAGATGACACCACAACGTAAAAAAGACGCAAAACTTTGGTAGTTTGAGCTTTTTTCTGTTCGGTAGGTCCCTTAGTTTTATGGTTAACATTTGAACAGTTTTTAAAAATGTTAAACTTAAGGCTGAATCTATAATGAATGCTAAATTATCCAGTTGTTCATAAAGGGTAATAGATTTAATTCATTTCCATGTTCCAGTTTCATACAAGTTCTTAAAATAATAAAAGATAAGGAATTTGCTTGTTTAAAAAGCCTGTTTTATTACTGAAGGGACATTTGTTTTACTTTTACTCAAGTAAAGGAGCAACTTCAATACTTTTACTTTTACCAGAGTATTTTTTTATTCAAGTATCTGTACTTTTACTTGAGTAGTGAAGACTAGTACTTTCGCTACCTCTGAAAGAGCTGATGATACACTGACAGCCTGAATCTGCTGGGAAAGCTCCAACACCTGAAAGAGAAAATCCAGATAAAATATACACATAATATAGTACTTTGCATTCAAAACGTATGTTGTCCCTTTAAAAGTTGTTACTCTTTTTTTAATAAACAATAATATTTTTTTAACCTTTATTATATTTATTCTATCTTAAGTTTGGAAAAATTGATACCATTTTACTTGGGTCTAACTGCAAACAGCAGCCAGCTTCTGTCCTAGCAAATAATCAGAATAACTATGAAATTCCTCATATTAAAGAACAATTTTAAGACATTCAACAAATTTCATGACTTTCAGTCTTAGTAAAAAAAGCAAGTGTATATAATTGTTTATCATGTCTCAATGTATTTAACCTATTGTGTTGTTTTTTAAATCCTATTTTTATTCTTGTTTTCATTCTCCTAAACGCTTTAAGTCTTGCGTATTGCTAAATTTCATAAAGTCGTTCTTCAATGTGGTGGTTTTCATAGCTTCACAGAACATAGTAACTGTGTGTGGTTCTCATTGGGGTCAATTTCAATGTAATGACTTCTCCAAAACACTAACCACTGCCTTTTTTTTCTTCTGTCCTATCTGCTTTCTATGCATATTAAGGGTTAAAGACAGGTCGCATTTATTTAATTCCCCTCAGAGGCCAGGGGGCCAGTTTTGGGGGCCACTACTGGCTCATGGGTCCCAACTCCATATGCAAATGCATAGTCCACCTATAGCCAGAAACGTCTATGTCTTGCAAACTTAAAGCAACGGACATAAGCATAATTGTGATTTAAAAAGTCTGTATGCTGTTTAGTTTAACATTATGCTTATATTGCATGTAATTTGTTAACTATGTGCATGTGCAATTTTCTCATCCATCCAACAAGGTTTTGGGTTCATCTGTGCAGGTGACAAGCTGCGTGAACCACAAGCAGAGACACAAAATGGAGTTTTTCCCCCACTGAGCCTCCGTGTAGTGGACACCTATGGAGAGTGGACGGCTCTGTGGGAAAGCCAGTTCACAGCTCTTAACATCCCTCATCTCCGCTCACACACAATGGTGCACACAGACCCTCACAACAAGGTACAATAGTCCAGCACGCTCCTAAATTGTAACATGTGACATGGTTTTTGAATAAAGATTTTACAACTTCCTTTTTTGTTTTTTTTTCAACAGAAAGCACTTCAGGAGTTTGTTTCAAAGCATGGTCGTACAGCAGAGCTGCACAGTCTTCCAGATCAGATTTATATTCTGGATGAAAACACGTTCTTTAATGACATGAGGCTTGGCAAGAAGGAGAGGAAACGTCTGAATATCACCTCAACCCTAAAAAAGAGTTTGTTGTTCAATTTACCAGGAACCAGGCTGAGTGTGGATTTCTTTAAGGCGCAGGTGTGGCTGCATCTACCTTTTTCATACAGCATGTCTTAAAAAAAGAAAATAAACTGCATGAAAAATCACTTTGATTATGGCTTGTATAAAGTCAGAATATTACCAATTACCCAAAGCTCATGACCATAGGTGAGGACTGCAATGTAGTTTCTTTGCCTTCTGGCTTAGCTCCCTCTTCCCCACAATAGACCGGTGCAGACATTGCTCCGATCCACTGGTTGATCTACTTGAACTCCTGCACTTGAGGCAAGACCTATCCCTTCCCATGGAATTGGTAATCCAAACCTTTTCCAACTGAGAACCAAGGTCTCACTTGAAGATGCTGATCCTCATCTCATCCAATTTCCACTTCGCTGTGAAGTGTTCCTGCAAGAATGGTGTTTGATGTGGTCAAGAAAACAAAAACGTCCGCAAACGACCAAGACAAAATCCTCTGAGCCCTTAAACTCGACTCAATCCACCACCCAGCTGCACCTAGATAGCCTGTCTCTGGAATTGTTTTATACATACGAATGACATTATGCTGTTATTATCTGTCAGTAGCATGAAAAGGGTGTTGTGAAGGCTGTCATTAAGTGTCGTTTGCTAAATTATGACACTTTTTGCTAAATTATGACACCTTTAGAGCTATGTTGGCTATTTTTGGGTCAGGTGGAGGGATCTAGTGGGGTTAGGGTTAAGTAGGGTTCGGGTTAGGGTTAAGGGTAGGGTTAGTAATAATAGTTAATAATGTGAAGAGTTTGATGAAACTCAGTTTAATGTGGCAAATACCCTATTCCTTGTCATAAGAAACTTAAAAGATAATTGAACTTTATAGTCTAATGAATTACAATTTAATGATTTACAAGTACGCTCCCCTCCTTGTTGCTTTTGCACAACATAAAATGTGACTAAGGAAAGTCCACTCAGCTAATCATAGTTCTCTACATCTAGGTGGAGAGATACATGTTGGACAAAGTGATGGTGAAGGGAACAGTGGAGCGGATCATACCAGTGACTGAAGATGAGGATCTGATAGAAGAAGAAGAAGAAGAAGAAGAAGAAGAAGAAGAAGAAGAAGAAGAAGAAGAAGAAGAAGAAGAAGAAGAAGAAGAAGAAGAAGAAAATCAAACTAATGATGTAACCGAAAGAAAGAGAGAACAAGCTCACAAGACGGTGAGATACTTTCGAGTCCAACTTCAGGAGGGTGAAGTCTTAAAGGCTCGCCAGGTTGTCATGGCAACCGGGCCAACGCAAGCTCAAATGGCCAACATCCCATCATGGGTGCAAAGTATTGAAGAGCAGTACCCAGAGGAGCGTTTACAACACACAGTTCAACTGATGCACTGTTTGCCCAACTCAAAGCAGAAAGTCAAAGCGACAAATGACGAGAGACAGAATGAAACTCTTTGCACACAAAGTAAGTAAACACATGATACATTTCACCTTTATTTTCACCTAAATTCCCTGGACAGTGGCAGAGTTCACAGACCATTGTGACACCAATCCTTCCATTACAGTTTGCTTGTGTGTGTCCAGGATCGTGTGTTGTGTGTGAAGTAGAGCACAGAGTCCTGGTAGTTGGTGGAGGTCTGACCAGTGCACATGTCGTCTCTCTGGCTCTGCAGCAAGGTGCCAGCCATGTGACATGGGTCATGAGAAAGCACCTCCAGGTTCAGTGATTGAGTAAAAAACACATAGTGCTGCTGTAAACATCAGATTTATTGGTCTGTGTGTGTTTTTTTTGTTTTGTTTACAGCTGAAACAGTTTGACGTAGGTGATGTGGAGAGCCTGGTTGGTCGGTACTCTCATACGGAGCACGGGATCAAGATGGACGGCCAAGCCTATCTGCGACAGTTCTACACTGAACGCAGTCTCCATAAAAGACTGGCAATGATTCACCAAGCAAGGAAAGGAGGTGCTGTTACACCTGAAGCCTACATTCACCTGAAGCCTTATATGCTCAACGGACAAGTGGATGTCAAGACATTTTGTCAGGTAGCTGAAACAAATCCTCTACTGACGCTGATGGGTGTGTGAATTTTGGTGGGATAGTTCAATGTGGGTTGAACTTCTTCATCCTCAATTTTTTGATATCAGGCAAATGTGCATTGTTGACTCACAGAAATTTTTGTGTTCAGTGTTTATGTGCTGTTGAAACACCTTGAAGAGCCACGAGTTCCAAATATGACAAATCCTCTCAGATGCGGGAAAAAAAAAACCTCACTGGGTTGAAGGTGATGGACAGATTAGGTCCAATATTCTTCCTCCAAAGAGGTTAGGACAGTAAACAAGCTATAGTTTAGAATGTCAAGGGAACACTTTGTGTGTGTGTTTGATTATGTGAAATTGTTCGGGGTATACCCTATGTACCATTGATTTTTAGTCATTCGATATGATTTTTTTTTTTAAGTATGCCATAATTTAAAGCATAACCCTACCCATCTGGTTTTAAATTAAATATTCAGAAAAGTCTGTTTATTTACCATTCAGCAAAAGCATTAAATAAACAGAAAGGTACCGACAATAACTTAATCCAGGGGTCCTCATCTGGTCTCACCCAAGGACCCACATTTTGCCATGGTCATTAAATTGCAACCCACTACATTTTTTTGTATTGAGATGGGCAAGGTTTTGCAAAGGGTTTAGGCTAGAAATGGTCAGTTAGATCTGGCAATCCTGCTCCAGTTACAATTCAGCTTCTTTAACCATTAGGGCACGGGCACCACTGCCCCACGTTAACACTGTACAGCAGAGAAGCAAACCGAGGAACCCACAAGTCCAGATTCTACTAGATTACATAAAGGGCACACATGAAATATTCCAATTTAATGGCTTTAAATAGATGTCATGCTTTTTTGACTTTGTGTTTGGGTTTATGGTGATATTCTTGTTGATTTTCAGGTGAGTGAAGCCAGTTGGTGCTACAGAGACCAGGCCTGGAGCCTCTCCTTCAGCACTGGGGAACACTGGACTGGGGACATGATTTGGCTCGCCACCGGCTGCAAACTGGATGTTAAACAGGATTCTTTGCTTTCTGAAGTGATGAATGAATTCCCAATTCAGGTGGGTTCTGGAGAAATATGATGGCGACCTCTAGCACAGGGGTCACCAACAAGGTGTCCGCGGTCACCAGGTAGCAAGCATAGACCATGTGAGGGGCCCTCAGGAGCTCTAGTTACCAATGAGCTGCATGTAAAATCTGATTTACTTTCCAGGATTCAAACTCACAAAAATAGATACAGACAACAGATGTAGTTATTACTTTTTAAGGTTCAATATTGCTGCAGTTGATACAGTTTTAGTATTAAATTAACTATCTTTAAATGTTTTTTTTTGTTTTTTTTCACGGAAACATTGTGACAAATGTTTTTAAATGCTGCAGGTTTAGTGTATGGGTTATAATATGTTATATATAAAAATATGATATAAATAAAATATATAAAAAAACCCAAGGTGGATTTTACAAATTGTATATGTTTTACAATTAGTTAAAAGTTGTTTGTTTTAGCTAGTAAAACAGCCACACTTTTCTATGAAATGTAGAAAATGAAACAATTTAATGAATTACGAGAAATAAAGTGTTGTATGTTGAAACTTAGACATTTACGACCTTTTTAAGTGCCTGCTAGCCTTCCTTACCCTCTAAGTCCTATATTCCCAAAGTGTGGCACGGTTACCCTTAGGGGTACGCAAATTGTCAAAGGGAGTACATGAATGAAATAATTAAATTTGGAAACTAAAATATAAATCGACCAGCAATCAGGAGCCACCATGTATTGCCACAAATTACACATTAGCCAACGGATTATTAGGTTAGGATTAGGTTATGACCCAATATTGCAACGATTTAATATTTAGGGTTTGTGTTAGAGTTAGGGTTAGGTATTATGGTTAGGTTTAGGGTTAGGGTTAGGTTATAATCCAACATTGCAACAATTTTTAGGGTTAGGGTTAGGTTTAGGGTTAGTCACGCGACCTAAACTGACCAATGACTGACCTATCACATGATCTAAACTGGCCAAATAGGGCCGCTGCGTACGGATAGAATGTCGGTATATTGATATGGCAACCGTACGGATAGCCACTGCCTATATTATACCTCAACAGGGTAGGTAAAATTCATCGACACATTTTACTGTAGGGCTACATTGTATGTGACACTACATCAGTGGTTCCCAACCGTGATAATAACCATTTTAATATCACACATTATTGGCGTCTCCAGAAACTTTTAGAATTAGCTTTTGATAATGTTTGTTGTTGTCAGGATTGATTTAGTGCACAAAGTGACAAGATGCGCCAGCTCAGATATTGTCATGCTGCATTTTATTTGATTGCTTTGTGTGTGTGTGTGTGTGTGTGTGTGTGTGTGTGTGTGTGTGTGTGTGTGTGTGTGTGTGTGTGTGTGTGTGTGTGTGTGTGTGTGTGTGAGTGTGCATAATTAGACAAATAATAATTAAAACATTTTAAAAATAAATTTTCTGTCAGTGTTTTTATTAATCTATACTATTAGACATTCCAGTTTGAATTCCAGGCGACCCCACATTAGGTCACAATCCCAAGGTTGAAAAACTCTGCATTCGATTATCCTGTTTTTAAATCGTGCAGCAGTAGGGGGTACATGGCTTCAAGTTACTGAAGGGGTACAGGACTGTGAAAAGTTTGGGAACCACTGCTCTATTTAAAGTGAAACTGTGAAAATGTAGTATTTAAAGGTCGGTGACCCCTGCTTAGCATATGATGTATATTCCTGAATACTTCAATATTTAACATTTTTATCGATTTATCACTGTGTGCATTGGTTGTTAGGGTTAACCCTATCCCACACAGAGATCAGTGATAGTTCAAATATGTCCCTGGTTTGTTTCCATTAAAGGTTATAGATGGATGGCCGTGTATATCAGAGAGCCTTCAGTGGACACAAGGCTGTCCGCTCTACCTAATGGGACAGTACGCTGCTCTTCAGGTATGTGGACATGTTTACTGTTAAAACATTTTACTAAAGTTTTATAGTCATGTCCTGGGTTGTCATTGTCCTAAAAACAGGTGGGGCCACATTCAGTCAATCTCGCTGGTGGACAGGCTGCAAGCCTACGTATCGCCAAAGACATTGTACGGCATCATCGACAGGAGAGCAAACAGTCAACTGAGCTGAGTGAGGGGAAGTCAAAGACTGAGGAATATATTCAGCAGATGCAAGGCCTGTTATGGCTTTGATGGCCCTGTTCAGACCAAAGGCCTCTAACACATGTTAAATCATTTATGTGTCTTTCATTTGCATAAAAATGTCCTCAATCCAGTATTTCAACTGGAATGAGGTTCACCTGTATATTAATGTGATGTGACATTAATATACATGCACATGCACTACATTGTGTGTTAAACCAGGATAAAGTTCATTGAATATGTTGTGGTTTTTTTTTTTTTTTTTATTCTATGGTTTAATGGTAAATAAATACATGGAGTTGATTTTTAATGACAGTTGCAGTCATTTGTGGCCTCTGAGGGGTTTGGAGATCTTGAGGGATATTGTTTGTTTTTCGATATACTTGAAACTTGAAAATTGGAATAACATTTGAATTTATTTTCTATTTATTTATTTTATTTTATTTTTATTTTTATTTTTATTTTGTACCCTGTCCGCACATGCTGTCAAAGGTCAACGCTGCATGTAGTGCAATCTTTTTATGACAGCTTTGCATGTTTTATTATTGCAATGAAATAAATACATACATTTCATTGCATAATGGTGACCATCACCAGCCCTCCCGAAGGAAGGGTATGATAAACTTCATTAGAAAATAAACAAAATGATTCAAAAAGAATGTAAAATTAGATAAATATTTACAAAAACACACACACAATGAAAGAAAAACACACAAAACAACAGCAAATACACACACATTCCCTCCAAAAACACACTAGATGACGACAAATAAACAAAAATAGAATTGAAACGAGTACAAAACAAAATCAGAAAAATACAAATGATGGAATAAAACACAAAACAACAACAAAAATACGCAGAATGACTCCAAAAACACAACAAAACCTTCCCATAATAATAAAATAACAGGAATACAATATTTTCATTATTAGTGAGAATATATCCTCACTAATAATGAAAAATCTTGAATATGAGATACTATCTCAGAATTATGGCTTTGTATCTCATAATTATGATTTAAGATTATTATTATTATTATTATTATTATTATTATTATTATTATTATTATTATTATTATTATTATTATACTTCTTACTGGCGCTCTAATATTTAATCACTAGATGGAGACAACGTGCCAATTTTCAGAACGTTAAAAACAAAAACAAAAAAAAAAAAAAAAAAAAAAAACTTTGACAGTTTATCGGGTCTAAATTGAGCCACTGTTTCAACAAACATGACAAACAACCCCAAAGAATTCAAACTGTGGACAAAAATTCTGAGGAATTCAGGATAAGAAGCCGTTTTAACATTTAATAAGTAGCGGTAGCTGCATGCGTTACTTGTTATATCTATAATTCAATTTTGACATGTAGTCCACATATTCACAATGTAATTTAGGACTAGTTGCAATTCTAATTATTGATATCTATAACACTATTCTCACTGGTTACACTATTAATTGTAGATATTGAGTAGTTTTGAGTAGTTGCAATTGTAATTGTGGATATCTACAATTCTATTCCCACTAGTAATAATGTTAACTGTTGATATGTACAATTGTTCTTAAATTTCAGATATCAAAAATTGAATTGTAGATATCTGAAATTCATTTCTGACTAGTCAGAATTAAATTATTGATATGTCAGCTTGGGATTGTAACTATGTAATGTCAGATATCTGGAATTACAATTGCATTTTAGATATCTCAAATATAATTCTTAGTAACATCTTTATTTTAGATATCTACAATTCCTTTAATTTGTCAGAATTGAATTATGCACATCAAAAAGAGAGTTTACACTATAGTTAAAATAACAATATCCAGAATGCAATTATTGATACCTGAAATGAAAAAATACATTTTCACTTTTTACAGTTGTTTTTCCAACATGTGGACATTTATATTAGTAAAAATACATGTGATAAAAGGAATAACTGATACCTGTAAATTATTTTTAACTCGTTAAAACATAGTTACTACATGTGAAAATATCTTTTTAACATGTCCAAATTGTTTTTTTTTTTTTTTTAGATATCTAACATTAACATTTCGACATGTTTTAAATACATTTTGACACTAAGTGAGTTTAAAACCGCACATTTCACGGTTTTTTTTTTTTTTTTACATTTCACGCTTCGAAGTAGATTTTTGTTTAAAATGCGTCATCGTCTCTCGTGCGTCGTACGTAGACCTTAGGCCACGCCCCGCGATTTGACTTCCGCCCTGGATTCAGGTCTAAAGTGACGTGAAGAGAAAGAAAATCATTTTTTTAAAAGCCAAACAACTGAAAATAAGAGATTTAGTGGATCGTATTTACAGTTTTGTGTCGGAGGTAAGATGAATGACCTCGTGTGTTCTGCTGTAACCTGAGAAATAAGCAACATTTCACCTAATAATCATTGTTTACATGTTTATTTCAGTCAGATGTCATAGTTATATAACAGCAAAACGCGACATTTTCACAGTAATGTCCACACATAGAACATCACAGTAATGTTGTTCAGCTGTGGTTAGATTTTAGATAAAATAGAATAATCCACAGTGGGGAATTTTTTGTTGTTAGACTGTATATTATACAGGAGTAGGACAATGAGGAAAATGCTTTAAAAAAAGACAGTAAAACAGAAATATATATATATATATATATACATACACATACAGACTCATATTAATATAAATACAGACACATAATAATGTTCAAATATCAAAAGAATAATAATTAAATTAAATCGCAAAATAATAGATTATTTTTTTATTATTTTTTTATGCCAGTAAGGCGTTCTTCCATAATTGTAACATAATTTCCCTTCAGGGATTAATAAAGTAATTAAATTGAATTAAATTAATGAAAACTAAAGAAATAAATCAAAAGTCTGATTCGATTACATTCCATTTTTGATGTAGTAAAGAATATTTCAATCACAGTATCAGTTGTAAGAGATTGAGATCAGATGCTGTAAATAGTCGAAAGTAACTTTTACTATAGAAATATTCATGTTTACTTTAATAATTTAGCCTACAGCACTGCATTTCACACGGTAGAATAAAATACATTAAATGATTGATTTTTGGATTTTATGAATCGATATTAGCCCATTCAAACCAAAAATAGACATTATGCCATGGAAGATTAAATACAATTTTGGAGGGAGTCTGGATCAATATACTGATTCTATTCTGGATCACTTTATGAAATAAGAAAATCCATATATCAATGGTTCTCAACCTTCTTGCAGATACTGAACCAAAATAGTTATTTTATTTGGACAAAAAGACGTATTTCTGGGCTGATTTTTTTTCTTCTTTTCTTTCTTTATAAAATGCTTTTAATTTATTTTTTTTAATAAATTAATAGTTAAAATTTTAATTTAACATTATAATCATAATTGATCTTTTATTGAACTACTTTATTGGGGAAATTCATTTTTGTAACACATTTCTACGTTGTGCGTCCAAACACACTGCTCCGCCCCTTTTATCAATGTTGAAATTAAATAATTCATATCCCAGTTCTTAAGTGGCCGATCACTGATGCAGAAAACTGTCAATATCTGGCAAAGAGGATATTTGGTTCTTGGTGGAGGTTTGCGCTTTCTGAGTGCTCTTGTTATTAACGCAAACTTTTTTATTTTAATGTTGTTTTTTTAAATAACCAATTTTACAGTGGACTATACCTAGAGGTGAAAGTAATGGATTACAAGTACTCACACGTTACTGTAAATGAGTGGCTTTTATGGGCGCCTGTACTTTTTAAAGTGTATTTCTAAATCAGTAATTTTGCTTGTACTTGAGTACATTTTAAAAGGAAGTAACGTAAGTTATTTTTTTTGTTTTAAAATGATCGATGGACATTGTGAAGCTACAAAAAAATGAAATGACCGGACAACAATCAAATGCATCACATCATAGACAACCAATCAGTTTAAACGTAATGCACGGCACTAAAACAGACACAAAACTGTTTTAGAGTTCATACATTTCTGAGAATTTTTTTAAATTTTTTTATTGAATTTATTGGTGTTGTCTTATTTTAAAAGAATTGTACACTTTGACAAACCTTTTATTTTATACAGATGACTTTGTGGAAAATAAATTAAGTTCCAATTGTTCCAAGATTTGAGATGTTTACTGTATGCAAAGGGAACCGTGGCAAGATTTATTAGCAAAAATAAACATGGCGGATGAAAGTAATTACTGTAGTAACTTTTACTTTGAGTACTATTTAGTTTACTTACTTGTACAATGTACAATTTCAATCAATTAACAGTACTTCTGCTTGATTAGGATATATCAGTACTCTTTACACCTCTGACTATACCTGATATGATATATTAGTGGTTATCTCTACTGTCTTACAGTAAGAAGGCCCTGGGATTGATTCTGGGAATGTTCTTTCCTGGCTTATCATGTGCTCCGCTAGGCATGACTTCCTCTCACAATCCAAAGACGTCTATTTATACGAGTGCTCTGTGTGTTTTGTAATGAGTGGGGCATTTTTCAATGCACGATGACCACGAGAAGAGTGGAGAAAATAGTGCTGAGCGTGGAACAGAGTGAGGGAGTGGGAGCACGGGTCCGCAGGAGTATCGGCAGAAAGGAGGTGAGCTCTTTGAAATGATGTTTCTCTTCTTTCTTTCTTTTCTAACTTATTGAATTTGATAATGAAGTCATTTGTTTACCTTTTTCTTTTTCTTTTTTTTTTAAATAAAATTGTAGTTAAGGAATTTGGACCCTTTTCTGATGCTGGATGAGTTCAGAGTGAACAAGCCTGCAGGATTTCCAGACCACCCCCACAGAGGATTTGAGACGGTAGGAAGAGTCAAATGTGAGGTTTTCTTTCATCCATTAGGGCTGGGCAATATATCGAGATTCAAGATATATCGAGTTTTCTATTTTGGCGATATAGGAAAAAACTATATCGCCTATATCGAGATATATCTATATATTTTTTTAACTAATTACAGTCAAACAGTGTCCTTTAGAATTTTTCCACATTTCTGAGATACATATTTTATTGCTTATTTTGTATAAAAATACTTGTTTTAGGAGACGCTGCATTCTCTACTTCTCAGAACAGCATGAAAAGCATTACTGAGTGCATCCTAACCCAGACCTTCCCCTAACCAAGCCACACTACAGAACTCACTCACACGTGCTGTCCCTTAGAGGAGAATAAGACAAAAGTGACACATATTGTGCAGCCGTTTGTTAATAAATGTGTTTATGTGGCAAATTTAACCCTTGATTGTCTTAATGGTCAGACTTTATTGAGTTTAAAATATTGGGATTTTTGTTGTATAACGCCTTTTGAGAAAAAAAATATCGAGAGTTTTGGTTCATATCGCTCAGTTCTAATAACTATTCATGTTAATGTCATGGTTTTTATTCTTCTGGAAGTTATTTTTTCTATTTGTAGCCTACATGACTAATATACATGATATATATTAACATAAATACTGTAGATCAGTGGTCGTCAACACTGAAATACTAAGATTTCACAGTTTTACTTTTATCAGAAGAAAAGCTAATGAAGCATGATTATAGCATTAAATTAAAAAGGAAAGAAATGCTTAAGTTTCAACATGCAACACTTTATTTATCTTAATTTATGCAAGTATTTCATTTTCAAATGACCACTTCTGAAACATTTATTTAAATAAAAATGTATTCCTATTATTATTATTATTGTTGTTGTTGTTGTTATTAATCATAAAAATATGGGATTATATGTTTATTTTTAGTTAAAAATTATAATCATACTAAATATTACCAGAAACTCACAAAATGACAACAGAAACACACAAAATAAAAGGAAAATATACTGAATAATACAGACGAACAATGACAAGATACAAAAAAATGACACAAAAACACACAAAATGATGAAATGTTCTTGATTAAAACATGAACTGAAAATGCAAGGGCAAGTCTTGGTCCCACATCAGGATGGAGATGAAATGAAATTGTAAAAACTATAGAATTAAATCTTTTCAGGAGGGACTAAATAATGTTTCATTCCACTTATTTACAAAATGAGATTCTTTAAAATGTGTGTTATCGCTAATTCATTCTATCATTATGCTCTATAGGTGTTTTTTCACAGAATTCTGAGTAAAATGTTGTAGTTGGACAAAGGCCGTTCTTGGATTCTGAAATAAACCAGTGCTTTAAACCAGGGGTTCTCAACTGGTCTTATCCTGGGACCCACATTTTGTCATTGTGTCCCACTTTTTTTTAGAATTCAACCAACCAAATTTAGTTTTTCCGAAATAGCTGTTGAAAACACACATATAATCTTTTTTTTAAAACATAAATCTATAAATTTCCCTTTGCAATATGCATTTCACAGCATGTCTGTCAAAAGAAAAGTTTCTTTCAAAATAAAAGACAAGTCCAACATGAGACATTATGTATTTATTTATTTTTTACCAGCTGTCTGCGACATACCAAGTACAGGTCCGCGACCCACTTTTGAGTCCCGACCCACCAGTTGAGAATCACTGCTTTAAACAATACAGAATAAATAACCTTTCAATATTGTGCAACACAATAACACTTTTTTTTTTTTCCTGATAAGAGCTTTTAAACTGATTGCTTGTGTTTATCATTTTGCCTGTTTGAAAACCCTGTACCGCTAAAGGAAGGTTATGTTTTATGTTTTAGATTCTTGTCCTCAGATTGCCAGACGTTCTCTCGCCTGTATTTAATTTGGCAAATGTCGCTGAAGTCTCACGTTGCGGGGGAACCGCATCAAGCTTCCCACACAGCATGTTTTCAGCAGATGTGTTTGCTCGCACTTTGATGCCTTTGGTATCAGACAGCTGTGTAGACGCCTCACATGCAGTTCACTGCAGGAGCTCAGGCTTTCTTTCTGGACACAGATGTTCACCTTTGAGCCCCTTGAGTCCCCTTTCATCACTGGAGTGTTTGAAATGAGAGCACACTTTCATTTATGGCAGGGTCAGGGATCAATTACAATTTTCATCTTTAATTATCCATGTTCAATTACAACTCAGTTATGATAACGATGACCAGCATTTTTCACATTACAATTAAAATGATTATTTTCCCCCTGAAAGTCAATTACAATCTCAATTACTGAAGTTCAAATTTTATTAATCACAATTACCGGAGCCTGAAATAAATAGCTCCATAAAATGTAACCTTCCTCTTGTTAGCCTTCTGTTAGCATCTCTTATAATAACAGGTCAGTTTTAAACCATGTCTTAAATCAGCTGTAAAATATTATCTATCATCTAATTTGTTTTTTTATTTCTTGGTTACCTCATTACGGGTACTAATCAATGAAAATATTGGTATTAATGTTTTTGTTGTGGGCGTCTGAGCCCTTTATTGTGTCTTTATACCCCTATATTTATTTTATTCCTTTAAATGATAAAATGATGAGAACTGACAGTTAGTGGGAAAAGCCAATTACAATTATAAAGTCAATTATCTGAACTCAATTACAAATCATTTATGATTACAACAGCAGCATATTTTTCAATTATAGTTACACATTTTTTTTATGCCATAATTGTAATTAATTATCATTTACACAGTTACAATTGACCCCAACCCTTTATTTATGGTTTTGTCTAAAATCTAAAAAAAAGTTATAAACATCATATTATGATAATGATACTTTACAGAATATAAACTTATGTTGAGTACATTTTTATCAAGGTGAAAATGTGTCTTTCAGGTAACATACGTGTTGGCGGGGATTACAGCTCATGAGGATTTCTGTGGACATTCAGGGCGTCTGGGGCCTGGAGATCTGCAGGTAATGCACGACGAGTGTATAAGGAATAGTTTGCCACTTGGAAGAATACTTTGTGTCCTTTTTTCAGCAAAGAAATTGAAATATGTATGAAGAACTGTATCACAATAAATAGAGACCATTATTAGCAGAAGTAACAAAAGCCGAGCTGAGCTCATTTAAGAACTGTGGGGATTGCTTAGAGATAACGTTTCCTCTGCCTGGCCAATAAAAGCAGGCGAAACAGAACCACACAAGCTTAGGATGTTGCTTTTATAACAATAGAATCAAACAAGAAGACACTTTATTACTTTGTGACATATGGAGCAAATTGCATACGCACTTTCCTCTTGTTTTTTCTTCATTAAACGCTTTGATATTACCTACATTTGTAGAGTTTATTTTTGTTTACAGTCATATTCAGACAATTGAGCTTAACACACAACAAAATATACTGATGTTAAGTGCAATGAATAATAAATAATTACTTTTTATGTAAAGAAGTCATCTACTTATGAGAAAAGGCAGTTATTCACCTTTAAAAATATCTTTAGAACATGTAGAACACTTCTAACATACATAGTCACAGCAAGTCCTTAAATTTCCATCATGATTTAAAGTTTCTAATTGGATGCCATAGCTTGTGGCGGGTGGTTTCTGGTGTTTTTTACCACGCACAAACGGGCTGCTGACTCAGCTTCCCTCTGAAGCACAGGTTCAGTCAGTTCAGCTGAGTTTGTCCTAACCCACCACGTGTACCCTTAGCTGGCCCAGACATTCTGAGGGAGCAGCAGATGCTCCAGCAGACGTCTCAGTGCAGGGCTGGAGCAGTGATTTTAAAAGTGACGGTAGAGCAACTGTCCACTCTTAATTTAGTTTATTAAATTCATTTACTAAAACCATGATAAAGCTGTTATTCAAAGTCAGTGATTCTCAACATGTGGCTCTTTCTGTCTTAATTTTTGTCTTTAATTTTTTTGCCACCTGTTACTGATTTATTTAACACACACACACACACGTCTCAAAACATGACCTCACCACACATAATCTATTTATAATAAAAAAATATACTAAATGAAAAATAAAACAAAAAACTAAACAATATTTATAGAAAAAGTACACAAAACAACAAAAATGCACAAAAATATACAAAAAGGCTCCAAAAACACACAAAATGACTCCAAAAAACATACATTACAGAAAAATACACCAAATGACAAAAACATAAAAATTAGTGAAAAAAAAAAACAACTAACAAAAATGTATCATGTGCATGTCCCATAGAATTAAACCAGGGAAATTGCACATGCTATTTTACTTTGCACCCGCAAATATACCCCTTTATAACACTACAGAGTACACAGTATGTAGACCTCTTTGTATATCCAACCTTCAAACACATACTAATTTGGCCATAATTAACTCTACTTAAGCTCCTCCCACTATATGAATACATACTTCTGACGGGCACTGTACTAGTTTCTATTTAATTGTAATAATAATATGTAATGTAATTTATAATATTTTGAGGAAAAGTGAAGGTTTTGTAAGAATTTTGAGTTTTTTCCAACTGTTTAACATTAAAAATGACTGCAATCATGCAATATAAGCACCAGGAAAACTGTTGTTGAGTTTCATTCACACAATGATTCATGTTTTCGCTGTCATTTTTACTTTCTCCTGCGGGCCGAATTGGATGCCTGAAAGGGCTGGATTTGGCCCCTGGGCCATGAGTTTGACACGTGCGGTTTAATGTAAGGCCTGTCTGCTCAATCCACCAGTGGATGACTGCGGGAAAGGGGGTGGTGCATGCCGAGATGCCCGTTTCAGAAGAGCCTGTCATGGGTTTACAGCTGTGGGTGAACCTTCCTCGTCGTGAGAAGATGGTGGAACCAGCCTACCAGGAGCTTAAAAGCTCACAGATCCCCAAACCCAGCCAGGAAGGAGTGACAGTCACTGTGATATCTGGTGACGCTTTAGGAGCAAAGGTGTGTTTTTCTCTGCAACATCATTAAGTCAGATATAAAATACTGTACTACAAGTAAAAAGTAGCTTTATTCAATAGTACTCAATAGTTACTAGTCCCCCCCCCCACACACACACACACACACACATTTATTTTTGGTAAACATCTCATGTATAAACTTAAAAAGGAAGAGATTAAATCTTGCACAAATTTTCCACAACGGCATCTGTATTAAATAAAAGGTTTGTCAAAATGTACAATTCTTTTTAAAATAAAATAACACCAATGAACTATATTTAAAGAAAAAAAAAGATTCTTACGCTCTGAGTTCTAGCTACATTTATGAATCCTCTAAAACTGAGAAAATAACCAGCATTCAATCCTGTATATTTGTGTATATCATTAGTTTTCTCTCTAGTTTAGTTGTCTTTATGTATATATTCTGATGGATATCTATTATTATTCTTTTCTTTACTTTATTCATTGTTGTGCAGTCAGGACTACAAACTCCTCCCCCTCCTGCTTCTGAACGCCATCTCCCATGTGATCAGGAGTGGTGTAGCAAAGGTGTGACTGAGTGCCTGTATTATATAAGCCTGCTCATTGTGACCATGCTGTTTGTTACCCTGATGAAGGTCCTCTGTCCGAAAGCTTGGAAATTAATGTTAAACTGTTTGGGGAAAAAAAAAAATCAAAATTCTTAGAAAACCCTTAAATTTTCCTCAAATTATTCCATAGAATTTCCCTTAATTAAATAGAAATTGGACATTTAAAGGGAAGATCCTGTTGGGATGACATCTATCACTTATTGCTTTGATATTGTCGATTTCTTACCTATTTGGTATTTTATGTATTCGTAGAAGTTCAAACTCAGGCACAAAAATGTTGAAATGACTCATTTTCCCGCTTTAAATTTGTGGCCCCATTTTAGATCATTGCTTTGTATTTGGCCCCTGAACTAAAATGAGTTTGACACCCCTGCACTAGACTTTCATGCTCATTAAACAGCAATGATGTGTTTGACACGAATGTGCATAAAACTGATCAGTCTGTGTTTGTGTGTGTGTAGGAAAGAGTCACAGGCTGTTAAACACTGTTTCAGCTGCGTGAGGAAAGAGGAAGCAGTAAAACCAAGGAGCCTGTAGGGCTTTGGTAGACATTCACTTTGTTTCTGTGTCCTACTGTTATTGTTTTTAGTACACTGTTCGATATTAACCGTGGTAGATATTGAACAATATTTCCTGCAGCAGCAGCTATTTCCTAGTCGCTCAATAAAGCAGTCACCCATGTGTGTTTGCTGGGATTGAATCCACATGTGTCTGCCAGCTCTGACAGGTAGCTGCGGTAACGTCGGCCCATATGTTGGTGCTCTGAGCTGTAAGACATGACTTCCTGTTTGCCTGTAAAACAGAAGGATGAACACATTTATCACTTCTCTGGCATAGACGACCAGAAATGTCATGAAGTTCGATAATAGGACGGAAGTTGCTTTAAAGTCCAAGGTTCTTCTGTTGGTTGTGCAGCTTTATTACTGTATTTGGGTTTTAAAACAGAGCTGGAAACCTCATTTTGTGAAATAGACTTGAAATTTAAGAGTTGGATATGATTTAAAGTTGATTTTGAATCTTCTGACAAGGCTTTAAAACGTCACATTTGTAAAAATCCGAGTTTTGGCATTAAGCTGTAGTGACGAAGGTTGAAATAAGTGGCTTTAATTTGGAGTAGGTGACTGAGCGTGCAAAGAAAGTGAAATGACTAACATGTGTTCTTTGTGCAGTGAACAAGGTTACTACAGGGCAGGAAAGAGAGTTGAAAATGTGTTTATCTTTATTGGATCATTTTTATTAAGAATTCATGTTCTCAATATTTAATCATTAGACATTTTACACATCGTACATACAACCTCAATTACAAATGAGTTTATATATCCCTATTTTATTCAATGTTTGTTTTTCAAATAGTTTTTCCTGTGGCAGGAAGACGCTTCTAGTTCAAGCTCATTTAAAAGAGTTCTTTGAAAACACATTAGGACTCTAATGGAAAGAACTACTAAGTGGAAAAAAGGGGACTTACATAATGCAGGGTTAAAAACAGTCAAAAACAAAGGTCAAGCCTTAGATATAAAATTCAAAATACTGATCTCTTTAATTCAAATAAATCCACTGCATATACTGCACAAAGTGTACCCATACACTTAGTAAACAAAAGCAAACTAACGCGCAAACATGTACATTAGAAAGTCCACAGAAACTGAAATTAGCATCCATATTAAGGCTTTTTCTGTGCAGCGTTCTCCGATGGAATCCAGATGAATGTGGGAGATCCCATCCAGCACAGGTTGCATTGCGTATCAAGAACTAATAAATACAATGCCCGGTTTTATCTGTGTTGTTTTATTGTGTGTTGTAACGTTAGCTGTCAGCTCAGAGACTCTGTTTCAACGGTCTTTCTAACATAGTGCATCATACCTGAGTGCTCGAGTTTCTCCTCATCAACTGTCTGGGTTATTTTACACTATCTTTTTACTCCTAGTGGCATCTGGCGTAGTCTCTAATCTCCTACAACCTTTAGAATAAATCCAGATAGATGAGTGGATTAAGATGTTAAAGAACAACGCTGTGGAATTGTCACGAATGGAATTATTTATGTCAATGTCAAGCTTTCTGTTTAAGAGTTTCATGGCAGGTAATTTTCCAAGAGAACTGATTGGTCAGGAAGTGGGACTTTTGTTCTCTCTCAGATCAGTGATTTAGCCCCGTAAGAAGTTAGCCAGCGTCGTAGTACAGCATACACCGGAAGTTAGTGCGATAAGAGGAAATCCTGCTTTGTAGTACAGGCCCTTGGAGTCATTTTGTGTTTAGTTTTTTTGTTGTTTCTGTTACATTTTGTATATTTTTGTTGCCTTGTGTAAATTAAGGTTAATTTTGTGTTTGTCTGTTGTTTTTTTGTGTTTTTATTATTGTTTTGTTTGTGTTTCTGATATTCTTGTTGTTCTTTAGTGTATCTTTACTGTCTTTTTATGTCTTTTTTGAGTCATAATGTGTGGATGGATTGCTTTAAGGATAGAAAAAAATCAATGTAAAATAGTATCAAACAACGATTAAAATGACCACATTTTGTCATTATTTATTTTATCTATCCACGCCCTGTTGTTTTGACTAAGTCCGTATCAAAGATAACACCAAGTTTTTTACTGTGGTGGGTTAGGGTGCTGGGTGACAGAGTAATGCCGTCCAGAGACACTATTTGCTCTGATAATATGATAATCTCATACAATGTGATTTCCTGGATGTGCTTTTTTTTCTCTTCACATTCTGTCTCACGAGGCCTGAATTTGTTCCTGGAACCCTTATTTCACTGTTTCCAGGAAAGCATGTTTTTTGCTGCTACACGATTTAACGCTTGTGGTTTGCACATGAAAGTATGTGAAACTGTTCAGGATTACCGACATTTGTTTTCTCTTTTGTACAGTCAAAGGTATTGACAAGGACACCAACTCTGTACCTGGATTTTAAACTTCAGGAAGGAGCTCAGCATGAGCAGCCGATCCCTTTAGGTAAGGCAATCATCTACAAAGTAAAGACATGAATCCATCTCTATAGATGGAGACACTTTTTTAGTGATTTCACACCGAGACGACCCCTGTTTAACACAGAAACACTTGATCCTTTGTCTGTGGTTTGAAAAACAGAACAAGGAAAAATATGTGAAAAAAAAAAAATCATGTATCATGTATTGTTTTTTTATTTTTAATAAGAGAAAGATGCAAAACAGTGGAAATAATCTTATCTTTTATCTTGTACTTCTTTGTTGGTTTCCATTCTTCATGTATTCATCTTCCGACCCACTTATTCCTGCCAGTGTTGCGGGCGTCTGCTTGGACCTCAGTGTTCTAAATGTATCTTAAAATTATAATTTCTTGTGTTTTCAAGCGATACCTTTGTGTTTCAGGTTGGACTGCATTTATTTATACGCTCTCTGGCTTTGTTCATGTTGGTGAGTGTTTTTTGTTTTAATAGTTGCTCTCCTGAATGCCCTTCAGATCGTACAAAAACATACAAATCGCTATGAAAAAGGATATGTTAAGAAGATCACACATAATTGTTTTGTCTTATCTTTGATAATGAATTACTGCTGTGTTACTTGATACACACATTTATTCACATTGAAATGTGCTCACAAACACAAATACCTACAGTAACTGTCGTCCCCCGACAAAATAAGAGTAAAAAACATCCTAGATGAGAGACGGGCAACTTCTATCAATCCAGGGTCCACAATAATGTGATTGTCTGATCTTATCTGCAGTCATGTCAGCATTTAGAATCTTGACCAATCTGGGCATTAATACAAGAAAAAAGAGTTTATGTGTGTTTTTATTGTTTTTGGTGCCTGTACTACAAAGCTGGATATGTATATGTGGGATATCTCTCTGTTAGTGGGCTTCACCTAACCAAATATTCTCAGTCACAGAGCAGCTGTACTACGAAACAGGTTATCAACATGTTCACTTAACCCAGATGATTTCAGCCAGGCTATACGTGCGTGCTCCAGTGACGGGTGGAGATTGTGGCGTTTGACCAACCGCAGAAACGTAGAAACTGTGTAAAGCAATTTACGTCACAATTGAGGAATAACTCTTTAAAAATATGAAGAATTAAAATCCATAATTTAGACCAAAAACAACACTGTTGCTGCAAAAAAAAGCAGGAAGGAAAGAATGCATTCAGGAAGCTGCCGACACTGTTAAAAGCGTCAGATCATACAATATTAATCCATGGGATGATAAACAAACAGCCCTCTGATCAATTTCACTTTATTACAGCACAGATGTCTTTCTATTCAGGTAGTCCTCCTCAATTTATCACACACACACTGAGATGAGAGCACATCGTTTCACTGTAGTATGTTCCTGCTGAGAGTGTCTGCATCACCATAGTGCATGTATGAATGAATGAATGAATGAAAGTGAGAGAGAGAGCACCTGACACAGGCTTCATCAGCTGACTGTAGATCAGTCCATCAGATATAAATCTATATCTTTCCTAAAGGATGTCATTGATAAATGAAAGGATTGCATTTATTCATTATTAATCTTTCTTTCCTAAACACAGCTGTCAGTTCTGCACCAACCAGGATCTTCTAACAATGGGAGGGTCATTTTCTAAGAGAACTGATTGGTCAGGAGGCGGGGCTTTAGCACTCGCTCAGATATAATCCAATTTCATAGCCTGTATCCAACCAGGTTAGGTGTTCAGCCTAAGTTACCATGGTGATTTAGCCTGGTTAGAAGTTAGCCAGCGTCGTAGTACAGCACATACAGAATAAATACCGGAAGTTAGTGCGATAAGAGGAAATCCAGCTTTGTAGTACAGGCTCTTGGAGTCATTTAGGATATTTGTGTTGTTTTATTTACTTTTTTGTAATTTTGTAGTTGGGGTCAATTTATGTTGTTTTTTTGTTTTTTAATTTTGTAAATGTATCTGTTACATTTTGTGTTTTTTTTTGCCGCCTTGTGTAAATGATGGTTCATTTTGTGCTTCTCTGTTGTGTTTGTGTATTTTTGTTGTTGTTTTGTATGCGTTTCTGATATTTTTGCTGTCCTTTTGTGTATTTTTCTGCAATTTTATGTCCTTTTTGAGTTATAATGTATGAATGATTGCTTTAACAATAGAAAAAAAATCATTATGGAATAACCCCCAAACAATGATTAAAATGAACACATCTTATCTGCCGTTATTCATTCCATCCATCCACGCCCTGTTGTTTTGACTTTTGTCTTGTTTTTTTCAGAAGTCTCTGTTTTCCTTGGCCGTCAGACAGGGATCAGGAAATTCTCCTAAGATGAAATGAAATCCAATCCTCACACATTGAACTCATTTTTAAGGGTTTTGTTTTATTATTTAAACATGTTGTCTTCCGTCAGAAAGTTCCCATTAAATATTCCCTCAAAGGTCTCATTAGAATCTCCGATAAACATGCTGGCAGGTTTTACAGAGACATTACGTAGTCATTTGAAGTCTTCGTCTCTACATCTTGAATGACCAAATACAGTAGGGACTAACTGGTTTTAATGAACAAGTTCAACATAAATTATGCCCTCTAAAGCAGGGGTGTCAAACTCGTTTTTAGTTCAAGGGCCAAATACTAACCACTTGGATCACAAGTGGGCCGTGGGTTTTAGGCGGGAAAACGAACATTTTCAACACAAATGTGCCCAAGTTTGCACTTCCAGTTATAAATTAGACATAAATGCTCAGAAGGGCCGGATTTGGTTCCCAGGCCTTGTTTTTGACATGTGAGCCCTAAAGGGACATCAGAAGAAAATAAATGTATATGTTTCTTGTGCGCACTAGAAACTAACCTGTGCTCACGACTAGGGCTGGACGGTATACCGGTTCATACAGAATATTGCTATATATTTTTGTTATGATATTAATTTTTAATATACCTCTGCACCGGTGTATTTGATTACACAACTTTACGTAAACAGTAGCGTTCTGGTGTTAGTTACGGTGTAAATGGATAAGAAAGACACAATTGAATGCTCTGAAGCTGCATGTGAGCATGTGCCTGCGTGCACACGCCTCTGCTGCAGGAGAACGACACTCACGGACACGGTGGCACGGTTAGCTTAGCATGTCAACAGTTTGACAATAATACACAAAAAAAGAGAGCAAAGGATTGTAATTTGTAATTCCCATAACGTGGAAATAAGTCCTGGTGGGGCTGCAAACAAAACGCTACCTTATTCACCATAAGAAACCACCACACCACTGAGTATGCAGCATTTAAACTAGAAATCAAGCTAAAGCTAAAGCTAGTGCGGCAAAGAGACATTGGGATGCATGTATTACTGTTAGTGTGGAATTATTCTACAATATTCACTCATCATGACAGTAAAATAGACCATCCGAAGTCAATCTACTGCAGTAATTCCTCTGTCAGCTGTGAACCTGATTTTACATGGAAAATAAAAATACCGTCATATACCATAAAATTTAGCTGGTTTATAAATCTTTTCAGGCATATTTCCACCTCTGCTTCCATGCTGCCTCACATACGGAGACCCTGAAGGTTTCCTGTGCTCATGAGAAATCTTAATCGTGAGCACGTGAAACTTTCTCTTGAGCACAGGTTTGTTTCTAGTGCACACAAGAAACATATATTTTTAATGTTTTTTTCCTATGTGCCTTTAGGGGCTCCATAGAAATCTGTCAGGAATAGTTTGAAGGACACAGGAGAATTTTAAGGTGGGAACTTGGATCTAAAATCTTTATTTTTCGTTTTTTTAGGGCCGAATGAGGAGCAGCAGCGGATAGAGCCCCACCACACCGTAGTGTTGGGTGATGGAGACTCTGTTAGGGTTGAAAACAAGGTGAGTGCTCAACTTTGTGCAAAACATGAGCTAAAATGTTGGATGGAATCAACAGGCATTGGCAGAGACCATTATAGTGCTGCCTATTTTTCTCCTCAGGGCTCTGAGGTTTCCCATTTTGTCCTGATTGCTGGAGAGCCCATCAAAGAGCCTGTGGTACAACATGGTAAAGAATGTACAGTATTTAAATTCATTTTTGTGTCAATCAGCAAATGAAAACCTGATGTGTCGAAGAAGGAAAAAACCTATTTGAAGAAACCTGTAATGTGATTTATTTTCTTCCTCAGGTCCATTTGTAATGACCAGTCAGGATGAGATCAGTGCAGCAATCAGGGATTACCAGAACTGCAGGAATGGCTTTGAAAGAGCCAAAAATTGGAGGTCCAAGATCAGAGATTCCTGCTGAACTCCATGAAACAACATTAATGACGTTTAAACTACTTTTACAAACAGGGTTTGGGTTTACAGATGTAATGGTGGTCGTTTGCTTTGTGATATCAAACGTCTTTCACAAACAATGGGAGATGGGTTCGTGACTCTACTGTTTTTTTTATTGGCATCATAAAACAAATAAGATCCCGTTTTAAAATCTTTACACTGGCTCCCAGTCATCCTCAGAATAGACTTTAAAGTTCTGCTAATAATTTTAAATTATTTTTTTGCCGACTTTAATGTTCTCATTGATTTTAAGCTGTTGAATGTTTTCTGTTGCACTTTTTGATCATGTAAAGCACATTGAGTTGCCTTGTGTATGAAATGCACTGTACAATTACATTTGCCTTGCCTAAGATCAATCAAGATCAAGTCCTTTAGTTTTCTTTCTAATTACATTTATAACAGGCTTTTCCAATTGTATGGTAATGAATAGGAATAATGTCTAATTTTCTGTGTAACTTTACCTCCAAGCACAAACCGACATGACACACAAGTGTATGAAATTATTTATTTATTCCCTTCCAGATCCATAAAAATGCCTCAATGATCTGATTCATGCGTGTGTTTCCTCCATGACGTGACCACTGATCACACTCTGAAATGAACGGGCTAGTGGGTGTGGTGCCGGTTGGACAGGGGTGGTGCCTCACAAATCACAGAGGTCTGCATCACATTTAAACCACATGTCGCTGGTTTTCGGTCGTGCGCTCCAGAAGAAAGGACACCACCGGTTGGAGATTTTTTACAGGCAGTGGCCTTGATCACTTTACAGACCAGCATTAAAGAGGAGAAACAACAGGACACCAAAAAAAAAAAAAAGATGGGCTCAGGACCGGCAACTGCAGAAGAATCATAAAGAAGACACAAGCCTTTCAGCAGTATTTTCATAAAAAGGATTTGCCTTTTGATGAATAACTGAGACTTACCTAGGGAACATTATTGTTATTTAAATGTAAAGTAAAGCCAGAAGTTGGAATATGAGGAAGCTTATTAGCTCTTTAGGCCTTTATTCATAAGGACTAAAGCACACCTTGACGCCTTCAAAGATTGCGTTACTTTATCTTATTTTAATGTCTTTTGTTTTGTTTTTTTACTAAAACTTTGAACTGGATACTCCTCAAAGCTTTTTCCTCCATTTGACAAACTGGTGTCTGAAGTATGTTGACAGGTCACGCCTGGCTCACAGACTAAGTCAGTGTTGCACATAGATCTGCGCTTAGAGGGACTGAGTGTGTGGTCCCAACGACTCAGCTGGTCTGGGAAGGAGCCAGTCTGCTCTGAGAGATCACAGCTGGAGGCCAAGAGGAGATAAGTTCAATCAGCTTTTTTTTTTTTTTTTTTGCAACGTGCTGAAGATGAAACAGGACATATGTGGACTCTCCTGCCTGGCGTCTCTGTTGGTGGTTCTCGGCTGGGTAGATGTTGCCAATGGTCTCCACAGGGAGGGAGGGATTAGGGTAAGTTTGGTCTCTAATGCATGAAAGCAGGATTTTATAGGACTTTATTGATCTATTCTAGTTGTGTTGTGGATGGCTCTAACTTATTGATTCAAGCAACGGTTTCGGCTTTTTGTCATTCCCCAGTGAAGTGCTTACCGCCCAATTTCTGCAATAAGAGATTATTCACATGTGCTTGCTTGGATCTGTCCACCAAAACCAGTGCTGACAGCAGCCATGTGTGCGCTTTCATGTACTGGTAGGTTCAGGAGGAAACAACTTGTCTAACATTCAACCCAATTCTTACAACATCTTTGTCATTGGTTCCTGAATCATTCATAAAGATGTTACCGTTAAGTTCCAGCAAGATTCATTTTTTCTTCTTTTTCAACTGTATGTTAAGTTGAATTTCTGTTTATTCAGACAAAGTTTTTCAGGAAATATTTTATATCAAAGGAGTTCTGCTGGTGGCCTTTGATGGTTCCTTTGAAGTTTCACTTGACTTCCATCCGTCCTCTGACGAAGATTTGCAGATGACAGTAGAAACATGTAGGGAGATAAAAAAAAAATCCTAAAAAACCTTGTCTGAATAAACAAAACCTCAACTTAACACGTTTATTCGTCTTTCCATTATTTCTTGTCAACTGTTCACTTCTCTGCCATTTCAGCACTAGGACTTTCCCACCTCCCTTTGAATCCCTGCCATCTCCCACTCTGTTTCTCATTAAAGGATTTTTCTGTTGAACAATTGTGGTGGAGAAATTTCCCCATTTCTTTTTTTTTTTTTAGCTTGTTTCCCAGATTTGAGCGAAAGCAGTTTGCACCGTTCTGCCCTTGATTTTAAAACCACACTGAACACAACACAGAAATGAAGTTGTTACAGTTGTCTAGAGGATACAAAGCAAATGCTGCATGTGCTGTCCGTGACAGCCCAGCCTCGTCTGTCACGTCTCCACCCAAGTCGTTGACTCACCATCTGGTATCAGGCTTTGGCTTTCCCACTTCAGAAATGACACTGGGAAGTCTTAAATCTTAGCCTTGCCCCTGCATGAAGGACACATCTCCTTGGTATCGTAACATATCTTGACATTTCAGTCGATTCACAAAACCATGCGATGAAATCTATAATAATCTTGCCAGTGTTGTAAATTTGATTAAGCTAGAAACCCTTTGTCCATTTCACTGCATATCTTGTGTAATCCACACAGCTCTAAATCATTTGCTCTCCTTTCTTTGGGTTAATGTCATGGTGAAAACTTTGCCCTTCTGAGTTCTCCTGACATTTGGCTTTATCACTGTCTCCCACCCTTGCATTGCAGTTCTTCTGCAGTGAGAGAGGTCAAGGACAATCGTGGCTTTCCATAATGCATTCATATATTCGAGCAAGTGTACACACCGTGCATGTGCTTTCAGAGGAATGGCTCTGTTTCTGTTTCCAGCCCTCTCTGTTTATTGTTTTGCAACCTTGACTGTTCATGACCTTTTGTTTGCAAGCTTCCCAAATTCGAAATAACCAATTAAAAAAAAGAGTTAGAGATGATGTGCTGGGAATGAATTTTGATGCACTTTGTAGGTGTTTGTTTATTCTGCCAGTTCTTATCATCATCCTCTGGGCTCGGTTTTTCTAAACTTATCAGCTCAGATTCTGGATAACGGATTTTATGAAATCTTGAAAATGGGTTTTTCAAAAGAAGAAACAGATTAGGTAGTCGGATTACATCACGTAATTCTTTACTTTGATCCAAACTAATCTCTGATTCCATCAAAAGGTAGGATTCTGTGTGGATTTCAGGCCAAAATTGTAATGAAACTTTAAAAGTGTATCAAATAATACTATATTTGGATCATGCAGTATAGCCTACAAGATAACACATTTATTCATAAGGTTTTCATTTGATTTGTTCCTCCGTCATTAGGTAGGCTATAATGTATTTAGCCTTTCAGTATAGACCTACAGCAAAGATGAAAGAGCTTGGTCATCAAATAATCCCCAAACAGCTGTTAATATTAACCACAAAAAATACATTTAATTTTGTCACTAACTGATGTACATTCATCACAATCAAAAATATTGTTGTTTTGTTTTTAAATTATTTTTTAGTGATGCAGGCCATGATAAAACAGGATGATAAAGCAATGGCATAACTGGTTTTTGAAATCCAAAACAAATCGAAATCAGAACTAATGTCTATTGTGTCCCTGTTTGCTGGTTCTGGTTCTGGTTCTGGCAGAATGCAGGAGGTTGGTCAGGGTCTCCAAAGGCTTGAAGTGCCCCCTTAAAACAAAGATGAGCACTGGTTAGATTTGGTGATCGTGAAAAGTTTCTATCCGGATCAGATTGTTCCTTTTTAAACGTACCTTATTATTAGTTTTTGTTTCGTTTTGTTTTTTAACCATCAAGTAAGTGTTACGAACCTGTAGTTCTGGAATACACGCATTACTCTTCAAATTCCAGCTTCTCTCATTAGGGATAATGTAAGACTGGACATATGCAAATTCGCAAAATATCAACCTAAGCTCTAAAAAAAAAATAAAGTGTTGTTCCAGCGATCAAATGTTAAAATTATTGTGAAGGTTTGAGTTGGAGGACCCATAGTGTAGGGAGCAGTCAAAGAAATCAAACCATGAAATAATTGTAAAAAAAAATATGTGAGTGAAACCAACCAGCACTGTGGCAGATTGATCATTCTAAATTAATGTTATGTTCAGTTATTGTATTTGAAGGCAGACCAAATAGGCCTAAAACCTGCTTAAACATTTCAAAACAAATCAAACATTTTCTGCATGTGGGTATAAAGCCAAGTCTGTGAAAGTAACGGATTACACGTACTCACGTTACTGCTATCGAGCTGCTTTTATAGGAGCTTGGAATTTTTTTCCTTTATTTCTAAATCAGTAATTTAACTTGTGCTTGTTTTAAAAGAAATAAAGTAATTTGTTACAATGCGACACCTACTGAGTAATTTTTTATTTTTTTGTGATATTTTTTTTTTAATTTCCTTTTCATGGTCATTGAACATAATTCATATGTTTATTAGTCGTGCCATTTCTGATCAACGCCCAGCCACTGTCTTCTGTTCAGGTTGGGGTTTCTACCTATTGTGTTGTTACCCACAAGACACATTTGGTATATGGCACTGTTTTAGAGTTCATAAATGCAGCTAGAAACTGAGAATTGATTTTTATTCCTTTTTAAGTTTATACATGAGTTGTTTACTGTATCCAAGGGAACCGTTGCTAGATTTATTACCAAAAAATAAATGTGGGGGGTGAAAGTAACTAGTAACTTTTACTTTGAGTACTGTTTAATTGAGCTACTTTTTACTTGTACTGGAGTACAGTTTCAATCAAGTAACAGTACTTCTACTTGAGTAGGATATACAGTATTTGTACTCTTTACTCCTCTGTCAGCAGGTGATGAAGCAGTGGGAAAGGAAAGTCCGTTCATCCTCCAGTTTGGACGAGCTGCTGAGACTGGCTGACTTTCCTGACTGGAAGCTGTGGAAGTGTCGTCTCCGTTTCCAGCAGCCAGACGCTCAGATGGAGACCCTCTCATCTCCACCCTCAGTGGGCTCACACCGCTCCACACGCTACGCCGCTGAATCCTACAGCCTGGAGATACTCAAAGGTTGGGACGGAACGCACGGCAAAGGTTTTATGAATGTGACTGATGGAGATTTAATGAGTTTTGTCTTTGTGTGTAGCTATAGATGAAGAGTGGCAGCGTACTCAGTGCATGCCCAGGGAAACATGTATGGATGTGGCCAAAGAGCTTGGTACTGACCCCTCCATGTTCTTCAAGCCTCCCTGTGTGTCTGTCCACAGGTTAGTTTAACATGAAACCTCAGGAAAACAAACTAAATCACATTTGCAATGAATCATCCCAACAGTCAACTTATTTTACTTAAGTTGGCAAAACGTTCAATCTTATTACACTTTTTTATTATGTATGTAAGACAAAATTGCCTCGACAGATGTATATCTTATAGAAAATGTATATTTGTACGGTTGCCGTATGGACAACCCCCGGTGCTATTGGTATGGTTACCGAAGTACACGTACATTTTTAGGGTTAGGTATAGTCTTAGTCACATGACCTAAACTGGCCAATGAGGGGCGCTGCATACGGATAGAATGTCGGTATATTGATATGGCAACCGTACGGATAGCCACTGCCGATATTATTTATATGCCTGAGTTTTTTCAGGTTTTTTTTTTTTTTTTTTTTTTTAGATTTGTGAGGATATTGTGAGGTAATATTGACTCTGAGGGGTAATATTGACTCTGAGGGGTTATATTGACTCTGAGGGGTAATATTGACTCTGAGGGGTATGCTGACGGGTTAGGCATCCTCACTTACATTTTTTGGGGGAAATACAGACCACCAAGTTTATTTATTTTATTTAACCACATAAGTCATAGAGAGAAACTTTTCATTTGCAATGACAACCTGGAAGGTATTGGGTGAGAGGAACTTGCTCAATGTCCCACAGTGGATTTGAACCGATTACCCTCCGTTTACAAGCTTGCTTCCTTTTCCTTTAGGCCAACACTCCATTAAGGTTAAAACAATAGAGTACATCTGATCCATTATAGGAAAACTTACATTGAGCCAATGATATTCAAAAAAATGTTTAATCAAGGTTTTGTCATTAATTCGCTCGTCACCTGCAGTCGTTTATCCTGGTCGCAGAGGCATTTAACGTCACGAGAAAAGAAGGAACAAGTCGGCGTCACACAAGCCGAGAAAACACACAAAACATTGATTTTCTTTTTTTTTTTTTACAAAGTTTGCTATAGTTGAAGTCATGAAGAAAGCACTCCATGCTTCAAATAACAATAGTATATGTTTTATGATGCATTTTCCTGTTTCCATAGGATTGGTCTGAGTTAGCATTAGCAATGAGGGTAAATGTGTAGCTTTGTCTCACAGCTGTGTTAAAACCTGCTGATTATGGTTTCAAATACTAAGATTTGAATTCGAAAATGTACTTTTTAGCCTGATTTCCCTGAAATCCAAAAACGTCAGTATTTATTATTCTTTCTTTCATGTACGTAAAAAAAACCCCAAAACAAAACATCCTTAATTGCCACAGACTTGTGACATTGGATCCCTGATGTGTGATTATCGTCCCGCTAACAGGTGCAGTGGCTGCTGTAATCAAGAAGGCGTCACCTGCAGAAACACGACTACTGTTGATGTGAATAAAACTGTGAGCAGCAGCATCGCAGAGGAAAATCTCCAGGAATAATCAGGAGCTAATTGTGCACCTGTGTGCATGTGACTTTGTATTACAGGTCCTTAGTGTGATTCCCTTCAAATTTGTACCCGAGCCTGTGCTAATAAAGGTGGCGAACCACACAGAGTGCAAGTGCATGGAGCCCGCAATAATACGACGAAATGCTCAGCCTCACAGGAGCAGTGGGTCAGTCCAAGACTTCATTTTTTTCTGCTAAATTTTGTATATTTTTGCCTCTTTATTTTAAAAACAACTTGTTTTACCTGCAGCTGCTCATTGATGGGTCAACTGTCAGAGGCGGAGGACTCCAGGAGACTTTGTGCACGAGGGTTAATTTGGGATTTTTCAACAGAGAGATGTATACCTTTCCCCTCCATTACGCCAGGTTTGTATGAACAGAACATTGAGGCCATTTTATCGACCACTATCATCCAGTGTTTATCCCAGGATTGCAACCATACGCAGAGTTTGTGGGGGAGGGGAGCATTGTTGCCCCTAGTGGTCAAAAGCTTTCATTACAGTTTCCCTGCAGTGAAACCATGTTGAAATGTTATTGAGATTTTTTTTTTCCATACGTATAAAATAGTTTTCTGCTGCTTTGATTCTAACATATTTCTCTTAGTTTAACATCACAGATGTTAGTTCTACCTCAGGTGTGTAGTATACGATTTCAGTGAAATGGTCCCAAACTTTTGAAACTTTAGGTTGGTTCTTCTTCGGTTGCGCAATTCTCCGTCACAATGTAAATATTGAAATGACACTGCGCCCAGCAGTTCATGTATGGTACTGCAGCAAAAATGAAGCAGAAAGTTAACCTGGCGATAAGCCACACCCACTTCTTTACTTTTTGTAAGAAAGTGGGTGTTGCCACTGTTTCTGCTCACTTCCTCGGTTCGAAAGAAACCGAGCTAATCAGAGCCGTACAGAAAGAACGTGATATCTCCTGCACCAAGCAGTGTCAAAACAAACATGGTGCCCACCACAGAGAAGACGTCTTGTTCAGCGCTGCGCTTTGCTTGGTTTTAAAATACCTGGATATATTGTTGAAACCACAACAAGATGAGGCTTTAAAACTGTCAATTTGTACCGTACTAATCTTCCTCTGCTTGTCGCGCTATGTTCGTCATGCCCGCTCTTCGTTTGATTGGTTACTCTGCGTATGTTTGTCCCACCCTGCTCAGCCCCCAGAACTCAAACCCCTTGAGAGCACTTCCAGACTAATCGCCTGTATTAAATAATGAATAATACAAGTTAGGGATGTCTTGATACAACTTTTTCACTTCCAATATGATACCGAAATTGCAGCCTTGCGTGTTGGTCGATACCGATATTGATCCAATCCAATATCAGCACGAATCCTACATACTTTTATTACCTATTTTGTAGTGTGGAATGTTAGAAAGGGCTTGATTAAGTGATGTCACTCAAATAGAGAACAATAGTCAGCAGCAGTAGGTTACTTTGTTGGAGTTTGAAGCACAGTCACCTATGGATAGAAGTGCTGGGGCGGAAAATTTTATCGGAGAGCTTATATCGGTGATTTTAGATGCAGCACAATAAAATCCGATATTCGTTTTCTGGCTGATATCGGACCAATATTCGATATCAGTATTGGATCGGGACACCTCTAATACAAGGAGATTAGTATGGATTCCAGGCTAGCAGAATATTTGCAGTCATCATTACCAATTATGTTACTAATCATTTTTGCATTATCGTATACGAATACGTATGCGAATCTCAAGATGGTCTATATATTTCATTTTATTTTTTCTTTTGCCCCCCTCCCCCCCGGCAAGAATCTCAAACTCCACCTATTATTGCAACAGTATTGGGAGAAGGAAGTGTGTTGTGAAAGTTGGATACTATTAACTTACATTGTTGGCATTCAGGTGAAAACATGCTGCTGCTGCAATCTCTTATTTTCATCCTGTTTTCATTCAGAACTTCCTTTCACTTCATGGATGCCCGACTGTGAGATAGATGTGGAGCACTGCAGCTGCCTCCCCAGACCAATGCCCACTCCATCACATGGACCCATTCCTCGCTGTCACCTCAACTCTTCTATCTGTGCTCACAGGCATCAACAATTTGATCAGAACTCCTGCAGGTATGAAAGGATTCAAACATCAAAGGTTTATTATTGCCTCTATGTACTTTGTGAGATTGAACCTTTAAAAGAAAACCGGAAGTTTAGTTGATTATACCACGTTCCACACTCTTTTCAATCCATTTCAATTCCCACTCTAAAACATTAACTGTGGGGTGTTTGATAAGTTTTTGACGTCTGCTCAGCAAGCTATTCATCACATTTATATTGTATCAAACCAAAAGGGATGATTTTCATGTACTTCATCTTGTAGTAGTTGGTCATAGCTGTGGTTTCCTTTGTACTTGCCTGTATTTTTCTTCCTTGCGCTGCTGCTGCTAAAGTGTTAGGTAACTTTTTGTTTTTATAGTTTGCACTGCAATTTTCTGCATTTTCACCCATTGAGAGTTTCTGAAAAGCTTGCCTCGGTCACTCCAGTAGAAATAACTTTAAAAAAAAAAGGTCTGAAATCTAACACTTGTGTTAATACAATAAAGCTTTTATAGAAAAATGAATTTTGAAGGTTGAAAAGAAATTGTTTGAAGTTGAGTTTTCAGAAACTAGCAGTGAAAGGAACTGGATAAAAGTTAAAGATTATTTGGGGTGAAAGCAGTCAGTGACGCTCACCTCTTCAACCACTGCTCTCTATAGGTCTCTATAGGGCTAATTACGGATCAGTTCAACCACACGTGGCGGGAAAAGAACCATTTTAACGTTAATGTGCCAAAGTATGGAAGGCATCAAGAATATCTAAGCAGAGAGAGATTTTATAATGTTTATTTTTAGCTAAAAATGATAATCACACTAAATATTACCAGCAACTCACAAAACAACGACACAAATACACAAAATAAGAGGAAAATATACTGAACAATAAAAAGAACAGACAAACAATGACAAAATGACATAAAAACACACAAATTGATGAAATGAAATGATCTTGATTGGAACATGAACTGAAAACTGGGTCAGTCTTGGTTCCACATCAGGTGGGAGATAACCGTAAATGATGATGAGATTATTTAAAATGTTTTTTAACACTCATTCATTCCATCATTATGCTCTATAGTTGTTTTTTCACAGAATTCTGAGTAAAATGTAGTCGGTAAAAGAGGGTACATGGATTCAGAAAGTAGAGAAAGGGGATACTTGAGCCAAAAACAAATTGAGAACCACTGATTCAAGTGACAGATACTTAAATGTCCTTTGATTTATTTATTTTTTGACTTTTTTTTTTTTTTTAAATCAACCCTTCTATTATCCTTGGGGTCAATTTGACCCCATTTAATGTTCATCGTTTAAAAAAATAATAGTTGACTTTATTTTGTTTTTGCTTCATATGGCTTTTTTTTTTTATTTGATCGATACAAATGATTAAGCATAAAATTATCATGATGATATTTTTTCGATGTGCTGAACACATATTGTATGCATCAGTGTTCCTCTGGGATCAATTTGACCCCAAGCTGTTTCAGCTGTGTAAAACGGGTGTGACCTTACATCCCCACACCTGCAGGTGCAGAGTTGATACTTTTGAGAAGATTTGGATGAAAGGTTTTGAAGAGACACTAACTCTTTGGGTCTAGATTTCATTATCAAGGGGTTATTCATGTATTCAACAAAGTGCCTGACACAAAAACTTGCTCAACAATTTTCTGAAGATCATTTTCTGGAGGCAAATATTCCTGGGGTCAGATTGACCCCAAGGGTAAAATGTGTTAGTAATCTTTGAGGATAATAGGAGGGTTAATTCGGAGAGATTTGGTGGAATAATTTGAGAAAAATTGAAGAATTTTAGGAGGAAAAAAATGAGTTCTTTCAACAACAATTAACAGTTAAATTATTTGATAATTCATGTTTTCGCTGTCATTTTCACTTTTTCCTGCTGGCCGAATCGGATGCTCTGACGGGCCGAATTTGGCCCCCGGGCCTTGAGTTTGACACGTGCTTTAAGTGATCTGTCCTTTATTTGCAGATGCAGATGGTCCAAGTAGACGTCAGCTATAGGGAGACAACGTACGACCGCCTCCTCATCGAAGATGATCGCAGGCAGAGAGGAAAAGCTCATAATTTATTTACAGTCCTATTTATGCTGATCATTTTAACAAATTATATTGACAATTCACTGACCACGATGATTGATTTTTCTAACATGCTTACTTGCTGTTACAATCTGTCTGTAAAGGAAATAAATTGTATATTTGTTTCCTATGCACTGAATGTGTGAAATCTAATAAAAATATTTTTATATGTTTGTTTTCAATGAAAGTATTGATCATTGTTTTTTTTTTTTAAGATATTTTAAACTTTGTTTAACTAAAAACAACTTCAATATTTACTTCTCATATATGAGACATCTTTAAATTGTGTGATTTTAAACAATTTTCAGTGTGTATTTCACTACACAACTGATAATAATAATAAATTACATCAGAGAAATTAAGCCTCAAAGGAAACGAAGACTGGGATTATTTACCAGTTGCCAGTAAAACAGTCACTTCCATTCCCCAAGTGGATGATGTAACTAATTACCAAGTAAAAGCAATAGGACACAATACCAATACCTCCATTAAGAATCCCTACCATCACTTATTACTGAGGAATATTGCTCTACACAATATTAAAACACAGTATCATTTCTGCACAATAAGGCTAGGGTGTCCACCGCCGATACTGATATTGAATATCGGTCCGATATCAACATTGAATAAATAAAGTATCAGATTATATCGCCTGCATCTAAAATTGTATGTATATTTTATTGTGTATTTTTTAGGTCTGTTAGGTTATTTTTTGTTGGTATTTTAATAATTTTGTATTTATTTTATTTAATTGTCGAATATTCTTATGTTTAACGTGAAAATGTATGTAACACATCAGTTAATTCTCCAATGGGTCAGTTTTTCCTCATACTTACAGTTGCTGACTATTGTTCTCTGTTTCCGTAATATCATTTGTTAAAGGCTTTTCTACCTTTCCACACTACAAAATAAGTAGGAATGATTCAAGCTGATATTGGAATTCATCTACAAAAAGCAACTCAAAGCCTATTAAAAACATACATATGTATATTAAAAAAAAACTAAGCATTATAAGCTACATATCGTTTCAAATGTCATCACATGAATAAGCTTATCTTAACGTGTGTGTGTGTGTGTGTGTTATTAAATCTGAATAACTGAAGTTATTGTGTCATTTAAACAAAATAGAAATCAACGAGGTTTCATCAAAAACAAAGTTTAACTCAGGCAAACCCACTTTTTGGGCCAGTTTGTGTGTAACACCATGTTAAGTAAATGTTAGCACCTCAGCGCCCTCTATTGTCAAACTGCATCTAATGTGGAAAATTAAAGTTGATGGTTTGTTGGCCTGTGATGATCTGAAAACATGATGCATGACTGTGATAAGCTGCTCCTGTGCTTTATGTTCCAACAGTTTCAAATGCCATGTGTTTAAAGAGGTTTGTTGGAGTATTGACTGCATCGTAGCCCCAAAAGAATGCTCTAGGCCTCCACAGGTGCGTCTCACCCGTGGGGGAAGAGGGGGCTGCGACACCCGCACTTTCATAAAAACAAAAATTCATCCCCCTCACTTTTCATAGAGGGATTCTTTGTTGAAAACGTATTGGTCCAGTTAGGTTAATTAAATGGTGACAATCACAGCCAGCCATTTGACAAAGTCGCTGTTCCAAGAAGGTAAACAAAGAGTTCACAGCAATGAGTAAAGTGTAAAGTGAAAAAAAATGAGTAACAGGAGGCAAACACTGGTCCAAAAGTGGAAAGAAAAGAGTGAAAAAGCAGTCAAGAGTGGCAAAAAAAATTGACAAAAAAAAAAGAGAAAACACGTGGTAAGATGTGGCAAACAATAGTGAAAAAGGACAAAAATGTGGAACAAAAAGAGGCAAAATGTAAGGAAAAAGGAAACAATTAATATTTACTGGGAAAAAAGGTTGCTTATTTGGAGGAAAAGTAGCAAAACAATGGTTAAAGAAGTAACAAATTTTGGATAAAAGTGTCAAAAAGAACTTGCAAAAATGAGGAAAAGGGGTATCAGGAAGCTATAATCTGAAAAAAAAAAAAAAAAGTGTCAAATATTTTGGAGAAGGGGAAAAATTGGACAAACGAAGTTGTAAAATGGCCAGAAAAAGAAAAACATTAATAACTACATAGAGATAAAGATAATGCAATTGAGCACACAAACTATTGACTGTAAACTTTTAAACTCCAACACTATATGATCTTCAACAGTTTATTACAAGGGTAATTCCTCAAAGCACATGTGTGTAGTGAAAAACGTTTTTATTCTGCTAAATTAAATGTAAGCACTAGTCAATGACGTGACCTTATTCTGTACTTGGATCAAGTTATACTAAATATTAGTACTTACTGGCAAAAAGAAGTAAAAAAGTATACTAATTTACAAGTATAAGCTTTAGTATTAAAGTATAAGTGTAAGTCTAAGTATTAATGCATATAGTCCTAGACTATTCTTTATACTTTTCAGTAGAAGCCAAGTATACTTCACTATACTTTTTTAAAGTATATAAAATATAGTATATAAAAAGTACACTTCAATAGAGGAGTTAACCATAAAATTCTCATTAAAATGAAAACTACGAACAGAACACAAAACAATAAAAAACCAATAAATGTGTACTATTAAATATCAGATCACTTTTGTCTGAATCTCTTTCAGTGAGTGATCTTTTAACTGACCATCTACTAGGTTTATTATGCCTTACTGAGACTTGGCTCAAAAATGAAGTTTTTATTGCTCTTAATGAAGCCAGCCCTCCCAATTATAATAACCATTTGTAATCCCAAAAACAAGATAGAAAAACCCACTTTATTGGATATAGTTTAGCGTCCTCCTGGTCCATATTCAGAGTTTCTTTCTGAATTTTCTGACTTTGTTACTGATCTGGTGCTGAGCACTGATAAAGCTATCATAGTAGGTGACTTTAACATTAACAATGGTTCACGGCTCAACTAGTCTGGGACACTCGGATGGACTATCCTTCTATCCTGTTCTGTTTGCCCCTCTGTTCACTAACCCCAACCAGTCGAAGCTGATGGCTACCACCTCTGAACGTGGGTCCGCTGGAGATTTCTTCCCACTGTCGCTAAATGCTTGTGGATTTTGTTGGGTTCTTTCTTTCTTACTATGGACTCTATTTTTTTTTTTGTTAAGCGCTTAAAGATGACTTTGTTGTAATTTGCACTATATAAATAAAGTTGAATTGAAGTATACTGCCTCAGTTTTAGTATAAAATAAGTATACTTGTCGATACACTTGAGTAAACTACTTTTTGCTAAGGGTATCTTTTAGTCCAAAAAAACTGCTATGCCTTCGGGTGATGTGCTTGACTGCATATAGTCATTCGTGTATATTGATTTTGGCCTAACGTGGAGTTGATTACGTTGAAGGAAAAGCCAGGGATCTGGAAAATGTAAAGAAGGAAGTGTGTTATAAATGTGCGTCATTTGTTTTCACTGAAACTATTGATTTCAACCCTCATTACCTTTGGTACATCACAGTGTTTTAGGCTGCACTTATGGAAGTGAGTGGTGGGTTGTTAGCTCTTATAGCGGCATTAAACACGTTTAACAACCCATGAGTGCATGTGTTGTTTTTTTTTCCCACCTTTTTTCTACACATAGGACACAAAGCGTACATTAAGAATGTCATGTTGTATATTTCTATGCAGCTCTTTCTTCATTTAGACATAGCAAGGCAAGGTACGGCACATTTATTTGTAAAGCACATTTCATATGCAAAGTAATTAGATGTGATAAACATGCAGACTGAGTTTAAAAACCAACAATAAAATACAATTCACAATAAGGGCAAATAAATCTCCGCCAAGCGCCAAATCTCCTCTTTGCCAGGTATTGGTACCATGATCATTCACACTTTTAAGCCTAGGAAGAATTCTATATCCATATTAATAACAATACAGTAGGTCCAAATGTATGAGCACCCCCATTTAAAGAAAGGAGAAACATTTGAAAATGAATGAAATGTGCAATCTGAATTGAAAAACCAAACCGACATAACTGAGTCAAATTTCATAAAGAGCAGTCAATTACAAACCAAAATGGGAAATTTTGAAACATTGCCAATGAGGATCTAATTTCTAAAACTGATCCAGAATCAGTAGATTAATTTGGATCTTCTCCAAAATTGAATTAGAATCAGAAAACTTTATTTACCCATACAGGCCATTCAGTTGACATCTCCCAGTTTGATAAATAAAAATAAAAAGCACATGTACCGGTATGTTGCTTCTGCAGCACAACAGTCATTCATTAAACATACGACTCCAACACTCAACTCTCATCTGTCAGTAAAGCAGTTGGACTAATGGTTTCACAGCGGCAATATTTTGTACATGTACAATATGCAAATGAATGAATAAATCGAATAATAATAAAGTGACAGAGCACGAGTATACTCATTAAAATTGCCATTCTACAGCCTCATAACTGAAGGAATCAAAGATGGAATCTGTAATGGCACAAGGTCTATCTTTGGCTAAGCTTTAGTCAAAATTCATTCACCTTTGACGTAAACCTATAAACAGACAAACAAACAATGAAATAAATGCCTGTGAAAATATGACCTCCATGGCAGAGCTAATGGATATAAAACAGATTTTAGGAGGCTGGCTCATAACATGAACACATTCTCACGTGTTGTGAATATTAAGCAGCGCTGCAGAGCTTTGCACTGTCTACAAGAAACCTGTTGAGTTTAGAAAAGTACTGCCTCGAGGAAAAGATGGCAAAAAGAAGATTAACATGCAGGAGAAGAGGTAATTCACAACTATCAAGAGTTGTAAGTCATGTTTAGCCTTTTACTACCACACTACTATCAGTTCTTCCATTGTATTACAGGGGACGTTAGTGAGTGCAGCATCTCTGCTAAGAAACTACTTGAAGCAACGCCAACATGTCTGATGTTTTTATTTAGGGAAAAATCACACCTGCTGCCTCCGGGCTTTTATTCTGAAGGCCGTTTTCCTCCCTGGGTAATTTGTGCCACTTTTACTCCTGCTACCTGCTCAGCTGTGTCTCATCTGCTCATTAACTCTCCCTATATTTAAGCACTTCATCTAGTTTACAGATTATCTGCGTTACCATGATCATCATTCTATGGAGGTAAAGTTGCGTCTTCATTATTCGATCCAAAAAAAAATGGTTAAAAAAAAAATATACATATTTTCAATCAAGGAAAAAAAACTGTCTGAGACCCAAATAATTGCATTTGAACACTTTATTTCTTTGATTGAAAAATGTTTGTTTTGTTTTTTGTTTTTTGTTTGTTTGAAGTAAATCTTTTTGAATTTGGGACAAATAACAGGTAGTACATTTGTGTCTATTATTCAATTTAAAAATAAAGCGTTTCAATCAAAGAAAAGTGTTCAAATGCAATTATTTGGGTCTCAAATATATATATTATATATATTTGCATTCAAACACTTTGTCTTTATAAATATTTACTTTTGATTGAAGTAAAATTTTTTGAATTTGGGCCATGTAATGGGTCTTTATTATTAAATTAAAAAATAATAATAAAGCATTTCATTCAAATAAAAAGTGTTCAAATGCAATTATTTGGGTCTCAAATATTCTTTAGCAATTGAACATTTTTTTTTCTTTCTTTGAAAATATAAATTTTTGATTAAAGTAAGTGTCCACCCTTTCCTCTGCACACACCCAACACAGCATAACGTGGATGGCTGTTCATCATAGGAATGGGATCCACACAAGGTTCCTGCTGCTTAACAGAAGGTTTTCCTTGCCGCCATGATGAATTCATGTTGGGTGTGGGATACATATGTATGTATCCATAAAATGAAGAGTCCGTCCTTAAGACTGCTCTACTGTAAAGTGTCTTGAGATACCATTGGTTATGATTTGGCGCTATACAAATAAAAGATTGATTGATTGTATGAGTCAGCTGTTGGGTCAATCTGACTTGTTCCTCACAGAAATCATGACTCAGACCGAAGATGACACATTTCCATTCAAATCACAGGGAAATCAATCACAGGCGGCCGTGATGTCTACAGCCTCCTGTCAGGTTCTTTACTTGTACTGTACATATGGTGCAGGTCAGAGTCAATGCATTTGTCATAATGTGAAGGTTCTCAGGTTTTTTTCTGGGCTGTTTTGTTTTCCTAATCCAAACCACTATTGATAAGCCCTACTGCAGACATAGGCAACTGGGTCCAAATGCGGCCCTCGGTCTAATTTTGTGTGGCCCCCAAAACAAAATTGTAATTCATGAAGTTGGAAGTTATATAGCAAAACGCACACAATGTCAACAAAGGTACACAAAATGAAGACGCATGAAATAAAATGACTAAAAAAAACCACAACGCATACAAAAGGACTTCAAAGACGCATAAAATGTCAATGGAATTGCACAAAACGACAACAATACCACAAAAACACACTCGTTAAACTCTTATTGACAAGAAAATGGACAAAATGAATTAAAAACACACAATGTCTAAAAACAAAGAACCACACAAAAGGACTACAAAGACAAAACTGTGTTTTTCCTGTTTGAATGCTCAGATTGGTCATCATTACTCTAAATGCTGACATGATCTTGATAATGTGGCCCTCAGACCATACAATCATATTTTTGTGGCCCCGCCCTGATAAAAGTTGCATCTTTGCCCAATTGTACATGTTAAATCCCCTTTGATGCTTTAAGTTTTACCAATCTTCAGGTAATAGCAGCCTCGGGAATAAGGTGACAGGGCAGCGAGACTAATTTGTGTCAAATTACATGTGTTACAGTTAAGGCTGGGCAATATATTGAGTTTACTTGTTTGCCAATATAGAAAATAATGTCTATATCAATATATTTTTTATTTTATAGCTTTTTTTTTTTTTATTAAAATAAAAACATTAGGAGTTCCTGCTTTCACTACTTCTCAGAACAGCATGAAAAGCACAGTTGGATGGATTTCTGTGTGCGTTCTAATCCAGACCTTCCCCGAAACAAGCCACACAACAGAACTCACTCACACGTGCTGTCCCTTACAGGAGGAAAAGCCAAAAGTGACACTTTGTGCAGCTGTTGTGTGGCATTTTGCATCAGAAAATGTAACCTAGAATTGTCTTTTTGGTAAGACCTTGTGTTAAAAAATATAGAGATTTGTATTGAATATTGCCATTTTGAGAAAAAATATCTATTAGTTTTGCTCCATATCGCCCAGCCCTATAGTTATAGTATAAATTTAAAGAAAGTGTTAAGAATTAAGCAACCTAGAGCTGCAACTCACCACATTTCTAATGTGGGTCACTTGTGTTCAGGGCCATATGTTGCTCTAACTTGATCTTTTTTACTTAAGAAAAAAAAAACGTAAGTTCTTTGGTTCTACGAGCTGCTGTTGCAGAAATTACTCAAGGACTTCTGCTGGTTTTGATAGAAATGAGACAAATACAGGACATTATGTCCATGAGTGGCCGTAAGAGCACATTTAATATCTTTGTTAAATAATACAGATACACATAATACAAATAGACCTGCAGCTTGGCAAGACTCACCACCAGATTACATATACAACATTTTAAAGCACTTATGTGTATTTTTCAGTATTTGTAGATACAAACATTTAAAACCTGCTGATGACAGAACTCACAGTATCACAACACCTGTCATTGTAAGCTATACGCACTTTACAACAACATTGTGTCATCAAACATCACATTTAAGTATTAAATACAATACAAAAGTATTTAAATCACATTTCATTGGATGTCCTTTTTCTATAATCAGATCAAGTAGTTTAGACAAACAGAAACACTGGCTGTTCTTCTTTTAAAAGAAGAAAATCACAGATTTTAAAAATCTGTGTGAGCTGACAACACAAAACAATTAGGATTTAACATCATTTGCAATTTTGCACACACAAATACAAACAAAATAAATAAAGTGAAGAATAAATAGATGATGATCTACAGTAGTTATGGTTTTTATATAAAGTAGTGAACACCTGTCACACACAGTTCTCCTGGCAAATCTGTCCCTCATTGATCATGGGCAGACTAATGGCTACGGATGGATGAGTGCTGCGGACACTAGTGACACGTGTGCTGTAGCGGCTCTGACCTTGTGAGGAGCGTTTGATTATCATGTACCAGCAGCAGCACAGTTGCTTGTTAAACTGCTTCTTAAAGGTGTTGCTAAGCAGATAAAGTGCAAAAGGGTTGAGGCAGGAGTTGGTAAAGGCCAGGATACGAGCCGCAACGCTGCACACAAAGTGAAGCATTGAAGTGTCCACCTGGATATAATAGAGGAGCAACAGTTACTGGAAGGGTGGTGGTGGGGTCAATGCACAATTGTGTCTGTAGAAAAGAGTGAAGTATTTCTTTCATCAATCGGAACACATTAATCTGTAAATGTCATCATGACATAAAGAAAGTCAAGGTGGCTTAAATTCAGCAAACAAGTGCTTCAACATTTAATTCCTGCTGTTTGTTCAATTAATTAGTCTGTTTACAGGTTGGTCATTCAGTTTTATAATAATGTATCATCAGTTGACTAGTTAATTGTGTTCTTCTCCCTGTCTCTAGGCAGCACTATGAGGTCAGAAAGAGTCATAAATATGAATCAATTCCAACCACATTTAGTGACTCCAAGCCTGGAACATTATTATAGTGAATCTAATGTTGTTTCCACTGTATTTGTCTGTTCTCATTATATTTTAATCCAACTGTTATGGAGGTTTGGATAAATAGAGATGGAGTCAAGCTTTAGGGTTGCTGGTCAGATGTGGACATAGGGTTTATTATGTGAAAGTAACCGATTATAGTACTCGCGTTACTGTAATTGAGTTGCTTTTATCGGTACCTGTACTTTTTTTGAGTATATTTCTAAATCAGTAATTTTACCTGTACTCAAGTATATTTTAAAAGAAGTAAAGTAATTTGTTACATTTCTACACCTACAGAGTAAATTCATATTTTTTGTGATTATCTTTCTATTTCCTTTTCATGGTCATTGAATATGATCTGTATGTTCTCAACACTGAGCCACTTTCTTGTGTTCAGGTTGGGGTTTCTACCTATTATGTTGTTACTCACATGGCACATTTACCATGGCACTGTTTAAGAGTTCATGAATTTACCTTTTCTTAGAGCCTGAGCATTTTTTTAAATTATTATTTTGAATTCATTGGTTTTATTTTTATTTCAAAAAGAATCATACATTTTGACAAACCTTTTATTTTATAGATGTGCCTTTGTGGAAAATCAATTAAGGTCCAATTGTGCAAGATCTGGTCTCTTCCTTTTTAAGTTTATACATGAGATGTTTACTGTATGCAAGGGAACCCTGGCAAGATTTATGACTAAAAATAAACATGGGGGGGTGAAACTAACTTGTACTATTTAATTGGGATTATTTTCACTTGTACTTGAGTATTTTTTTGAAGGATTTTCCTGTAGTTGTGCGGAACTTCAGTAGAGTTTAAATCAAGAAACAGTACTTTTACTTAAGTATGATATAGCAGTATAATTTACACCTCTAAACCAGCCTCTCTGTTCATGCGTGCACTATCGGTGTGCTGTGGTATCTGGCCTGCTTAGGGCAGTCTGACCTGAACTCACCAGGAGACAGAGGTTTGTAATGACTTTATCGCCAATTGGCATTTATTGATATAAATGACATCAACTTGCTGGAAATGTACCACCTGTGTATAATCCCACAATTCTAAATTAAATAAATGTTCATTTTTCTGAAGGACAAAATTAAAATCTATTTATATTACTAATTTTTTAAAGGTAATCACTTTTCCCATTACTGCCAGAAGCTTAATCAAGATGCATAACAGGATCTTCCCTGCGGTGGATAACTCGCGGAAAAACGTAATTCACTCTGCAAAGGCTACTATTTATGACAATCTAAATGCATGCAGTCTGGGTTTCACATTCTCTGCACGCTCTGCTAGGGCATCTGACATTTGAATATCCTAACTCACAATAATACATATCTATTACTTGGCAAACTAGAGACAAAATGAATAAATATTGTACAAATCTGCACAATATAGGCCTGTTTTAATGTTTTCTGTCAAATTATGCATTTATCCAACCTTCTTCATTATTTCCAGAGTCAGAGGTTATTGGATCCTCTACGAGGCTAAGACAAAACTTCACAGACTGTACAAGCAAGCTGGACTCATGGGAGATTGTGAAACATGTCATGTAAAGTAATCCATCCATTTTCCAACCTAACCCTAACATTATTTTAATATTTTTCTGTGCGGCATTGAACAGATTTCAACACATCTTAATCATAACTACAAACTTTAATGAAGAATTTAAAAAAAATTTTAAGTCTAACCACCAACCTCCTAACCCTAAACTTGAATCTAAATCCTAACCTGAATCTTGCATAAACTATAAAACCCAGGCTTTCAAACCTAACTGGACTCTAAATCTGCAGGGCCACATGTAATAACTTCCAATTGACATACAACAGATTGAAATTTGTTGAAAGCAGCACAAAAAACTGGAGGAAATTGTGTTGGTAAGCACAAAACATTAGATCAGGGGCATCAAACTCATTTTACTTCAAGGGCCAAATATGAAGTCATTTGATCTTAAGTGGGCTGCAGATTTTTGGCAGGAAAATTAGCCGTTTCAAAATTATATGTTGTGTAAAGTGAAAATTTTGGGACATTAAAGTACATAATCATGGAACATGGAGTTTTCCTAAAGCTTATAAATGTCATTGAAATCCGTGAAAATGATGAAGCGCACGCCTTCGTTGATTTGATCAGATTACCACAAGGTGAAGATCGGACATATTTTTCTGTCTGAGCCACAGTCTTTTCTCCTCATATTAATGACAGATTAAGTTTTGTTTGTGTGGAAAGCCTGATTTTATTAACTTCTTACATTCCTGCAATCAAAAATGATCAGCGCGCATTCGTCGTCATCATCATCGTCTGTCATCAATGTTTCACTTGCTATTTACTCTTGTAGTGTGATCAAACTGTGGCTTTACGTTACACGCAGTGTTAAAATAGTTTAATCAGTCTGACGTCTGTCAGAGTTTCCTTTACCAAGCTGCAGCAGTTGACGTGCACACCACGGAACACAACTGATCAGCTCCGCGACACACCCCCTTCCAGGACATGGAGTGGACGGCACGGATAAAATATAATTAAATGTAACACGCAGTCAAAAACAGCACCACTGTGTGGCTTCTTTGACTCACGCGCATGGGAGAATAGAGCCCTAAATGAATTACTGTGATAGTTTCACAATCCCATGTGAGATCATGTTGGGACAGGATACAACTCGTATTTACCTCAGAGTAGTGATAGGAGCGATATAAGTAGATGACGTGACTGGGCAACCAGCAGACTGCGAAGAGAACAACAAACACCAGCACCGTCTTGGCCAAACGCTTTCTTGATTCAACCTGTTGGTTAAAGAGGAAAAAACATAATTAATCTGCAAATGTTATCACTGTAAATCCAGAGTGTTATCGCTGACCTGATGCTTTGCATGCATGTTCCCCTCCACAGGCATATTAGAGGCACTTTTCCACAGGCTCTGAGCAATAAAAGTGTAGTACATGGATATGACCAGCAGGGGAATGATGTAGAAAATAAGGAAAGAAGCCATGGAGTGGATCTGGGGGTGCAGTTTCCCTGCATGGGGGTAAGGAGCGCAGGTGATGAAGCTCTCATTGGTGGAGGGGATGTTGAAGGTGTGGAGGTCAGAGAACACGGCCTCGGGTATGGCAAGGATCAGGGAGGCCATCCAGATGAGAGCTGCCCGCAGGAAAATACCGCTGGTGGTGGATGTTTGGACATCCAAGGGCTTCACAATGGCCCTATATCTGACAGACACAATACAATCAATCACGTACAGTTCTGGAGGTATTTTGAACTGCGTCACAAATATTACATTCCAATCCAGTGTGTCCTGTTGCCATTACCAGCAAAACATAGTCAGGAATTTTGCATTTTGAACTTAAAGTGTAAATACACCCTAAAACCACTTGTTTTCTACTAAATACATACATTATCTCTAAAAAGCATAATGAATCTAAACGTATCATGAACCTCAAAGTTTATGTTCTTTTCAGCTGCACAACTCTTGCCTAAAGCCTGCATCCTATAGTTTAAACAGGTTCCATGCTTGTGCTTGTATTATTTTTATTAAAAATAATACAAGTCGTGACTGAAGTGACCAGGTCCCGGTATGAGGGGAAGCGACTCTCGCCAACCAGGGGTAAGGCGAAACAGCTGCTCCCCGTCTTCCCAGAGCTGTTGGATGAGGTGGCACGCTCCTGGAAGGACTGGCCGTTCACTAACAGGGGTGTGGTTTACCGGATGCTTCTCCGGACTGCAAGGACATGGAGGGCCTGGGCCTACTCCACATGCCTCCGGAAGAGCCGCTGGTTACTGCTGATGGGCTGTGGCGTGATGCACGAGGGGCGATCGGTGAGAGGATGCTGGTCTCCAGCGATCCCACATCCATTACTTGGAACTCTCAGCGGTGTTCCTTGCACCATGTCCACCATGTCCTGGTGAGGATGGACAATACGCACCTGCTGGCTCGCAGGCTGATCCTGTGGAGTTGCGGATGCCTCTCCTTGCTCAGGGTGACACACATTCCGGGGGCCCTGAATTCCGGTGCAGACCTGTTGTGCGGGGGTGCACTGTGTTAAGGGGAGTGGGGACTTCACCATACGGGACACATCCCCTTTCAGTGCTCCGAGGGAGTGATCTTGTCATTTCTGCAGAAGCTGATTGACAAACAGAGGAGTTTCTCCACAGTGAAAGTCTATCTGGTGGCTAACGCTGCCTGTCATGTGGGCTTTGGGGACAAAACGGCGAGTCAGCATCCACCGATTGTTTGTTTTCTGAAAGGGGCACACAGGCTCCTCCCTTGGCCAAGCTGCTGGTGCCACCATGGGATTTGGCTGTGGTCCCGGAGGCACTTAAACGTCCTCTAACCAATGGGGCACACAAACTTGAAGTTTGTGTCCCTAAAGGTGGTGCTGTTGCTGGCTTTGGCGTTACTAAGCCACGCCTGTCACACTGGATGGTGGAGGTGATTGCTTTGGCTTATTCTAGTCAAGGTCTGCAGCCGCCTGTGGGCTTGTGTGCACATTCGACTCTGGGTTTAGCCACTTCCTGGGCCTTGTTCAGGGGAGTGTCTGTTCAGGATATTTGTGCAGTGGCAAGTTGGTCCACAACCCTCACTTTTGTCTGGTTTTACCGTCTTGATGTCTCTGCTTCGTGTGTGGCACGGGCGGTTCTCCTGTACTGATTAGTACAGTACTGCCCTGCGGGATGGTGTAGCGTGCAATAGGCTTGTCTGCAATACAGGAGCTACAATATTCCATACTGAGATATCGGAACAAATTTTATGAAAGAGAACTATAGGTTGTTTACATAACCCCGGTTCTCTGAGTGATATGAGTGAGATGTCTCACAAAGACGAGCCTTCTTGCCGCCTGAGTGAGAAGAGGTTTGTTTATTGAATGCCAATGTATTCTCCGCCCACTCTACTTATAGTAGGTGGGACTACCTGTCGCGGATGAATACATTTCACCAGCCAATCAGGTTGGCTTTATGAGAAAGGGCTTCTGTGATATGACGTAGTGTTGTGGTAGTCGAGACTGGTCTTGGTCTCGAGACCAAATTTTAAAGGTCTCGTCTCGTACTCTGAAGCATTTTGACTCGGTCTTGTCTCGGACTCGGGATTTTCCGTCAAGACCGTTCGAGACCAGCACTAATTCCTGCTATTTTTAAACTTTTTTATAATGTGATAATAACACGGAGAAGAACGGCATAAAACAATCTTTTATTCATTCTTTAATCCACCCCGTATAATGACCACAACCTTCCCTAATGTGACTGAGTGACGTGTGTGTGTCTGGCTACGGTTTCAGTTTGGACCGTGGAGCGCAAGGGAGATGTGAACTAATCACCGGTAAAAAAAATCACAGTAAAACTCTCGAAAAAAATCACCAGTAATAAATATTATCTCTCTGGTAAAGACAGTAGCTCTAACAACAGGTAAAATGATGAACTGATGATATTACAGCCTGTGCAGCAGTATGGGGGACTCATTTACTCCGCCTCTGGGTCCTAGTGCCAGGTAACAGGTGAAGCCTGTTCCGTTTACCGAGGTCCGAGTGTGTTTAATAAGTCCGTGTGTGTCCGTGTGAAAGTCTGCATGTTTATGCCTCTGTCCATCCACTCTTTTCATTACATCCATATCTTTTAAGGCTTTTATTACAAAGTGTCGGCTGTAGTCCGGGCCGCCGCCATCTTGGATTATGTCGTCACCAGCGCGTCTGGACTCAAATAACTGTAAAGAGGTCTTATATTAGTGGTGTTTTTTGTGTCTTTAGACTCCAATTACATTCATGTATATCATATGTTCCCTACAATATAAACAGGTTCACAACAGAAACTATTTTTTATAGTTTATGTTTCCACTGTATCCAGAATAATAATAATAATTCTGAACAAGAAGTATTGATTGATTTGTCACATGACTGTTGCAGGGTTTGAGTTTGCTTTATTTAGTTTCACATCTACCTGTAGCTCTTTGTTTTTAGACGCTGACAACTTGTTTGTAGTTTTATTTCAGAAAGTTTCACTTTTACAGTTGCAGCTGGAAACCTTTGTTAATTGAATATCGTAGTTACATTACAGCAACCAAATTAATGTGTAAAGGCTTTTTCTTGTGAAATCTGTGACCTGTTGACCTGCACAACTCAAAGAATCGGAATCAAGAATCATTATTTCTTGGTAGAAATGCTTTTAAACACTTGTACAAACTGTACATTCAGCTGACAAAAAAATCTTGTTTTCAAATATGTAGAATAATTGTGAATTTATCAGTAGCAGTAGTAGTTTTAATATTTTAGTTAATTTTTTGCAGGCACCTTTTTTGTCCATCAAATGTTTTTAAAATAAACTAAAATTAAAGAGAGAATGTTATTTAACTGTCGAACCTTGTCATAATTTTATTTATATATTTTTTTAAATTGAAAAAAAAAATGTTTATGGTCTTTGTCTCGGTCTCGGCTTGTCTCGGTCTTGGTCTTGACTCGGTCACGGCTCCCGAAAGTCTGGTCTCGGTGCATTCTGGTCTCGGGCAAGTCTTGGTCTTGGATAGTGTGGTCTTGAACAGAACACTAATATGACTTGGAGGCATATATCCTATAGTGAGACATCTCACTCATATTACTCAGAGAACAGGGGTTATCTAAATAACCTATAGTTTTTTTTAAGGCTTTTCTTTTTAGTATAGACTGTGTCTTAGCTGCTCCAGGAGCCCCACCCATAATCTAATTTCTTTAATTTCCCCCCTCGTGGCACGTTACCCGAAGTTACTTTCATAACGATACCTCCATATTTTTGGGAAAAAATATCAATGAAATGCACAATCCGGATCTGATCTGAATGAAACCCGTGGGGTAATTGAAGAACCAACCAAAAATATGTAAACATGAGTAAAATCTTGAAATTTCACTAATGATAAGATATTTGAAACTGATCCAGAATCAGCATCTGGATCCCCTCCAAAATGTAATGGAATCCTTTATGGTATAAGTTCTGTTTTTGGTTCAAGTTTTGTCAAAATCTGTTAGATACTTTTGATGTAATCCTGCTAACAGAAAAATAAATACAGAAATGCCTTTTTTATAATATTTCTTCCTTGGTGCAGGTAACTAAAGATATTTAGATGTTTCTGCAGAGGAAACCATAAAGTAGAGCTTCTTATCATTCAAAAATTATACTAAGTTATATGTTCATTCATAGATCATTATTGGTTATGCTCCCAATGCCAGAATTCAATACTTAAGTTTTCTTAGCCAAGGCCCAATGCTTCCTATTGAGGACTAGATGTTCCATGTATGGCCTAGGTCATACCTGTCAACCTCAGTCTATCACCATTTGTGTTTAAGTGTATGATGGCTCAGTGATTATGATTGACATTGTGGTGTACTTTGGGACAATTTGCTCATGCAGTTGGCCCATTAGTAAGTTACTTTGTACAGAAAAAAAACTGAAAACGCATTAAGTTTGACAAAGGTCAGACATGCAATGATTGTTATTGAGGAGAAGATTAAGGATGTAAAAAAAAAAATAACAAAATGTTTTATCCGAACAATGCTTTCCTTATATCCTAAGCAGAGCATTGTGGTAGCATGCGTGAGTGAGAACAGACCTAATTAAAGTTTTGTCTTTGAAATGTCAAGTGAAAGGTGTTATAAATTCTCATGAGCTGCTATAATGCAGATGTAAAAGCTGGGAAGGTTCAAAGAGAAATCAATACAAAAGACCATTAATTTATTTATTGCTCATCCTTGTAAAATTAAAGCATATTCAAGAGCCTTATAGGGGGAGACCAAATGGATATCAAAGTCAAAGTCAGCTTTATTGTCAATTCCTTTGCATGCACAAACATACAAGAGAATCGAGAAGACGTTTCTCACTTCCCACGGTGAACAGATAAAGTGCTCAGGCACAGCAGAAAAGACATTCCTATACTAAAGGTAGACATACAATTTTTACAACAGATCAAACATTTACTAATACCAAATACTAAAACTAATACTAATATATAAATACTAAATACTAATATATAAATACAGTGTGTAGGTGGGAGTAGCAGCATGAGTTCCTATATAGTTTATGATAGTGCAAAGGCAAAACGGTTTTGGCGGCATAAAAAAAAATTCTGTATATACAGTAGTAGTGCAAGAGTGATAGTACAAAGAGCAGTCAGTAAAACAGTAATAAATAACAGCATTTTCAGTCTTTTTGCTATTTTGGTGGGGGGGGGGGAAGGATTCAGCTGGTGGATGTGACAGAGGGGAGAGAGTTCAGCTTCCTGACAGCTTGGTGGATGAAGCTGTTGGTGAGTCTGGTGGAGCGGGCACGGAGGCTCCTATACCTTCTCCCAGAAGGCAGGACGCTGAACAGACTATGTGCGGGATGGCTAGCGTCTCTCACAATCGAGGTAGCTTTTCTGGTGAGGCGGGTGATGTACAGTATATGTCTTGCAAGGAGGGGAGTGGGGCACCAATTATCTTTACCATTCCAGATTTTTTCCGTCCTTCCACCTATTGACTGCTGTTCAATTACTGGGCAAAATATCTTTACAACCACAAGACTCTGATCTGATGCTTAGGACATGCTACTCTACTGTGCCACAGTGTACATTTAGTTGAGAACTAATAATCTGGTGCAGATGTGCTAAACTAGCCTGTCATGTCTTTAAAATGTGTACAAGGTTTCTCCTAACCTTTTACTCTGCTATACCCCCCAAAAAAATAATGAATCAGCCCATGCTATATTTATTTGATGAAAATTACTCTTCCTGCTCCTATAATTACAGTGGATCATTACAAACTACTTTGCTTATTGCCGCTTTTTGTGGCTGTAATTACACATAAGAATGGTCACATGACTTCAATGAGTCAGGAAAATTTCAAAGCACTTCGAATCAACAACTGTTGGTCACTGATAAAACATTCATATCTATCTGTCTTCAGTGAGTTCAGTCAAAGTCAGCTTTCTTGTCGATTTCACTATATGTACAAGACATGTAGAGAATCAAAATTACTGTTCTCTCTGCCCGAAACATTTACAAACACAAAAAACACAACAATGTAGAATTGCTAAATTATAAAGACAGAGACAACAACAACAATATCTACAGTAGCGTGCAGATATACAAATAAATATGTATAAATTTAAATTGACTTATCAATCAAACAATCAAGCGATTATTTGAAAAAGGATGAACAGGAAAAGGGGAAATTATAAATGTGGTTGAGTTCTGTTCTGCTAGAAATTAGAATGTATGTCTGGGCTTCCTGAACTAGGAGGAAAAAGAATTGATTGTATATGGGGAAGTCCTGAGGAATGACATAGCACTGTTAGTAACTCAAAGTGAATCTTTTTTACAACAATCAAAGCTGTAAGGTTTTCATTTTATTTACAAAACCTTTGCACTAATTTTGCAGTTTTTATACATCAAGGCCTCTCCAGTAAGTTTTGCTCTCTCTCTCTTTCCCAGACTCGGTTTCAGAGCACAAGATTTCACCATTTGTTTGACTCATTCAGACCTCTTTCCAGTCTTTTCAGTGAAACATTGCATCAAATACATTCACATACACAGTGCTTACTGTATAGAGCATTTAGTTTCAATGAAACCGCATCGCCGTCAACTCCTTTGAAACTCCGAAGCATAGCATTTTTTATTCCACAATATACAGACGTCAATCAAGCCTGCATGTAGCCAACATAGCGTGTAGACTTATCCGACTAGCATTTATTTATTCAGAGGCTCCCAAACAAAGACCCTCCAACCTTAATGCACACAGAAACGGACTGCATACCCATTCTTCATATAATGATGTTTGTGTGGCACTGTGCCGGGCCTTACTGTATGGCACTAACGCACTTACCGGTACCTTGTGTTATCCTGTGGCTCATTCATGGCTTGCATTGTGAGCAATTGCTTTCATTAAATGCCAAAATGTAGTGACTCCAAAATAGAATGGGTCCTGTACCTGTTAGATGCTCTACCGCCTTCATAAAGGAAGCAGAGTGGCGATGTTTTTCACTTCGGAATGAATTATTCAAAATTAAATTATTCAAAATGAAAGTGTTCTGCTTCGTGTTTAAATGGAAATGGTAATTCCGAATTGAGGTTTACATGGAAAATAGGTTTATTTGGCTTTATTCAATCCAGGTTTAGGTCTGGGGGCTGGGAAGTGTTCTGATTGGACAGGGGGGGAGAATACACACAACAAAGCCTTTCTTTTGGCTACAACATAGAAGACCACATGATAACCGTTTTCACTTTCATTTTGATTGTAGTTTTGAAGCAGCATCTCTATTTTGGTCCGCTAAGCAGGAGAAGGGAGATAGGAACTAATCACCTGTAAATAAAGCCCAGCAAAACGCCAGAAATCAATAACCAGAAATAAATATTTGCCCCCTTGTAAAGATAGTCGCTCTAACTGGTACACTGGTAAACTTGGTGATATTACAACCTGTACATGCAGTACAGGGATGCATTTACTCCGTCACCGGGTTTTAGTATCACCGGTCCGAAGAAGCCTGTTCCATTTGCCTATGTCTGCGAGTGTGTAATAAGTCTGTGTATCTGTGTGAATTTCCACACGTTTATGCTACTGTCCATCCACTATTTGCATTATATCAATGTCTTCTAAGGCTCTTATTAAGAAAATAGTCTCGGCTCTAGTTTGGGCCGCTATCTTGGATTATGTCGTCACTGGCCGAGCATGTGCAGAATGTCTGGAATTAACAAAGCAGAATTAAACATTTACAAGATAGAGCAATTATTACACTTGGAATTGAAATCGGAGTAAACCAGCCACCTAATTTGGATTTAAGTTTAATTCGGAATTAGATTTGCATTCGGAATTGTTTACAAGGTCAGTGTAAAGAGGGTTTCACTTTTGTTCTGAATTAAAGAGAAATTAAAGCTCCCATGTAAACGTGGCCGACGTTCAGGTGAAACATGTAACAGCATGGAATCGAAGCGAGACAAAGCGTAGTGATGTTACGAGATGTGTCAAGTGTATGACGCGTGTTTTGAGTAATGGAGGGGCCGTTTCCTCAAAGGCCTGCTTTATTAGAAAGAGGAGCCGAAAATAATGACGAGCGAAGCTTCGCTGTACCATGTGACAGCTTCAGGAAGCGGTTCTGAGTTTGTCAGAAGATTTAGCAGCAACATAAAACCTTCAGGCTCTGTTAAACATGTGGGTTTTGATAGAGTTGTAGTTAGTTTAAAGTTCTGATAGTTTATATAGATTGGATACCAGACTCTGTACTCACATAGCATTTTGATAGTTCAGATGTAGTCTACCACTATACGTGGTAAAGATACAGCTACCTATGATTATAAACCTGGCCAGGACGTGCTTTCGTGTGGACATGAAGCTTCGAAAGGTGAACCCTTTCTCAAAGCAATTGGCTTGGTCTGATGCCTCATGAGGCTTCATCTCACCATCACAACAAAGCAGTCAACAGGAAATACCACAACCCAGCTCCCCTCTCTACTGCTGACAAACCCGGAAAACACGCCTCTTTCACGTCCTTCACGTGACCCCAATTCCAGTGCGTTACCACAGCAACCAAACATGACGTCCCACATAAACACACGTGCAACATTATGGCTCCTACAGCTCCATTGATGCAGTGCATTGAAATGCATCGATTGAGGCCAAGGTTCAGCATTTTCTCATCTGAGCTACTGTATCTATTGTTTCTAGGATGCCTTTTACATTTTTTCTTAATTAAAAAATAGATACTCAAACAGTAAATTTAATATTTTTCCCCTTTATCTAAACAAAAACAAAAAGTTTTAAAAGACATTTTACATTTTTCTTTAATTTGGTGCATGGTTTGTTATTGGATGAGAGTGGGTCCAGACCAGTTAAAAGCTCATTTTTAGCCCAGTTTATTTACTTGGCCATTGTCACTTGTGCTGATGTAAAAAAGAAAGAAAAATAACGTCACTATAGCAATATAATTACAGCTTAACTTAAATTACATTCAAGTGAAACTGTGCAGGGTCCGAGTTATACAAATAAGCAACAGGTTGAGTTTGGGAAACATTTCTTCATGATGTTTTATTTATGCACTTCATGCATTGGCTATTAATGTTTTCTTTTGTTCATTTGTACCTATCTGTCAATATGAGGTGTCAAAAACGGTGAACTTCTTTTTTCTGAAGGTAATTATATATCGACTAATGGATCAATGCAGGTAAAAACAGTGACATTTATCTCTTTACAAGCAGCGCAGCCTCACGTCCAACGTGCGTAATAGTCCCCTGATCGATACTATATGTAAATATTTACACAAATGGAAGTTTGCACATGGAATTGATTATATAAGTATCTGGATTATCCAGCTGTCATTAAAAAACATTTGTTTTGAAACACATAAAATAATTAAACAAGAGAAGTAGTAAGGGCTGACCTGTCTGCAGAGAGAGCTGTGAGGGTGAACACGGAGACCCCCACGGAGGTGAGCTGGATGAAGGGGATGACTTTACATCCGACCCTCCCGAACAGCCACACTTCGGACAGGTACCGGCTGGCGTCCACCGGAGCGCAGGTGACCAGCAGCAGGACGTCTCCCAGCGCCAGGCTGGACATGAACAGGTTGGGGACGTTCCGGGTGGATTTTGCTGAGCAGAATGTCTTGATAAGCGTGATGTTTCCGATCAGCCCCAACACGCTGATCACAGCGTAAACTGAGGCGATGGACACACCGATGAGCCACATCGTCCGTGTCTAGGGCTGAAGTTAAGCGATGCTCAGAGACGCGTTTTGGAGCGTGTTTGTGCGCCATCCACTGACGCGCAACTGACGAGTCATGACCAGATGAGCCTCTGTGGGCCAATAATGAGTGAAGCATGCACCTCAGACTGTCACTCTCAGGTGCACATCAGCGTTTAGGGTTTTATTTCTTTCATATTTTACGTTTTTTCTTATTCTTATTTTACAGTAATGTAAGGAAGTCCGTTTCCACCACTAAAAAAATAAAAAAATCACCAAGGAAAGTTATAATTATGAGGAAAAAAGTCATAATTATGAGATACTTAAACACATTTACAGCAGCTTGTTCATGTGGTGAGTAGCTGACACTGAGAGATGCTGATAAGACTATCAAAGACTACTTTAGACAGGGCTTTACAAATGATGAAATACTTTGTTTGCTTGCAAATTCACATAGAAATATGCTGAGTAAACGCACCCTTGAAAAGATACTAAGCAAAAAGAGGCTCTGGCATCAAAAGCATAAAACTGATGTGGCTGAAGTAGCTCAGTTTATTGAACAACTAATGGAGATTTCTGGTCAGTGCCATGGGTACAGATGGATGTACCAAAATGTTTCTATCTCATAATTATGACTTTACTAACTCGTAATTATGACTTTACTAACTCATAATTATGACTTTTTTCTCATAATTATGATTTTACTAACTCATAATTATGACTTTGTTTCTCATAATTATGACTTTGTTTCTTTACTAACTCGTAATTATGACTTTACTAACTCATAATTATGACTTTTTTCTCATAATTATGATTTTACTAACTCATAATTATGACTTTGTTTCTCATAATTATGACTTTGTTTCTCATAATTATGACTTCCTATCTCATAATTATGACTTTACTAACTCATAATTATGACCTTTTTTCCTCATAATTATGACTTTCTTTCTCATAATTATGACTTTACTAACTCATAATTATGACTTTTTTTTCATAATTGTGACTTTCCTTGGTGATTTCTTTATTTTTTTTTTAGTGGTGGAAACGGGCTTCCAAAGTAATGTCTTTCACTTTTCTGCTTTTTAAACCTTCACTTTCATTCTGACATGATCCATCCAATGGGATAAATGAAGTCTTATCTTTATCCAATGTCACTTGAGTAATTGACATGGGACACAAATGGGCTATTTGAGTTGAGGCATTTTAGGTGTAAGAGTTAAGGCAAGATGGAAAATGACAGGAAGTTTACAGGATCAACATTAATATTGTTATAAAATTAGGGGAGAAAAATTTATGGGTCATTTATGGGTCTTAAAATGAGATTATTTATCAGCAGTTATTGACACCCAATCAAAAGGTAGCCAGTCCTCTTTTCCATGGCCTCAAGTGTTTACAATTATACCATGAAGTGGCACTGAGTTTTGATTTGAACAAAGCACCTTTTTCCTTGGCTTCCATGAGTCCATGAGTCAGCCTCCGGATATACTTTAAAGTTCTGCTGCTGTGAATGGGTTTGGTCCAGAATCCATCAGTGAGAGTTAGTCAGGTATGAACCCAGCAGGTCTCTCAGATCTATGGACACAGGTCAGATAGTGGAGCCCAGAGTTCACAGCAAACATGGTTGCTTTTAGTTGTTATGCTGCAAATAAGTGGAACAAACTTCCAGGAGAGCTGAAGTCAGCATCCAATATGAACATTTTTAAATTCAAGTTAAAAGCACTCTTTTTTTTATTTTAAATGTTTTTACTACTGATTTATTTGTTCTTATTGATTTTCAAGCTGTTGATTTTTTTCTGTTGCACTTTTTGATTTTGTAAAGCACATTGAATTGCCTTATGAAATACGCTACATAGATTTTTTGGAAATCACATTTCTTAACCATATTCACGGCTGAACAACATTGTCTATCACTTCATCCATTTACAGAGCATTTACTATTTCTTTCCTTATCACCAGGATCCCTTATCATCACATCAATATGGTTGAGAAAACTTTTTGATTTTTATTAAGCAGATCAATGTAATCATGGCCTTTGCCAAGATGCCTGTTGTAATTTATTGTTATATTAATACATTGTTTCATCATAATGAAAAATTCCCAGTGTATTATTATTATTTCTTCTGGTTAGTGGTAAATCTGTTGATGTTATTTAGGTTACATAAACTACGGACCTTATGCGATAAGCGGAAGTGTGTGTGGCCCGCAGTAATGCAAGAATAAAAAGTCCGAGCTGAATCCACGTGGAGTCCGTGCCCTCTGTTTTTTCATAAAAGAACCCCAAAATTGAAGAGTATTAGACGGACAAGAAGATTTTGAATCACATTTAGAGAGATTGGACATGTGGATGATTGCTAATAATGTGCAGGATGACAAAAAAAAGTCAATGTGTTCCTGCAGTAGTTAGAACTGACACATACAGGCTTTTAAAAAACCTAATAAGTCCGGATGAACCGAGCACAAAAACATACCAGCAGCTGTGCACAGCACTGAGAGAGCACTTATCCAAAGCCCATTGCAATAGTGGACAGATTTCGGTTCCAAAAGAGAAATTAAAACGATGGGGAATCAATGGCTGACTATATAGTGGCATTAAAGCAACTCTCAACACACTGTGAATATTGTGCACATCTTATTGATGCTCTCCATGACCGTTTTGTCAGTGGCTTGAAGAGTGAGGAAGTGCAAAAGAGACTTCTGTCAAGACAACGGCTGACATTTCAGGATGTGTGTGAGACGGCAGCAGCAATGAAACTGCCTCACAAAATGCACAAGAATTTTCAGGAAAATTTAAAGATGCTGGAAATATAAATAAAGTGCACCAGGTGAAAAGTAAAAGTAAATGGAAAAATAAATTCTCAGTATCACCAAATGAACCAAAGAATGTCAAAGCCTCACAGAAAAATGATGAGGCTGTGTTACCACTGTGGGGGTTAGCACACTGCACAGACATGTAGATTCAAAAATGAAAAAGGTCATTTCTGCTCAAAAGTTGGTCACATTGCACAGGCATGTAGGAATAAAAGGGCACAATATGTACAAGAACAAGACGGAACAAAAGGTGATGAAGAGGACAATGATGAGCTGGATGTATGCACAGTGTACACCGCCAACAGCAAATCATGTGGCATTCACATCCCGGATGAGACAGAAGGCAAAGAAGTACAAATGTTGCTCGACACAGGTGCTCAGGCAACACTTGTGTCAGAGAAGATGTATGGAAAATCACTGTCTCACCCTCCCCCTACAGAAATGCCATGTGAAATTATTCGCTTTCACCAGTGAAAGCGAATGACAACAGACAGGGAAGTCCTCCTGCTGCTCAATTGCAAAATCACCTCCAATTCAACTTCTTCAAATTTACTGGTAATTTTGTCACTTTTGTGCACTCAGCTGTCCTACATTCTCCATGTTGAACAGAACACGTGCAAAATTCTCATTTAAATAGGGCGGTCTTAACCACATCTGCACGCACACCGATTTGCACTGCTATCTTAGTAAATTCCTCACCCAAGTACTGAGGTACGCAGGTGATTGAGTGCCCTTTATTTAAGATCTTAGCTAATCTGACCCAGAGTGTAGTAACAAGCTTTTCATGTCAGTGTTTCAAATACGTCACGGCAGATTTTCAGCAGATCATCACAAGTGAATATATGATATTGTGGCAGGATGAGGAACGACTCAGGGAGAGGTTAGTACAGCTTTTAATCAGTTCAGCAGCATCACACAAGTAAATGATACAAAGCGTGTCAACACATATAGGGCGTAAAACCACACCGTAAAACCACACCTCCTACCCATCAACCCCTTGGGTGAGAGAACAGTCCCCAAGTGCTCACCACAAGTGCTCCAACAAATACTAATCTTATAATGTGTCAAAAATTCAAAATGTTTCAAACTGAAATTGAGAGAAATAGCAAAAAAATAATATATAACCCCTTAATTCGTAATTTTAGAGTCTGACTCGTGTGGTGTGTTAATGGTTCCAGTGCATTTAGCCCATTTCTCTGTGATGCCACAGTATGACAGGCTGTACTTATCTTATGTCCTGCTGGATCCAATTCAAAGGTTTGCTGCTTTCAGGAGAAAGGTGTAGTCTGAGGACCCTCGACTGCTAAATGATAATAAAACTACACACTGGATGGTCAAAATGAAGACTAAAAGCTAGTCAGCAGGCACTCAAGCACAGAGGCAGCTAATGTACTGAGTATTGAATTGTCTATCACAGACATCACAGAGACATCACAAACAAAGAGCTGCAGGTGTAAAATCGATAACAAAGAGGCTCATGTGAGGGGGAAATAACATTTCTAATCATAAAAGCTGTTCATGGATGTACGTGCAAAATGTTGAGATCTTCTAACAATCTTAAAATATCTGCTGTGATTCAACAGTTTGCTGCCTTGTCAGTGGAAAACAGGCAGAGGTGGAGATTAATGCACAAGATTAAAAATAACAACGTGACATTGCTTAAAAAATACTCTTCATTGATCCAAACGGATGGAAATACTTGTACTCAAAGTTGAGGTCAATTATAATTGTAATTGCATAATTGGCAATTCATTACAATTATAACTTCATTACAATTGTAGTTGTAATCGAAAAGATCTGTTGCTGCTGTAATCGTAATTTAATTGTAATTGAGTTCAGATAATTGACTTTGTAATTGTAATTGTCATGGAAATTCTATGAAAACTGATTCACAATTTCATTAAACGCAAAACTGTGGAACCACGTTACAGTTCTATCTTAAACATACGTAGTAAACTATTATTAAAATATGTTTCAGATCAAATACCTGTCAGTTCTCTTAAGGATAGTTTTATCATTTTTTTTACTGACAGAAAAAAAGCCCACACCAATAATAACATACCAATATTTGAATTGATTAGGAAGGTAACTAAGAGATAAGAAACAAATTAGATGATAGATAATATTTTTTAGTATTTCACAGCTAATTTAAGACATGGGTCAAACTGACCAGTTATTAATTATGATGCTAAGGCAAGGCAAGGCAAGGCAAATTTATTTGTATAGCGCATTTCATACTCAAGGCAACTCAATGTGCTTTACATGATAAAACATTCAATTGTTTAAAATCAATAAGAACATTTAAAATCATCAGTAAAATCAATTAAAATCATCAGTAAAATCATCATGACATCAACAACATGACAAAAAATCTCTCTCTCAATCATATGCAGTAGAGAAAAAAAGTGCCTTTAACTTTGATTTAAAAGGTTCACATTCGATGCTGACTTCAGCTCTGCTGGCAGTTTGTTCCACTTCTTTGCAGCATAACAACTAACAGAAGAGGAAGGTTACGTTTTGTATTGTAATTGACTTTCAGAGGAAAATATTTTTAAGTACATAAATGTAGCTATGTGTGATGTATATAAATGTAGCCTGAGAATGTATTCAATTTGAATTGAATTAATTGGTGTTATTTTATTCTGAAAAAGAATTTTAGATTTTGGCCGTGACTATTGATACGGAAACGTATGAATAGACTGCCAATCTATTCATACGCAGTGCCCCTCATTGGCCCGTTTAGGTGACGTGATAGGTACACCACCTGATTTAAAGTTCTGTCAGTTTTATTTTAGCTCATATTTATTTTTAGTTGTCTCGCTAACCCTTTCATTTTAGCCCTAACCCCAACCCTAATCCAGGAAACACCCTAAAATGTTTACTGATTTTGTATATGTATTTTTAAAGGTGAAATTTGCCGTGTTAAATATGTTGAAATGAAAAAATATATATGACAAAAGCAGGATTTGAACCCACGGCAGCAGAAGATAGAATTTCGATTCGGCAATATATCGCAATATTATGTTGTGTGATTCCCGAGTCGATTCAAAATGCATCCATATCGATATTTTTTATTTTTTTATTAAAAAAAGTTTTTTTTTTCTTTTTTTCTTCTAACTTTTATTTAACCTGGAAAGTCTTTTTCACTGCAGGAGACATTGTAACTGCACAAAGAAGTGCGCTGAAACCTGGGCATGTTGACCAGCTTGTATTTTTTTTTCAATAAAACCTAAAAAGAAAGTATCTTTCTGCATTTATTTTGTTGTTCTAGGCCAGGGGTCTGCAACCTGCAGCTCTGGAGCCTAATGCGGCTCTTTGACTCTTTTGCAATGGCTCCCTATAGCTTAAAAAAAACTATTGAAATAAAGTCATTTTTTACAGATGCTATTAATGATTAATGACAAGTAAAATCATGATATAATAATTTGTTTACCTAAAATAAATTACATTGTGCAAAGACTCAGCACCTTCCTACTTCACCTCCTGCAACATCAACTTTCCTACACCTGTGGTTAATCTTAAGTTTTAAATCCCTGGTAAGATAACTAAAAAAACAAAAACACTATTTGGGAAGAAAATAGAGATTTTAATTGTGTGGGAACAGATTCATTTAACCACCAATTTGCCGGTTAAATATGCATGTTTTATGTGTGGTAAGAAATAAGCAATTCGCATGTGTTGACCACATGATCATGTGTTATCAAATTCAAGTTACTTTTGTAGCCTTTCAAATACATTAACTAAAAAAAACACTTCTTTATATAACATTGAGTTCATGTGTAAGAATTTGAAGATGCAATATACTGTTTTATTTCTTGATGTCAATTCATTTTATTGTATTTTAAACTGTTTTAAGTTGCCATTTACATGATCAATATAAATCAAACATTATTCTATATAATTTTAACAATATGGAATTTAATACACTGTATTGTCTTCATTGAGAAGGTATTTTTTTGGCTCCAGGAGGACTTTAATCCAGGTGAGATGAGGCAAAATGGCTCCTTTCAGAGTAAAGGTTGCAGACCCCTGTTCTAGGCATATACCTCAGTTAAGTTGCACTAAAGTCAAAGATGGTTTAAAAGCCACAGGCAGATTGTATGTTTTTTTTTTTTTTTTTAAATTTTAAGTTGTTGACACATGGCATGTTAAAGCCAATGTTTTGAGTGTAAAATATATTTCATACATAATGTTCTCATTAAGGTGTACATATTTACAGAATAATTGTTTCTTAAGTCAGATATTAAAAAAAAAAAAAAAAAAATCACAATAATCGCCTTCGTGACCTATGTATCGGAATAAGAATGTATAATACACAGCCCTAGTATATACTATATATGTGAAGTTACAGCATTCAGACTGCATTGTACACTGCAGGTGAGGAGTAGACACTGCTTCCATGCATTCAGGAGACACACTCCCACACATCAGAAAGGTAAAGTGATTCTACTGGGAAACAACATACACTAATACGTACACTAAATGTTGAGCCACGTTAGAAACATATTGAACCAAATCCTCCCTGATGTTCCTCTGTAGGAAACTATTTCTGAGAGAGAAAGAGAGAGCGCGCACAGGTAAGTGCATAGACCAGTAAGTGGATACGTGTCTTACAAATCATTGTCAAACCAGTCTGACAGAAAAATGAAAAACTGTTCCTTCACAAACACGGGTCTGTTTTTTTTTTTTTTTTTTTCTACTTCTTCTTCCTTTTTTTTTTTTTTTTTTTGTATGTTGCCTGTTCCTGTTTGCTTTGTCCTTTATGGCTCCATGTTAAACAGTTCCAAGTCTATTTATAACACTCTAATGGAGGTTTCAAATAAAAAATACATATGAATATAGTGAAACATCCATGTTTTATGTGACTTTAGAATATTTTATCATATCATCAATATATATAAAGTCATTCAAATGCGACCTTTGGAGTAAAATATGTTTTAAATCAAAGGGATATGGCCTGGAAAGGAAAACCTTGGCCAAAGAAAATGAGTCAGATATTTTTCCAAAGGTAGAGCAAAAAAAAAAAACAAAAACAGGCTGAAACACGTCCGGGAGGGGGCGGGACAAATATGTTACCTGCGTGGCAGGAAGCGCGCTGATTGGTGGAAACCAGAGTCCGTCACACAGAAGCAGCGGCCGCACCCCGCGAGCGCATCAGTACCGAGAATCTCAGGTTTCGATGCTGTTGCTCGCTTCTCCACTTTTCCGTTTTTCTTTGCAGAACACCAGACGAACACCAACCGGGCTCTGTAAGCGCAGTTTAAGTCAAGAGATATATTTGACATGGAGAAGGTCGTTACACTGACTCTGCTGTGTGTGGGTGAGTCGTAAATTCATTATTCAAAGTTATTTGTGCTCGTTAAACGGCCACACCTGTTTACTGTACACCGACCCAGGCTCACCTTCAGAGAGCAGGCCTCACAAGCCTGTTTCTGCAGGAAACCTCTCTGTAAACATTTATTTACGATATCTTTGAAGATAAAAGGAGAGAATAATAATAATAATAATTAAAAAAAAATGTTTTAATCAAATTTATATCAAACATTTAGGGTGGGGCGATAGACAAAGTTCACGATACGATACGACAGACCTTAATGAGCTCACGATCAGGAAAAAAATATATAAAAAGATTGCTTTTTCAAAAATAAACACTTTTATTTGATTTCATCTCTGGGCATACTTACTTACTCTGGGTATGACCCTTTTTTTCAACTTAAAAGGAGAAGAGAAAATAAAATAAACAATGTGAACATAAATAAGACTATTTTGTCCTATTTAAAGTGCAAAAAGTGCTTCTCCGTAACTACAATTTTAAAACAGAGACTGACAAATTATGCTATTATGACATTCTTCTAAAGTGAACATTGCATTACAAAGTTTTTTATACAACTAGAACAGTCTACACAGCCCAGATGTAAGGGCTGTGTAGATCCACATAATCCCTCCCCTCTCTATAATCAATACCACCCCTATCGTCTATAATAGATCTTGTTACATTTTGATATCACAATATATTGTCACACAAGCTTTCACCTCACCTTTATATTGTACAAAAGTTGTTCTTTGGGCTTATAAATGGATGATAATGCCTTATAATTCCACCAATTATAACTAAAGGCACCCAAGCATTTATCTAAGTACATGTAGTTACAGTATATGTTGCACCCCCCGCTCTGCCCCCTTCCTATTGCGTGTGCGTATGTGTAATTGCTGATTGAGAGGGCGAGGTATTTATTTCATCCACTCTATTACACAAGCTCTCAGGTCAATTATCAGTCTGTGACATCCTCCATAATCCTGATGAAACTAAAACTAAAAAAAAAGGGATAGAAACTGACTGTATGTTTATGTCAGTAAATAAGAAGTTTTATATCGATACAAAATGTTTTATTTGGATCTTTTGCATGAACATGTGATATGTCAGAACTGGGCGATATATCGAGATTCAAGATATATTGAGTTTTCTTTTTTGGGGGTTTAAAAAAATGACTATCGCCTATATCTACAGTATATGTATATGTTTTATAGCTTATTTTGTTTTAAAATACTTGTTTTAGGAGTCGCAGCTTTCACTACTTCTCAGAACAGCATAAAAAGCACAGTTTGATAGATCACCAAGTGCGTCCTAACTCTCAGACCTTCCCCTAAACAAGCCGTGCTACAGAACTCACTCACACGTGCTGTCCCTTGGAGGAGAAAAAGACTAAAGTGGCACATATTGTGCAATTGTGTGTTAATAAATGTGCCTGTGTGGTATTTGGATCATCAAATTTAACCCAGAATTGTCCTTCTGGTCAGACTTCATTTGAAATAAAACTATCGAGATTTATGTCGTATATTGCTACTATTTTGAGAAAAAATATCAAGATTTGAGTTTTGGTCCATAATGCCCAGCACTATGATACGTAACTTAAAAAGAACTGCAAACCTTTTTTTTTATTCTGGGGTTTTCCATGCAAAGAAAATCATAATGAACGGCAGTGTCATTGTTTGAGTGTTTACACAATGAACGTTGTGCACATAACAAGCGGATAATTATTAGAAGTTGCTATATTTGATTAGTCTGTCACACACTCGTGTGATTTTTTAGAGGTATAGAAGTTGTAATCAGTATATCTAATTGTTGTTTGTAAGTTATGGGTATTGTCTCTTGGTGTGCATTTTTGTATCATTCAAAAGTCATTCCATTGTGATGTTCACACACTGGTGCTCACGTCACGTGCACACACAAGTCCAAACATATTCATGGGACTGTGGGTGGTTTTTCGTGTGGACATACATTACCCGTCTGTGTGTTGTTGAGCTGCAGGTGTGGGTGTGTCTGAAAGCTCTCCACAACCACAAGTCTGTGTATTCATTAGTCCACAGCGACAAATACCAAGTGTACATTCTGAGCAGTGGTGTCTCAATAATGGAAAAAGCTTTGAATTCCCTGGAATTGATACTTTAGCACAAAAGCTTATGGGTTTGGACGATATGGATCAAAACTCATATCTCAATATTTTTTCTCAAAATGGAGATATATATGATATAAATTTCTAAATAAAGTCTCACCAGAAAGACAATTCTGGGTTAAATTCACTGATGCAAAGGGACAGCGTGTGTGAGTGAGTTCTTTAGTATGGCTTGTTTAGGGCAGGAATTTTCAATTTTCAATTTCGGGAGTGAGGACCCCATTTGGGGTCGTGAGACGCTTCGATAAAATACGAAAAACAAAACAACAACAACAACAAAAATAGCCTATTTCTGCTTATTTATTACCCTTTTTCTGCCACTACACCAAACTTTACATATTATAACCTATTTTCATCACTTTTTCTTGCTTTTTTAATGCATTTTTAATACATTACTCCCGTTTCTGCCACTTCTCTATCAAATTTAAATGTCTTTTCTGCACGTTTTCCACTTTCAAGACATTTTCTCTTTCCCATTATTGTCACTTTTAACCTCTTTTCACCTTATTTCATGCTCATTTCTTTCCCATTTATCACAATCACAATTTGTCATGCCCTTTATTTGCCAGTTTAAACTAATTGTTCCTACTTTTTAATATCAAGTAATATACGCTATTAAAAAATAGAATAGAGACAGAATAGAAAACTTGCGATATATCATGAATCTTATATTGCCCAGGCCTACAAAGGCTATCATTATTTTCATTTCTTATCAACTGTAAATGACCTCAGTCATCCAGGTATCGCTTTCTTCAGGCAGTTAAATGTTATTCTTATGATTGTGTTTGTGTTTGTTTCAGTGCTGTTGGCTGTTGGTGCCATTGAGGTCACTATTGAAAAAAAAGAGTACGAGTATGCAAGAGGCGACAACATCACTCTACCCTGTTTCTTCAAAACTAAAATTAGCCCTCCCAAACTTGTCATCATCACATGGTCTGTGGAAGGAGTACAAGCTGGTGCTGAGGAGGTCAGTTTCTCTATAAACCAAAGTCACAGCAGTTAAATCAGTTTGCCGACAACGCTCCTTCAACTCTTTCTTTTTGTAAAACAGACGCTGATCCTCACCCACTACTATCCCAGCAAAATCACAGACATCAAGTCACTGTATGAAGGTCGAGCTTCCGTGGACATTGACGTCCTCAAAGGGAAGGCTAACCTGAAACTCAAGTCAATCACTCTGGCTGACAATAAAGTGTTCGAGTGCCGCGTTCAGATCCCAGGTGATGATGAGGGCACGCCGAAGGACACTGCCCGTCTGATCGTCCTGGGTAACTAGTATTTTAATACATTTGTTAGAGTCAAACAGATTTGGAACATTACTATTACTAAGCCATTAATGAATAAGCCCATACAATTGAATCTTCCTCTTGTGTTAGCTTTCTGTTAGCATCTCTTGTAATAACGGATCAGTTTTAACCCAAGTCTTAAATCGGCTGTAAAATACACTAAATGGTAAATGGACTTGATTTTATATAGCGCTTTATCCCCACACTGAAGCAGTCTCAAAGCGCTTTACATATCAGCGCATTCACCCAATCACTCTCACATTCACACACCAGTGGGACAGGACTGCCATGCAAGGCGCTAGTCGACCACTGGGAGCAACTTAGGGTTCAGTGTCTTGCCCAAGGACACTTCGACACATAGTCAGGTACTGGGATCGAACCCCCAACCTCTCGATCAGAAGACGACCCACTACCACCTGAGCCACGGTCGCCCCACTAAAACAATTACATATCCTGAAATTAGTATTTTATCACTTGTTTACCGCATTAGGCTTCCTTATCATTGAAAATATTGGTATAAATTATTTTGGTGTGTACGTCTGAGCCTTTTTTGTGTCTGTATACCCCTCGATTTCAAACTATTTTTTAAATATTAAAACAATCCTCAAGAGAACCAACAGGTAAACTTGATATTTTAATAATTGTTAACTAAGTATGTAACATGGTTCCCCAGTTTTGTCTTCAATTACATTGTAATTGACAGTTTCTATAAAATGTTCATGCCAATTACTATTACAAAGTCAATTATCTGAATTCAATTACAATTACAACAGCAACATGTTTTTCCAATTACCATGACAGTTATAATTATGTCATAATTGTAATTATTTCCAATTACACAATTAAAATGATAAATTACCCCAACCCTGGTTTATATCCTCAAAGAAAAAAAGGAAACACTTCATATTTGGATTTCCATTTTTCAGTGGCTCCATCCACACCCGTCTGTGGGATCCAGGGAAAAGCAGAGTACGGTCAGAACATCAACCTGACCTGTCACTCTGCAGAAGGTTCTCCTCCTCCTCAATACTCATGGGACAGCAAAGACGTACGAAACATGCCTCGTCTTAAAGAACCCAGAACCACTCAGAGTAAGTAGAAAGGATGTTCTCAAATCAGCCATAATAATAATAATAACGGTAAAACTAGTAGCTTAAAGGATATGGCATGGGTATGGGTTATCATATTAAATGTTCCTACTGTGGCAGCCTTAAAGAGTGCAGCAGACCTTTAGAAAGTGGCAGAAAATCCACTGCTTACGACAAAAAGTACAAAATATTAACCACTGACATACATTGTCACATCAGTTGTATTAACTTATTTCAGCTGTACTAAAACCATCTTATGATTACATTTTAAAACAAATATATGGAAAACATTGATTTTTAGGAGTAACAAATTAAGTCAATTAAAAATTATCAAGCAGTAATTGTTAATCTGCTTGCACTGATGGATAAAGTGATTAACAGTTTTTAAAATAATTATACCTAATAATAATACAGTTTATGCAGTGGTGCCTTTAATCGCACTCAAGACCACTTTACAAAATGAAATAAAAATGCATAAAATACCTTAAAATATAAGGTATGGTGTGGTAGGATACGAATATGTTCTGATGATCTTTTTTAAATGTACAGTCTTTTAATTATGTACGTTTACTTTCTTTGTTTTGTGTTTATTCTTTTCATTTGTAATATTTCTAGAGTGTCTGTGACATAAGTAATTTCCCCTTGGGATAAATAAAGTGCTACTGATTCTGAAGGTGTAGGAGGCAGCAAATAAAAGGAATTTTCATAGATTTAAGCAGTTTTCCTGATTTCTCTTTCAAATTAAAAGTCCTTCCTGAAATTACCGGCTTCCCTCCATATTGTACAAATATATATTAAGTTCAATAATGTTCAAAATGAACCATCATGTCATCGAGTGTGGGTGCCTCTGTTTGTCTGTTTCTGTTGCAGTTTGTTTAGCATGTAACCAGTGCAGTGAGGGCTGGATTCACCAAAGGTTTAGGGGTAATAAAACATGAGCAAACGTAATTCCCCAGAGAATCAGGAGTACGCTGCTGCTGCACATTCCAGAGTGCCCTCAATCCATTTAGCGCGCTTCCCTCTATAGAATATATATAGTAGGCGGATCTCACGAAGGGAGCAAAAAAGCGGAGGAGGAAATGCAAATAAATTATTGCAGTGGGCGCTATGCGATTCATGAAATCTGGATCTGTTTGCGGTGATAGTTTTTGTACGGAAAAATAGTACGACTGGGAAGTAGTTGCAGACACACGCAGTTGACAGAAAACCCATGAAACAGGCTACAGTTTGTCTTTCTGTTGCAAGAAAATAATTAAAATAAAACAATAGTCAATAATATTAACATCCACTGAAATAGAAAATAAAGCGTGATTAAAGTGTGTGAGGGAGAGAGACAGCTGGATGCCTGCAGCCCGTGTGTTTCCGTGTGTGTTCGCTCTTGTGCGCGGAGATCCATGAATGTGATCATAGATTGATGTCGCTTCGGCCACAGCTCCAGTGACCTCGTCTTTCTCTCCATGTTTTGACCATCAATGTCTTGTGTCGCGTTGATGTCAGGCCAGAATCAGCTGATCAGAGATGCGTATTTACGCACGATGGCACAATGAGCGCATATGTGAGTGTGGTGGTGACACATAGCTACTCAGGGACTCAGATGTCAGTACATCATCTTCCAGGTCATCTGCGGACTGATTGACACTGTGTTACTGTATTAACTCAGATCAATGGCGTCAACAGATCAATAGGATGGTTTCTGTCCTAATCTGCCTATTTTGCATGCACTGATCGGAGCAAAGTTACAGGACCAAACGGAGCACCCACATTAAATGAGGGGGAAAAAATATCACTAGGTTTAAAATTGTTGTTTTAAAGAAAAACAAATCTTTATTTCTACATTATTAAATGTTTGTGCAGCAGTCTATCTGCCTCAAATTTAACTTCCTCAAATATCAATGCTTGTGCGCACTGATGTCTCTACATTAAACAAGCAAATGCTCATTTAAATAGGGGCGTTCTGCACCAGTTCTGCTCGTGCACCAATGATTGCTGCGATCTTAGTGAATTCCGCGCAGCAGGTGAGGAAACTGCATCACTAAAGGATTTAGAGAAGCAACTGAATTACCACCCTTTATTTCAGATCTGTGTGAATCCAGCCCTGAGTGTGGTGTGTTATGGGTGTGTTTGTCTTCCAGGTGGAGGAAAACTCTCTCTGTTTAATATCTCCAAGGAATCATCTGGATACTACACCTGCACCTCCAAAAACAAGATTCGCTCTGCTTTCTGTAACGTCACCCTCTCAGTCATGCCACGTAAGAAATCACAGCAATGATTTCATCAAAGGACAAACCAAAGACTTACAGACTTTTTTCTTTGCTACAGCATCCTCAAACATTGGTGCTACTGCAGGAATTATCGTTGGAGTTGCAGCTGCTTTGATTATTCTCATAGTAACTATTTATTGCTGCTGCTGCCGAAAGAAGAAGGAGGAAAATGAAAAATATGCCATGGGGTAATTCATGTGCACACAAACTGGCACCTGAGAACTACATGTGTGGATTTTATCAGCAGCAAATATATAGTCCAACAAAAAGTTAAATGCCAAAATAAGTTTTGTATTTCTACTAAAACTGTTTAATCCTTTTTTCAACAAGTAACTATTTGCTTGTTGCTCTCCACAGTGATAAAATAAATGATTTTTTTGGTCAGATAAGGGAGATTAATTCGTGTATCATTCGTTCATTTGTTTTTCATTATGTAACAAAAACATGAAAAACGAAAAAAAAGCACTCATTATTTGTTTCCAAAACCAAAATGAAAAAACGGAAAACGCCTTGTTTTTCAAATTCAAGCTCTTTTGTTTCGGTACAGAAAAAGAAAAACGGAAAACGATCACCTTTATTTGTTTTCTCCATTACCGATTGGCCAAAGTAACACCCGGAAGTGTACTCTCATCCAACGCTAACAGCTATGCTCACGAGAGTTTGGCCTGACAAGATTGCTGCTTCTAACTGTGCATCAGAAACGTATCCTTTTCGCTTTAGCTGGTGTTGGGCACAGAACCTCCTCACGGAGGATTGAGAGACTAAAAATATCACGGAATGTGCAACGTTTCACTTCCGGGTCACGTACTTTGGCAAATCGGTAATGGAGAAAATGAATAAAGGTGTTCGTTTTTTTTGTTTTCTGTACCGAAGCAAAAAAGCTTGAATTTGAAAAACAAGGCGTTTTCCAGTATCATTGGTTCATTTGTTTTTCATTATGTAACAAAAACATGAAAAACGAATGAACCAATGATACACGGATTGAGATTAACCAGTATCTAGATTTTGACAAAGATACTATTAAAAAAAAAAAGGGTCTAGTATCATTATTTCCAAATACAAAAAAATTAAAAACAAGCGCGTCAGAAAATGGATGGACGAATGGATCACACAAAATCTTTGTTTTTCATCTGGTTTCCTGCTGCATGTCTGATGTTTTTTTGTTGTCTTTTTCTAGAGTTCGTGAGGAAGAGTACACTGACCGAGAGCCTGAAAGGCAGGACTCTGCACGCAGCACTGAGGTGAACGAAGTGAGGAGCACTAGCGATACACGAGACAAGTATGAAGACAGGAGCGAGCGCGACTACGACCGTCACCGCGACTACGACGAACGGCGAAGCGACTACGACGAGCGCCGCAGTGATTATATCGACGGTCGCAGTGATTATGATGATAGGCAGAGCGACTATGAAGGCCAACGAGATGGGAATCGTGCCCGCCGCTATGAAGACGACCGCCGCTATGAAGACGACCGCCGCTATGAAGACGACCGCCGCTATGAAGACGACCGCCGCTATGAAGACGACCGCAGGGACCGCGACAATGCTGACGACCGCTACGACAACTCCTATGATAGCCGACCACAGGTGCCAGCCAATAAACCCCGGAGAGATTAGGATGCTTGATCCACAGCTTCCTGTCCTATTGAATAAGCCTTTTCACACTCGGAAATCTTGCTCTCGTTGAGTTCTCGCTCATTATTTACCTTTATTTTACCAGGTAAGGTCAGTTGAGAACCAGTTCTCATTTACAATGACGACCTGGGCCATGAGGTCAAAGGTCAGAGGTGTAAACTTGCCATGGCTGTCAAAGCTAATGCTGCACATGAGCTGAAAATTCAGGGTTTTTCCCGACTTCTCAAACAATAACCCAGGTTAGTCAAATTTTGTAAACATGAATCAGCTCATAAATGCTGCTTCACTTATCGGCCTGTTTAATGTCCATCTTGTGCACTTCCTTCAAATTTGTAAATAGAAATAAAATGATAACTTCATAAAAATAATCATGGACCTGGTTAGTGAATGGTGTACCTTCTCAAAGTGAGAACTCTATACTGTAATAGGCCTTTCCACACTCACTTGTCCCATCAATAATAATAATAATAACAGAACATGCTACAAATACATAACAATCACAAGTTAAAAGATTGGGAGGAGTGTGGAAGCAAGGGAGGTCTGTCGCTTTGATACTGTTTATCCCATAGCTATGGTCCTCCCTCCCCCCACGAGTCCGAATATATGCGTCGTTACTGGGTAGAGTCCCAATTGCGACCGCTGGAGGCCCTGGAAGTCAGTGTTTTTGTCGACCAGGGGTTACCTGTGTGGAAGTGAGGGGACTGCCCTTGCTTTAATACTGCTGTTCCCATCGGTTTCTAAACGTGCTCGGTTGGGGCTGAAAGTGGTATCATCGGAAAGCCCTGGTCCCCCAGAGTCCGAATTTGTGTATTATGAATAATATAAACACTATTAAAACACTAACGCTGTTAGGTTGGCAATATCAACAGACCGATCATGCTTGTTGACGTTTTTACACCTCTGACCTATGACCCCGCAGGTGGCACATGCCCAGTGTATAAAAGGCTTATCCACGTGACAAGCCTCCTGATGCTCCTGTGACTTAGTCGACTCACATGCCGTGCCTTTAAGAGTGCTGTGTTGTTGTTATCAGAGCTCACCACATACAGTACGATCACGACTATGCCTGATTTTTTTAAATATTCAGTCTGTAACTGATAAAATATCTCTTCAGATCAGAAAAAAAACTAGAAAATCCTTTTGTGTGTACCTTGCGTTAGCGTTAAACTAAATGCTCCTCAGATCTGTAAAGTAGTTTGGTTATAATATAAACATAATGACTCACATCTGTGCTTTCATCACCGCTATTAGAAACAGTACGAACAAATAATCTTTCATCATCTTGTCATGAACATGAACATTGTCATGAACAACTAATTTATTACGTCTCTTCCACAGCTGAGTTAACTTTTCTGCACCTGTTATACAAACTGGTGTATTAATTTTATGTTTTTATGTCTTTTTTAAGTTGTACAGAACACAAAGCTTGGAGGTCGCTGTCTAAATGTTCCATGTTTACTAGTAGCCATGAAACACAGATAAAATGTTACTAAAAGTTTTCTGTTTTGCATTTTATTTTTGTGTGTGTAAAGTCCATCAGTGACTTTAAAATGCTGTAAAAAAAACTTAAAAACAAAAATATACAGTATATGTATATCTGGTTTGGTTGCATTTTGCTGAGACTTGTTTAAAACATTCCTCCGGTTACTCACTTCCTGCTGAGTGTGTGAATCAGAGCTTTTAATTCTGGAGGCCTTTTCAGTTTCAAACATGGCTTTAGTGCTGATTCAGTTGTTTTTAATCATTTTTAAAAAATAAATAAATAAAATAATTGTCTTTAAATCTTACATAAAACTGAAAATTGGCTGACTAGATCTGAATTTTTTTTGACTGACTGTAATATATTTCTGATCACTCAGCCCCAATCAAATTGCATACGTGATATTTTCCCTGACGTTGGATGATAAATAATGTTTTTTTTTTTTTTTTTTTTTTAATTTGCCTGATTTAGAAACTGGTTTAAAATTGTTTTTGTTTTTTTACAAATCAGCAGCAAATTGCATTCCTACCCATTATGTTCTTTTTGTTCCTGATCTTTATTCAAATGTTTTATGGAGGGAGAAAATCACTGTTTGTTGTAAATAATAAAAGTTTTAAAGTAGTTTAAATGTTTTGTATTTTTCACATATTTTGCCAAACCAGATCCCTTCTCCCTCCTAATTGTTAGGGTGATTGTGTCAAAGCTGGTGTTAGGTATCTTTTTTTTTTTTTTTTTAGGTTTTTTAAAAACATGAATAAAAAGTACATTTAAACTTTTATTGGTGTACTTGTCATGTAACTTGAAAAACAGATGTATTGTGTGCCTTCGTCATGTCACCAAGAAGTATTTGCTTTACTCAGATATGTTTCTTTAATCTGTAACACTGTATAAAAAGGGATGAATAGGTTCGATCAAAGTCTGGACCCCCATTTGACAATTTTTGCTTATTTTTACCCTTTTTCTGCACCTACACCAAACTTGCCATATTTTAACTTATTTTCATCACTTTTTCTTGCCATATTTTTGCTCCTTTTAATGCATTTTTGCGACATTACTCCCATTTCTGCCACTTTTCTATTAGATTTTAATGCATTTTCTGCACATTTTTTTTCCACTTTCAAGACATTTTCAGCACTTAGAAACCATTTCCACCACTTTTCCCACCTAATGTTGCATATATGTTGATCCATTATTGTCTTTTAACCTCTTTTCACGATATGTCATGCTTATTGTTGCCAATGTAACCACATTCACAATTTGTCATGCCCATTATTTGCCAGTTTAAAGTAAACCAATTGTTCCTACTTTTTACCACTTGTTACCATTTTTACCACTTTATCTGTCTGTTTTTGGCCACTCTAACTTGCAACTTTTAACCAATTTCTGGGGGTTTTAGAACCCCATTTCACCACCTTTTCCACCATTGTTGGTCACTTTTAACCAATTTTATTTCTGATTAAAACAAGGATTTACATCTTTAAGATGACTATACTATGGCCTAATCAATACTGAACTTCCTGGATAACAGTGGGTGTTTTCCAGGTGAATAAAGATTCATAGAACAATGAACCATCATTTAACTGACTTTATAGATGAGCCCCATTAAACTCTCTCCTTTATTCCCCCTTGTAGATGGTCCTGCCTCCTCATGACTGTTCTTTAATGTTCATGTCTGTGTTCAACCACTTTCAGTACAGTGGGGGTCCCTGGTCTCTGGAACCTTTATTTTGGGGGTTGGGAGCTGAAAAGGTTGAGAACCACTGGGTGAGGGCGGCAGTAGCTCAGTCCATAGAGACATGGGTTGGAAACCGGAGGGTGGCCGGTTCAAATCCCAATGCGGACCAAAATACAGAAGTGGTTCTGGTAGCTGGAGAGGTGCCAGGGCACTTCTCGAGCACTGTCGAGGTGCCCTTGAGCAAGGCATCAAACCCCAACACTGCTCTGGTGTGCTCCCTTCATTGTGGAAGCAGCCCCATTGATGCATGTTCACAGGTCCTGTTTGTGCATGTGTGTGTGAGAAGCATGTCCCTAAAATTAACAGAGTGTAACATAATTAATAAAGTATTTAAAATTAAATAAATAAATAAATAAAACATTAAATTAATCAGACTTTTGAACACTTGATGGCAACACAACCACACAAAACCAAACCTACTCAAATCTGATACAGCCTTGTTTATATTTGTATTATGCACCAAATGTTGATTTTGCTTATATTCGTACAATATGTCAATATTAAACTTAAAAAACTTTAAACACACTGAGTTGATGTCATGGGTACATTATAAGGATCTATCAAAATTAAACTTCATCATTCATACACGATGACATGTCTGTGTCAATACTGGAAATAGTTTTAAATGCATTGTGTAGCTTTTTGGTCTTGTTCGACCATAGAGGAAACATCTATTTAGATTAATAAAATATACAGTATGGACCCCTTAATGGAGGCTTGTAGTGTTACAGCTTTGTTGAAATAGGAAGAATAACGTTTTTGAACGTAAATGAACGTTTTATAGAATTCCAGCAGACACTCGTGCTCAGAAAAAACAAAGACAACCAGGCTAAGCCCCGCCCAACAAAGTACGTCACAATGTTTACAAACAATCAAAGGGTCTATATTGTTTCTACCATGTTGTCCAAATGGCGGCATCTGGTGGTCAAAGTTGGTACATTTCTCAAGAAGCGATAATAACTGTGTTCAGGTGTGAGTAGATCACAGGTGTATCTGCAGCAGCATTAGCAGCTCTTCTCTCTATAGCATGTAAGACTGTTTATACTTTTCTGTTCCTCAGTGTGGGATTTATTTTATATTAACGTTATGAAGTGAAGAAATATTGTTGATTTATGTCCAGAGGTGAAAGTAAAAGATTACTCACCTTCTTTAAATGAAATAGTACCTGTACTTCTTTGAGTATATTACTAAATCAGTCATTTTACTTGTACTTAAGGACATTTTAAAATAAGTAATTTGTTGAATTTTTACCCCAAACCGTTACTGTGTAAATTATAAGTTCATAAATTAAGCTATTCTTAGAGTCTGAGAATTTTTTTTTTATTTTGAATTGAATTCATTATATATAAATAATATTAAGTTTGAGACTACATAATGTATATTTTGGAATAAATGTGACGACCCTGGGACCAGGAGTCAAAGTGTAGCATCTGATGAGCTGGACTGGATCTGTGGCTCAGATGTTGAACAGCTCTGATTTGTTAGCTTGTTGTTACTTTTGTGCCTGGAAACAAACCCACAACCTTCCAGCAATTATCACGGTGCTTTGTTGGCCATGAAACTCCCTAAAGGCTGTGGTGTGAAGTCCCAAACACTAAAAAAGGCAACGTTGAAGGCAATTCATCTGAAGCTTGTGAGGGTTTTGGATTAAAGTACATGGTTTTGTGCTTCATATTTCAAGATGTGAGAACATCAATAAATCCCAGGCGTTCAGTCTTCCTGAAGGATTGTCAACCACTGCTGGAATAAAAGGTGTTTTTCCTGCCTTTGATATGAACATGTTAGAAAAATAACATGATTGAAGGTAATGTTTATTATAGAATAAAATAATGATTGATAGGGATTTACATATGTTACCGTCACGATCATCATTTATTGCTTTCTGTTAATGTGATGTTTAGGTTTCCCTGAGGACAGGGTGGAGGAATACAGAGTTCACATCATACCATAAAACCTCACAAATAAACAAAAACATGTTTTACTCGCGTCCAACAATTTGAAAACAAACTTAGTGGGGTTTTCAAATACAAAACCTCCTTAAACAAAGGCATTTTGTTTTGCAAATAAGAAACATACCTATCAGACAAATACAGCGTCTTTTACAAATTAAAAAAAAAGACATTTGTTAAATCACAAATAAAAGACCTTCAAGCAGGGTTGGGGTCAATTATGATTGTAATTGTAGTTTTAAAAATCGGTTGATCGTAATTAAATTGAGTTTAGATAATTGACTTTAATTGTGAATGTCATGAAAATTATATAAAAAAATGTCAATTATAATTTTGGAACCATATTACAGTTCTATGTAGAGTTTTACACATGTAGTTAATTATTAAAATGTTTCATATCAAGCTTTCCCACGTTTAACCATTTAAAATAAATTGAAATTGACTGACACAAAAAAGGCTCTGACGCCCACACCAAAAATATTAGAATCTATATTTTCATTGATTAGGAAGCCTGATAAGGTAACCAATATAGGAAATAAATTAGATGATGGTTTTGATTTGTTTTTAGTGTATTTTACAGTGTTATCATAAGAGATGCTAACACAAAAGGGAAGGTTAACTTTTATTAGGTTATTTATTTCAGGCTCAGTAATTCTGAATAATTGCAATTGAAGTTTAGTAATTGAGAACGTAATTGTAATTGACTTTGAGAATAAATATAATTTTAATTCAATTGTCATTGGAAAAAATGCTGGTTACTGTAATCGTATTTGAACATAGGTAATTAAACGTAATTGTAAGTAAAAAATGTAACTGACCCCAACCCTCCCTTCAAGTACAAAAAACAATTCCACAACTACAGAAAATTATTGTGACTTTTTGCACTAAATTTCTACACACACACACACACACACACACACACACACACACACACACACACACACACACACACACACACACACACACACACACACACACACACACACACACACACACACACACACACACACACACACACACACACACACACTCTTTCTGCTCTAAAATGCACCACTTGATGCTCACATCCTTCAACACATCCGTTTGTTAATGATAATTTGAAAGTAAAAGTCGAACAAAGATTGACTTTGAATAATTTTATTATTTGTGTTACGATACAATTTATGATTTTTTTTGTCATCTGGGTGATGATAGATACGTCTGGATCTGCTGGGCTGTGAGCGAGGGGCTCATTTTGGTGAAGGATCGGAGGAAATCCGTGTGTTTGATGGACGTAGCCTCCATGTTTTCGTCTAGTAGGGCCAAAAGAGCCGCCTGGGGGGGGAAAGGGCATTAAACCTAATAGCATTTCTCTGAGAAAACCAACGTATGTTTTATTTTAAGAGTCATGTTACCTCTTTGCACAGATTTTCCAGATCAGCTCCGGAGTAACGTTCGGTATTTGCGGCCAGCTCGTCCAGACGCACATCAGCAGCCACAGGCATGGAGGTTGTACATGCCTTCAAAATGGCTAATCGAGCCTAAGAACACAAAACGATACAAAATATTTTAATGGAGTCCTACCTCGAGTTATTATAGCTCTTTTCAAACCTGTTGATCCGGTGGTGGAACATAAATGATGTGGTCCAGTCTGCCGGGCCTGAGGAGGGCGCTGTCTATACAGTCAGGTCTGTTCGTAGCCGCGACAACCATCACGTCTTTGTTGCACACTTCCTGGCAGTCGAGCTGTCACAGAATGAAAGGAGACCAATCATGACTCAGGGAAAATGTAGGAAGTAGCATTAATCTTAAGGTTCAAACATACTCGGGCAGACATTAGACTGTCTGCAATCCTCAGAGCTTTCATACTAGAGCGCACCGCCACATAGTAGCATCCAGTAAAATCCTACAATTCCCACAATCCTTTTTTGCTTCTGTGTAGTCCTTATACTCATTTTATGACGTGTTTTAAAGATGTCTGTACTTTTGTAGCTCGTCTACCAGTCTCCTCTAAGCTCGTCTTCATCTCTCCTGCTTCGTTTCAAGTATATCCAACTGCAGCCACGGGTACAGTACAAGCACGCCTCCAACAAACCAGCCCCGCCTACAAACCACGCCCATGCAAGCAATTTTTCAATGCGCTGAGCCGTTAAAGAACGCCCACATGTGCAACGGTGGCCGGTGAAGCTATTTTTCAATGTAACGTTGAATTAAGCAAGGAAGTGTAGTCAGAAGGGGTTAGTTAGTAAAAAAATAAAGATAAGTATTGCAAAGTTCCAAATTTGCCAGAACAGTGGAGGTGGATGTGGTTGAAATTAGTGGAAAGGTTCATGTCCAAGTATTGGCTCAGGGGGATCATTAGGGCATATTTTGTAGGGGAGGATGGTTAGTACGGGGTGTGGTTTATAGCGGCTGTGGCTGCAGCTCGACCCTTCTCACCCATTTCACCAGGTGATGAAATGCAGGCCAGTGTTACATTGAATGTGGGTCGATACAATGCAGAGCAGTGTTTTGTGTGACACCAGGTACGCGGCAAAAGTCAGCGCGCTTGTAAAAGATGATCGTTGCACTTAATTTGCCTTTACAACACAAATGTCAAACTCAAAGTTTGGGGGCGAAATCCGGCCCTTTACAGCATCCAATTCGGCCCCCTGGAGAAAGTAAAAAATGACAGAAAAAAACTGTTATGTAAATTAAAAATATAATTAAGTTGTTGATGTCTCAGATTTCCCAATTTCATGAAACTCCACAATATTTTGAGGGGTTTGTATTTTTCCTTTGTTTATATCACATGAATGCAGTCATTTTTAATCGCAAATTGTAGAAAAGAGTCAAGAACTCAATTTTTCCACAAATCTTGCAATTTCTCAAAAACAATTCCATAAAATTCCTCTAAAGTACACAAATACAATAGTTTTTAAGTGAATTGAACTGATGGTGAAAACTAAGGCACAGTGATGTTCAAATTGCTTTTTTCTCCCACCTATATTCAAACTGGTCCGTATTTGGCCCCTGAACTAAAATGAGTTTGACACCCATGGCTTACAGGAATGAGCTTGGAGCCTGACACTGGTTACAGAAGATCTTTACCTCCAACCCATTTAATGCAATGCTATGCTCTAAAAAGAGCTTCAGGTTTTAAAATGATGCGATAGCGTTAGGTTTTTTGTTTACATTTCATACTAAGCGTTGCCCAGAATCATCTCACCTGTTCCTGTGTGCGACTCTCCTCGCCTCCGTCAGCCTGGAGAACCTGCTCTGTCCCTCGTCTCTCCACGGTCTTCAGTCCAACACCGTCCATCTCATTCAGCAGCACAGACAGGAGGCGTGCCTGCACGCTGTTTGGTGTCTGACAGCCTGACCGCGAGCCAATCAGAGAATCGATCTCATCCAGAAACAGGATACTGGGAGCACAGGCTCGGGCCTGGCGAAACAGCTGCACGTGCACAAACAGGTGGAAGTGTTTGAAGAAACAAACTTGAATAAAAAACATGGCAGAGACGTTGCGTACCTGTGCTAACGTCTTCTCAGAGTCTCCGACGTAGGGCGAGTAAAGGTCGGCGCCGCTAACGGACAGGAAAGCACAGTGGGAGGACGACGCCGCGGCCTTTACCAGCGTCGTCTTTGCACATCCTGGAGGTCCGTAGAGCAGCACGCCACGAGGTCGACTCAGACCCAGACGCACAAACGCCTCCGGGTACCTCATGGGCCACTCAATACTCTGACGTGGTGACACAGAGGAACAGGTGGAGATTAGGATCATATTAATTACTTGGTTTTTTTTGCATGACACTTAAAAAAACTGAAGACTATAGGTGAATATTTGTGCAACATAAACAAACTACTGAACAACATTTCTATAATAAACTAAAGGCCAAATATATGTACAAATAATGAATGACAAGAAAAAAGGTGATAAATGTAATTATTGATTAATTATGAATTTACAGCGATACTAATGGAACCAAATCTAAAAATCCACAAACACGCCATATCAAATGTTTAATGAGATTAAGTGCTGTCCTAATGTTTAAGTGGATTGAGTCCAGGATTAGACTAGATTACATCCAGTTCTGAGTTTCACATTTTGACACTAGAATGTTTGAGTGAATATTGACTACGATTAGATTTACTACTTAGTTTTATGTTAAGTTCATACTTTATTAATAAAGGATGATGGACAGAATAATAATACCAAATAAACTCATATTTGATATGGTTTATGTGTTAAACTGTAATGATTAAATATTGTTTGAAATGTGAGAAATGAGCAGCCTCTCCACACTACCTGTATGAGTTTAAGCTTGATCTCTTCCAGGCCTCCAATCCGCTCCCAGGGCACGGGGGAGAGCTCGGTCCGACCCAAGCTGCCCCTCAGGCAGGAAGGACAGACCACCTTCAGGGCTTCTTCAAAGTGCTTCATACCCACAGTCTGTTCTCCTGATTCCTGCAGAAAACAGAGTCAGTGAAAGGTGACATAAAAAAAAAGAATGTTTTACTTTAATGTACACTGTTTCCTTTCTGGTGACCTTGGAGCGTTCTCTCAGTGCGTGTAGGGCAGCCTCCCTGCACAGAGCGCTCAGGTCCGCTCCCACGTATCCCGCGGTCCTCTGAGCGAGCTCTGACAGATCCACACTGGGACACACGGGCATCCGTTCACACAGGACGGACAAAATCTCCTTCCTCTGCTGTGATGTGGGCGGTCCGATAATGACCTGAAGGGACAGAAAGACTCCTGAATTGTTTGTTTACACCAGGGGTGTTTAACTCATTCAGGGGCCAAATACAGACCAGCTTAATCTCAAGCAGGCCACAGATCAGAGGCGGTAAAACAAGCAATTTTATCATTAATTTGCCCAAGTTTTCACTTCCATGTACATTAGTATTAGTAAAGTACACCAAAAATATCCAAGCAATAAGGGACAGATATCAGTTCCTGCAGAATCCACACTTTTCTGAACAAATTTGGGGAAATTTATTGAATAATTTGAGGAAAATTATACAATTTTGAACAAATCGAGAGTACTCACTTATTTGATGTTTAAAATGGTTGTCATGTGATAAAGACATGGGAAATATGTGAGCTCTTTCAGGGACTAAGATATCTACAAGATTTTAAAACAAACATTTTTCACAACCACTTTTCCAACAAGATACAACCAGAGAAACACAATTATTTAAAGCCTTAACAGGGTAAATAAAACAAAAAAATAATCATCTATTAAGAAATATTTTAAAATGTGTAAGGGAAAAAAAAACCTTAGTCACAAACAAGCAAATAACTTTAATATAATTTTTATTTCAAAGTTCTGACACTGAATTCTTACAGTAAATGTAATTAAACCATATTAGCAAATCAAAACAAAGATTATTTTAATCATATGTGCCAGCTGCAACGTAGGTGTGTATAACTGTAATATAAGTGTGGAATAATTATATAAGTGTAAGCTTAAGCATAGCTTTAAGCCTTTGGAAGTAACAAACATCATGAAGGTTAAACGTATTGTTTCATTCGTTCATTTTATGTTTCAGAGATTCTGGAACTTCTCAACTTTTTGATACACCATGAATTGCATCAATCCTGGGTCAAATATCTTGACAGACTCTACGTACCTCCCTGTCAAACCTCCCTGGCCTGCGCAGCGCCGGGTCCAGGCTGTCTGGCCGGTTGGTGGCTGCGACGATGAGGAAACGATCTGAACGATTCATGCCGTCCATCAGCGTGAGGAGCTGAGCAACCACACGGTTCTCTGGAGCAGAAGAGCTGCTCCTCCTTGGACACAGAGAGTCCAGTTCATCCAAGAAGAAAACACAGGGACCATCCTCTGCTGCAGAACGAGCCCGAGCAAATACAGAACGCAGCGTCTCCTCACTCTCACCTGGACGTGATCCTACGACCTGCAACGACAATTACTCACTGGTAACATGGAACAAAATGTTAAATGTATTCAGAGGCCGATAGATGCCTGAATATTCCTTTGTTTTTCTAAATTTACCTCTGGTCCTTTCACTACCACCAGGCTAGCCCCCACCTCCAGCACCACCCTCCGGACCAGCAGGGTTTTGCCCACACCGGGTGGCCCCACCAGGAGCACTCCTCTGGGACAGGAGAGTCCCAGAGAGCGCAGTGTGTTCGGGTAGAGCAGAGGCAGCTGCAGCATCTCTCTGAGAGCAGCGCTGACCTGAAACATAACAAACAGGAGTCGTTTAACAGGCAAATACCTTCTACTTTCATTATACAAACATTATACTTTAGACTTCACTATACTCAATAGGAGTGTGGCGATATGGTGATATATCGCGATTTTTTTGCACGATTTATCGATATGCTCGTGCCAAGTATCGTTTTTTTGGTTTTTTTTGGGATTTAAGATTTATTTTATTTCAAAACATTTTCTTCTTTTTCACTAAAATGTGCAGGTAAGTTTTCACACAAATGTCACTGTTTGTTGAAGGAACCAATATACTGTTTCCTGGAATATTGCACTATAATGGTGTCACCGGTAAGAAAGACCCTATTTTTGTTTACACAAAGCACTATTGGAGATACTTATTTATTTACATTGGTATGTTGACACTTATTTACAGAAATGTTGCACTAAAACAGTGTCACTGTTCACAGGACACTTTTTCAATTCATTGTCTTTCAGAGATATAGAATAAAAATTGTATTTTTTTCACTCAATCTTTTTATTCTTATGTCAGATTATTGTAGACTGATTTCTGACCAATATATTGATAATCGCAGTATCGTCATATCGTGAGATAATCGTTATCGTGAGCTTTGTATCGCGTATCGTGAGGTACCCAGAGGTTCCCGTCCCTAATATTCAAATACAATAACAGACTATTTTAATAGACAACACAAGGTTCATTACAAAAGTAAAGAACCAACCTTTGTCTGTCTGATGGTAATATTTCTTCAGTCAATCATATAAATAAACAGTTTTGTTCAAAACTCAACATTCCAACAGTCCTTATTCACCCTAAACAATCCCACATGGTTGAACCTAGAGTGAATAACTTTGGGACTAGGAGAAAGCCCTATAAAATTAAGGTTGCCCGATCGAATATTTACATGTCAAGTTTTCTATTTCGGCGATTTAGAACATTACAATATCACCTATATGGAGTTTTTTTTATTTTTTTTAATACAGACCCTTTCCAAAAAATGAGAATATCATGGAAAAGTTGTTTCATTTCTATAATTCCATTCAAAAAGTTAAACTCTTATAGATTATAGATTCAGGGCCCACAGTTTAAACCATTTCAAATATTTATTTGTTTATTTTTACATTATTTGGGCTTCCAGCTCATAAAACCCACAAAAACAGGAATTCAAAAAATTAGAATACTGTGAAGAAAAAAAAAAGCACCATTTACTTTTCAGTTTTTGCAGGAAAAAAGAGAAGGACTGGACTGTTGGCCAGTGGTCCAAGGTCTTCCTTTCTGAATAATGTAAAGTGTCTTTCATTCTGGAATCAACGTCCAAGGGTTTGGCGCAAAACGGGGTGAGGAACAGAACCCAAGCTGCTTAAGGTCCAGTGTGAAATCTTGTTTTTGTGGGTTTTATGAGCTGGAAGCCCAAATTATGTAAAAATAAACAAGTAAGTACTTGAAATAGTTTAAATTGTGGGCCCTGAATCTATAATCTATGACAGTTGAACTTTTCGAATGGAATTATGGAAATTAAACAACTTTTCCATGATGTTCTAATTTTTTGAAAAGGGTCTGTATATACAGCTAATTTTGTTTTAAATTGTTTGTTTTAGGAGTCGCTGCTTTCTCTACTTCTCAGAGCAGCATGAAAAGCTCAGTTTGATGGATTTCTGAGTGCGTTCTAACTCGGACCTTTCCATAAAAAAGCCACACGACAGAACTCACTCACACGTGCTGTCCCTTAGTTTTTCCTATTGTGCAGCTGTTTGCTTATAAAAGTGCCAGAGATACACAAATGGACAACAAAAATACACCAAATGGCTCAAAAATAAAGAAAAATGCAAAAAAAAAAAAAAAAAACCTGTTACTCTGAATACACACAAACCTGCTATAAAAATTAACAATTCAACAACAAGAATACATGGAATGACTCCAAAAATGAATCAAGTTTACTATTTTGGCAATATAGAAAACTACAATATCACCAATATCAATTTATTTAAATTTCATATTTTGTCCTAAAATACTTTCATTCAATACTTAGAACATGTAACGCACAGTTTGATGATCACTGAATGCGTTCTAACTCAGACCTCATCTAAACTAAAACAGGCCACACTATAGAACTCACTCACACATGCTGTCCCTTAGAGAAAACCCCAAAAGTGTCAGCTGTTTGTTAATAAGTGTCTTATGTATAAAACTTAAAGTGTTCCCTATATCTTCATTTAACCAAATATAAATTCAAATTCAAATATTTTATTCAAGATTGATGTGGGGAAACAAAATGTCTTCCTTAGAAGGTTGATTTTATAATAGTGTTTTACCTCCTCCAGTCCTCCCAGTGGCTCCCTGTGCTGGTCCTGCAGCTGACTCCTGTAGTGTCTAACAGTTTGTATCCCAGCAATGTCCACACCAGTTCTAGAAGTCACCAGTCCAGCAGTGGTGCCTTCTGGGTAGATGTTCTCCACCACCACATAGACCAGCTCTGTATCAAAGTCCTCCAGGTTCACTACGAACCCTTTATGGAGCTGAACTCCTACTAGCATCTCCTTCACGAGCTCATGGACCAAACGAGGAGAAGCCCGTTTCTTAAAGTCCACGTTCTGGACCACCACAGTGATTCTGACACTCTTCAGCCTGTGAGCAGGTACGGCTGTGAGCTGACCCAGGTCCAGGGTCAAGTGGGCGGGGTTCTGAGAGAGCAGCCCTGGAGAGACACATTTCAGGTCCGCCTGAAGGAACCCTTCAGCCAAGTCTGAGCGAGGCCAGGCGGTACACAGGCAGCTCCCCCCGGGAAGCGACACCAGCACCGGGGAGCCCAGACCCAGACCGAGCGCAGACATCACACCAGGACCCAGACGGCACCTCTGAGAACCCCGGTCCGAAGGATGCACCGGGAGCAGCTTCAGGGACTCCATAGTCCGTCAGAGTGAGTCAAAGTGTGAGATGCTAACACAGCTACATGCTAACTCATGGCTGTCAGTTTCAATGACGTTCAAATTAACCGAATATTTACAAACTGTATAACAACCTTCATTGATTAACAACAGCAATAGTGAACGAATGTCTGAGGGAGACCACTCAGGATGTTTACAAAAAACACGTGGTCTACCAAAAGGGATGGTCAATCAAAACGTTTCCGGAGCCGCTTGCCCCTCCAAAATAAAATACACCCATTCGCGTAAAAGAGGCTCTCAATTGGTTTTTACCACAGTCATTTAATCGCAACCCACTTTTTTTTTTAATTTTAGAATTCAACAAACCAAATTTAGTTTTTCAAAAATAGCTGTTGACACACGCACCTATAATCTTTTTTAAAACATAAATATATATATTTTCCTGTGCAACATGCATTTCACAGCATGCCTGTGAAAAGAAAAGTTTCTTTATTTTTGACCAGCTGTCCGCGACCCACTTTTGGATCCCATCCACCATTTGAGAATCGTTGATGTAAAATGTATATACAGCATCTGTAGTATATAGTGTCCTACTGTCATTTTTGTTTAAATGTTTCCCCATTTCATTGAGTATTTATTTGTTGTTCTTTTTTCTTTACTTTTGTCAGGGTATTGCGTTAAATCCCATTTCCGTCAGTAAAGAAACTAACAAAAAACTAGGAAATGTAAAATAATAGTAAGAATAAAACTTTTCTAAAGTCATTATGATATAAGTCATATTAATGAGATACTATCATAATTATGAGATCACACAGCACTTGGTTGTTTGATGTTGTGATCCCCCTTTAATTCATGCCATAGTATATGTTATAAATTATTATTATAAATTGGAATCTAGTTTCATTACCAAAACCAATACTGTTTCTACTTGTAAACATGACCTTTAAGGACAAATAATTACCTGGATTTCTTTTATATCTCATCCACATGCAGATGGTAAACGATTAATTGTTTTAGGTTATTTACTTCACCTGTATATGGCAAAACAACATGATGGCTGTCACATTTGTTAGTGCACTCTGGCGACACCTGGTGTTCACACAAGTAAAAACACATCTTAAGGTTGCTCAACCCTAACCATCGATGTTATTTAATGTGTGTCTGCCTCTTTAAATTTTATGCTGTTTTATAGCTCAACTATAAAGCGGATGGCCGTGTTAGTTGTCTCGAATCTTTCAAAATAAAACAACTGCTAGTCATTTATGCACACAGGGTTAATCCTTTAAATCGTAGTCAATGCACTCTTAATCTGACAGTGATCACCTGCTTTTAGACTGGTCACAGGGAGGAGTCACCAAATGGAGAAGGTGTGATAATCGAAAGTGCAAAAGGTTGTCTGTTTGTCTGTCTGTCTGTCTGTCTGAACATAGACATATAGACATTTTGAGCAGGACATTTCCTAGGTGACCCCTCCTCTCCCTGCTGCAGAGAAACACCTTCTGTGAGTCAGTTTATAAACTAATGAATAGCAGAATGAAGGTCATCTTAAACTGAATGAATAAATGAATGAAATGTTTTAAAATCTTTTATTTTCATGAATAAAGAAAGTGTATTTTTTATGTATGTTATGTTTGTTTGTTTGGTGATGGTGCGGCCTGGTGTTTGTCTCAGCTTTAAGTCCTGAGCTGTCTTCCTCCTGCCTCTTCAGGTTTAATCTCCACGCTTCTGCTCACAATCAGGGCCAGACTTGGCACGGTTTGCCTCTGCCGTCATAATTCCAGATCTCGCGAAGAAGCCCGTAGTGTGTAATCAAGCCTGGGTCCACACAGTGTGTGTGTGTGTGAAATGTCATTCTCTGCCTAGGCCTTTGCAGCAAGGACAAACCGAGTGTGGGACTGGAGACCTCAAGATCTGACTATGTTATTTTGTTTTTGATAGAAGTGTAAACCATCTCTGTTTATTCCAGCCATAATCTCAAACCAGAGGAAGTCTCAGGGTCATGGCCGCTCTCCTGCGTGGCCTCTCCAGCTCCTCTGCCACCCTGTTCCACAGTGGGCTCCGTCAGAAGTTACCTGGAAAGAGACATTTCCGAACGTTCCCTGTGTTATGGGACCAAAAGGCCTCCAGAGGTAGGACCTATCATTTAAATCCTCCCAGGGACACCTTTAAAAGTGTTGTCCACACAGTCAGTTTCTCAAGGACACACTCCACCTGGCAACTGTTGGCAGCAAGTTGCTCAATATGTTTCCAAAATAGGACAAACTGAAGTGAAAGATAGTGGCCTGGTTCCATAAACCACAGCTAACATGAGAGGTCAGTTAAAGGTGACAGACTAAACAACCTTGACAGTAGGCTGGAGGGTCCTGCTGACAGACGTCGGTGTGTGTGCTCATGCTGCCGACTGTTTTTGAGTGATTTTAGGGTTACTTCGATTTAAAGTTTGAATTTGTATGTGTGCCGGTGCAGGCCTCTCTATCTCTATCTCTTCTCTCTCTCTCTCTCTCTCTCTCTGTGTGTGTGTGTGTGTGTGAGTGCTGGCCCGATGCCAGTCACCTGCTCATAATATCTCCATGGTGGCGAGGTCACCGTTCCATGTTTGGAGAGAAATGTGTAACTTGACACTGTTTCCATCCCAACAGCCTCACTGCTTTACACATGTGCTCCAGTTTTGTGGGTACAAAAGAAATGCTTGATTGAACCCTGAAAGGTCCAAGCCTTTACCACTAGGAGATTATTTGAATATGCCCATGGGTATAAAAATGAGAGATTTTCTTATTCAGCAAACAACGAAGTAGAGAATTATTTTGAACGAGACAAACTGTATTTCGTAAAGAAAATGCAATTAAGGCTGCATAAGATAAACCTTTCGGGATCAGTATAACTTATCAGAGTCTGTATAATCCCTCAGTCTGTAAAATCTTTCAGAGTCAGTATTGCCCCTCGGAGTCAGTAATGCCACAGCTGCACTGTTTATCACTGGAGGCCTGTACTACAAAGCTGGATTTCCTCTTAACGCGCTGATTTCCGGGATTTATAGTGTGTCCTGTACTACGACGCAGGCCAACTTCTTACCATGGTAATGTAGGATTAACACCTAACCTGGTCAGGACCAGGTAATGAAGTGGATAAGATCTGAGCGAGTACAAAAGTCCCACCTCCTGACCAATGAGTTCTCTTGGAAAATGGCCTGTCCATTGTTAGAAGATCCTGGTTGGTGCAGATCTGACAGCTGTGTTTAGGAAAGAAAGATTATTAATGGATAAAGGTGTAGATTTACATCTGATGTACTGATCTACAGTCAGCTGATAAAGCCTGTGTCGGACACTCTTCATATCGTGGACGGATTAAGTCATTCATTCATTCATACATCAGAATTCCTTTATTAATCCCAGGGGGAAATTGCTATACATGCGCTATAGTGACACTGTCATTCTCAGCCGGAACATACTTAAGTGAAACAATGTGCTTTCATCCCAGTGTGTGTGTGATAAATTGAGGAGGACTAGCTGAATAGAACCACATCTGTGCTGCATTAATGTGTGGATCAATATTGTATAATCTCACGTTTTTACGCATTAACAGTCTTGCCTGTGTTCGGTCATTCCTGCTTTTTCTGCAGCAACAGTGTTATTTTTGGTCTGAATTATGGGTTTTAGTTCTTCATATTTTTGAAGAATTATTACTCAATTGTGACATAAATTGCTCTACAGTTTATCCGTGATTGTAGTTGGTTAGACGCTGCAATCTCCACTCGTCGCGCACGTAGCCAGACTGGGCCCACCTCGCTTGAGTGAATGGATTTCTATTTTGCTTCGTAGTACAGAGTTTGGTTTGGTGAAGCCCGTTATCGGAGAGATATCCCGGATATACTTATCCAGCTTCGTAGTACAGGCCCTGAATGTTAATGCACTGATTTTTGATCCACCTACATCTACATTATTGGAAAATAATGTCACACACTTCTTAGATATAGACGATTGGTGCACATTTGATTTAAAATCCTAAACTTCAAGTACAATATATGCTTATTAGGCCAGATCATCTGCTTTGATTTGTAGGTGTGCTGTACAAGGACATTGTCGTGGGTGTTCCCAAAGAGGTGATGCAGAATGAGCGGCGTGTGGCGTTGTCTCCCGCTGGCGTGCAGGCGCTGGTTAAACAGGGTTTCAAGGTACAGGTAGAGAGTGGAGCAGGAAATGAGGCGCAGTTCTCGGATCAGCAGTACAGAGACGCAGGAGCCACCATCACCGATGAGAAGGGAGCGCTAGGATCAGACCTGGTGCTTAAGGTTTGTACACGTCTACGGCCATCCACCATCTGATCACTGTACATCTGTTCGTTTTGGTGTTTGAAGTCTGAGAGAGAAGATAACAGGCTACCAGTTTCTGATACAAGTATAAAGGATGCACAGGTAGACAATCCATTGCATGCGTTTACACTTGCAGACATTTCAGAATTCATTCACGTGTCTACATGCACTGTAGTAGTTTAGGGGTTGTGCTTTCACTTTTTTATATACTTTATTGCAATAATTAACAAACTAATTGTAACGCTGCATTTTTAAATATATTTATATATAAAATTTAAAAGAAATAATAACATGAAGCGGGGTATAAATAAAAAGGTAAATGCCTTTTTGTCACACATCTTTTGATGCAATTGTGTAGTCTTTTTTTCTTTATGAATTTATTGCATGTTATCTGTAATTTTTTAATGGTTTTTTTCCATCATCTAAAGTTTGCTCTACCGTTCTGAACCAAAGATTTATTTTGGGTGAGATTTTGTTGTTTCCATGTTCTTGTCATCTGCTTCATGGCACAAAGCATTAAAGAGTGGGATATCTGCCATGTTTATTGTCCATGATAAATAGATTGTTTGACATTCACTTGTAGAACAAAAGAGTATGACTAAAAAACATTCCCAGCTCCATGCAATGAGGGAAACCCCAAAACTTCCCAACAAATCTGGAGGATACTAATATACTGTAGTTGTTCATATTAATGTTTACTTTGATAGAAAATCAATGGAAATAGATCAAAACCAGAGGGAATATATGAAAATATTTTTCTATGATTAAAATGAAGAAAAACCAACCTCAGAATATGCAAACATGTATTTGCATAAAATTGCCCCCTACATGAAGGCAGAGGCACCTGCCTACCCTATAGTTGTTGTTTCATAGAATTCTGGGAAAAAAGTTGGAGTCTGACAAAAGAGAACTTGGATTAAAAAAATAAGAGAAAGTGGGTACTTAAGCAAAAAAAGTTTGAGAACCACAGCACTAGTGGATGAACAACATGTCCACTTCTCCGCCTCCTATAACTGCTCACAATCAATTTACATCTTCAGGTCCGAGCCCCCAGTTTGACTGAGGTGGGGCTCCTGAAACCTCGATCCACACTGGTGAGCTTCATCTATCCAGCTCAGAACCCAGAGCTGATGTCAAAGCTGTCTGAGAGACAGAGCACTGTGCTAGCTATGGACCAGGTTCCCAGAGTCACCATCGCTCAGGGCTTTGATGCTCTCAGCTCCATGGCTAACATTGCTGGGTAAGTACTTTCTTTCCTACCACATTTGCATGCTGTTTTTTTTTTTTTTTTTTGTTTAACCTTTTTAGTTAAGCCTGGGTTTGCTATATGACAAAGCTTTTTTGCTTTGCAGTTACAAAGCTGTGATTTTGGCAGCCAATCACTTTGGTCGCTTCTTTACTGGTCAGATCACAGCTGCAGGAAAAGTACCTCCAGCAAAGGTAATTTACATCTTGAATAAGCCACAAAAGTATCTCCTCCTCTGTGGCTGTGCTGCTCACTCATATGGACTTGTGTGCTGTGCACAGGTGTTGGTTATTGGAGGTGGAGTGGCTGGGTTGGCAGCAGCGGGAGCAGCTAAGTCAATGGGAGCCATAGTCAGAGGATTTGACACCAGGTAAAAGATGAAGTTAAAATGCATATTAAATCACGGCGTGCAGAGGGATTTATGATGGTTCAGATCTGTCTCTGGTGGGCAGGCCAGCAGCTCTGGAGCAATTCAAGTCCTTTGGAGCCGAGCCTTTAGAAATAGAGATCAAAGAGTCTGGAGAGGGGATTGGAGGCTACGCCAAAGAGATGTCCAAAGAGTTCATCGAGGCGGAAATGGCTCTTTTTGCCAAGCAGTGTAAGGAGGTTGATATTGTCATCTCCACGGCCCTCATTCCAGGTCAGTCACTTTAACCTCCTTGTCCAATATGTTTTTGCTTTGAATCAGGTTTATAATTGAGACTAAGTGAATAAAGTAGTCAGATCTTCAATGACTAAATGTGTATTCATATTCTTTAAATAATGTTAAACAATTAGTGCAATTAAAAGGTTTTAAAGACTGCTTCTCACTGGTGAAAGTGGGGTTCAGTTCCAGTTCTCAGCATAGTGTTGTGTCCACTATCTACTATATACTATACTTATTTACACTAAGTATGGTTAGGAGGATTAGGATGATGAGCGTTCCCAGTGAAGTATACTTCCAAGTTTCCCAAGATGCCTTTCGAACCTACGACAGAAACCTGAAGCACACTGACGCTAAATATCTCCGTTAATTCGCCACCTTTGAAAGTTCTAAAGGCGTTGTAAGCGAGAAAGTGACCAAGTACAATATCAAAATGTGGTCATTTCATCTTTAAAACTTGCAGAAATGCATTTCATGCTGACATTTCTGAGATTTTCAGAGACCCACCGTTCTACTACTGACTAAATGGCCGGTTAACTTTAAAACAAGTGACCTATTTATTTAATTTTTTTAGCATTTAGCGACAGTGGGAAGAAAAAAACTTTCTTTTAACAGGCAGAAATCTCCAGCAGAACCAGGTTCAGAGGTGGCAGCCATCTGCTTCGACTGGTTGGGCTTAGTGGACAGAAGGAACAGAACAGGAAAGAGATAAAACATCAGGGTGTCCCAGACTAGTTGAGCCGTGAATCATTGATCAGGAACTGTCAACTCCAGCTTCAAGACACCTGAAACAGAAAAGAGAGAGAAGGGTGAGGAGAAGGCACTGACTGCAGAAAAACATGATACAGCCTGCATTGGCCTTGGGCCTCACTCGCAGTGGCCTAGTCAGCACTTATTGTAAAGGTGACGAATCTTTTCCTGTTTATTGGTAAGCTAACAGCAACTCCAAGGTCTGTAAATGACGTGCCCATGTCCGCTCTAGTGGTTAGGTTATGTTATGATTCAGAGATGCTTTTGTTTTGAAATGGGGATGTTTGTCTTATAGCTTGAAGGCAGTCCCAGGATGATTTTATGTTACGCTCACAATGCATCACGCAGTGGTTAAGTGTGACTAGTGCGCCCGCTGTGCATACTTCAAAATTGTCCCCAAAAATGCTGCCAATGTGACTCCTCAACACATTTCTGGTGTTTCATGGACTAAAAAGTTGCGGCAAAATAAAGGTGGATGTTTATGTTAAGGCTTACACAGAAGGATCCAAATCCAATCCAAATTGAAAGTTGTGCAGAGTGAGGTGATATTGAATACTGGGAACAAACTAGAGCAAAAATGGTGTCAGCAAATCACTGTCCTCGTGGTCTGGAGAAGAGACACAAGAATTCAAGGTACGAATGAAGTAAAAACACTTCTTTGTATCAGTCTATGCATCTTTGCATCCCACAATGCAATACATGAAACTTTTCCAACAATATCATTGTGTTTATAATGCTGCTCAAAACAAGCTTTCAAATGACTGTTTCAACCTTTTTCTTTTAGTTTTTTTGTAGCAACTGATTTTAGATGTATTCATCTAAAAATCAATAAATCTACACTATTTCTTTATTTTATTGAAATCAGTGATCATTCCTATCAGCATTAAGAAGTGTTTTTACCATGATTTCTCACGTGTTTCACCAGACAAGACATTTTTGTTGTGGTTTGTTTATCATATTTCCCGTAATATGTCGTGACTCTGATTTTGGCCGTACTTTCATATTTCTGTGGAAGCCACGATATCAATTAGTGAAAACAACAGAAATGTCCCTTTGTTAGTGTTTTTGGGGGTCACACTGGCATCAGTAGTAGATGAGAATAACCTTTGGATGACATACACTTTCAAAAGAAAACAGTTTCATGGAGTTATGCAGCTTTAATCCATGATCCCGATACTGTGCAGGAAAGCGCGCTCCCATTCTGATCAAGAAGGAGTTTGTGGATTCCATGAAGGACGGCTCGGTGGTGGTGGATCTGGCTGCAGAGGCTGGGGGTAACATTGAGACTACCAGGCCGGGAGAGCTGTACACTTATAAGGTACAGTCAGTATTCATCATTTAATCATTCTTTCACAGGGAAAATGTGTTTGCTAGGAACTTAGGGCAGGATCAAGAAATAAGACTCAATAATGACACGACGGCCGTTGAACGCATGTCAAATGACGCATTCAGCGCGGGAGTTTCAGACCCTGAATAACAGTAAATAATGCATCACACAGCCTGTTCAAGGCAATAAGGAGATGTGTGTGTGTGTGAGCTCATTCTTTTTAGTTTTGAATGCTTCATCACCCATTAGCATCAAAAGACGTAACATAAATGTTTATTTTTCCACAAATCCTGCCCTAAGTTTCATTAGGAATGGAATTACCAATGGCACAACAGTAAACAAATAATACTCTTATAACAATGCATATTGTATATAAAATGATTCTATATTACAGAGAATACAATGTGAACTGATTACACTTTAAGGCAGGTGCCGTCATCTTAGAAATACTTGGAAGTAAAAGATAAATAGTCATATCATTAAACTGGAAACAAGCCCAAGCACCATAACCATGAGGCTGACATGGTATACTGGAATAAAGAATCACTAGTGAGTGGGTTGGAGGTGCCCAGGCCATTGGTTTCTCTGATTTATATTGACCGAGAATGACCTGGCAAGACTGTGTAGGACTTCCAAATTGACTTTTACCAACAACAAACCTACTCGAGCTAATTATGGGAAATTAATGGGAGGGGATGATGTACACTGCAACCTCAATCAACCGCTACACATGAAAGAACGACTATTATATGTAATAATATAATAATAATGGCTTGGATTTACAAGGACTTTACAGAAACCAATATTCATTCATACTAGTCTTGCCAGTGGTGGAAAGCTACATTAAAATATAAGGTTGAAAGTTGAACTTAAAAAGACTGGGAGGTGGAGGGCAACAGGAGTTTCTAGAATAGAATAGAACGCACCGTTATTGATCCCCAGAGTGGAAATTCACATTTGCAGTGACACAGTATCAGATTAACAAAAATAAAGACTAATATAGGATAATAGTGTTGTCATTGTCACGTTTTAAACAGAAAAAGGACAGCAAATTCCATTAAAAATGTTTAATGCACAGAATCCTCAAGGTCTGTGGTGAAGAAACCAAACTAGAGGGAAATAATGATAAAAAATGCAACACCAGGCCACCTTGTGAGGTCTTGTTTGAAGTAGAGGTAACAACAGAGCCATGGTTTATCCTAACATTCTTTAGTAGACGTCATAAATTCATGCAACTGTAGCAAAGTGGAACAGGGCGTTACACAATCATCTGATATCAACTTTTACCGACAGGGAAATGTGCTATAACAGCATTGTGCAATTCCATCAAACACTTGTAAGTGTTGCACTTTAGCCCTTTTAGCTTTGATCTTAGCATCCGGGTTATAGTTGGTGGCTTACTTCTGGTCTGGAATCAAAATACATATTTTTGTACAGTATGTACCGTATACGTAGAATACCCTCTGCTCGTACATTAATTGTTGTATTATAATGTACTGTGTATTTATAATGGTCGACTATAAGATGGAAACTAGCTCTTGCTATAATATTGATACATATTTATGTTTAATAATGCATATTGTTTCTTATATAAATACAATCTTAAAAAACAAAACTTGTGAATGAGGGACAGATTTGGTATTATTTAACAAGAAAAAAAGTCAATTAAAGTAGTCAATGTCATTGATCTTTAATTCTTTAATATAGGGAGTGACACACATTGGGTACGCAGACCTGCCCAGCCGCATGGCCACCCAGGCCAGTTCTCTCTATTCAAACAACGTCCTGAAGCTGCTGAAGGGCATCAGCCCTGACAAGGAGTACTTCCACTACGAACCCAAAGAAGAGTTCGACTACGGAACAATCGACCACGTCATCCGTGGCACACTTGTTATGAAGGTATGTCTTTGTTCTAGGTATCTATGGGAATCCTTTGGACCTGTTGAGCATTTTCTGTCAAAACATGTTGTTCCAGACATTATTTGGCATATTATTATAATAAACTTAACATTATCAGTGTGCCTTTTTCGGCAAGATTTGAATACATTTCAAAAAAAGATAATTTGCGTTTGTATTGTTTATGTTCGGGGTTGGGGTGAATTACATTTTACAATTACGTCTTCAATTATCCATTTTCAATTACAGTTCGATTATGTTGACCTGCGTTCTTTCCAATTTCAATTAAATTACATTTATAATTTTTCCCATGAAAGTAAAGTACAATCACGTTCTCACTTACTTCAATTTCAATCAATCATAATTACTGAGCCTTTAATGAATACGCCTATAAAACTTAACTTTCCTCTTGCGTTAGCTTCTTATAGGTGTTAGCATCTCTTATGATAACGGCTCAGTTTGAGCCATGTCTTAAATCAGCTGTAAAATACACAAAGAAATATTATCTATCATCTAATTAGTTTCTGATCTCTTGGTTGCCTTGTTAGGCTTCCTAAACAATGAAAAATATTGTTATTAATATTGTGGACGTCTGAGTCAGTATACCCTTAGATTTAATTACATTGTAAATGACAGTTTTTATGGAATTTTCATGCCAATGAAATCAGTTATCTGAACTCAAATACAATTACAACAGCAACATGTGTTTTCAACTACGATTAAAATTATAATTCCGTCATACTTGTAATTATATATCAATTACAGTAATAATTGACCCCAACCCTGTTTATGGTCTTCAGAAACTTGGAGTCTTTGGCATTTTTTCTTTATGCAAACTGACTTTGAATTCTTACACTGGCCCTGTGTGTGTTCTGCTGGATTCAGGAGGGAAAAAACATGTTCCCATCCCCTCTTCCTAAAACGAGCCCCCCAGCCCCAGTGAAACAGAAAACTGTAGCTGAGCTAAAAGCTGAGAAAGCAGCTGAGGTGACTCCCTTCAGCCGCACTATGACCTCAGCTGGAGTCTACACTGCAGGTTACACACGCGCGCACACACACACACACACACACACACACACACGGAAACTAATTACTGAAAGGTTTTTGATTGCATGGATTTAATCATTTAACAATGAAAAAATTAATAATAACAAAATCAGGTTTACATTACATAGTGTTTGGTATCAATTGGTTATTTTTTGTAGGCAAAATATTTGATGATGAGTATTAATAACAATTACAAATCTTCAATATTCTGATACAGTTATGTTTTTTATTCTAATAATGCCAAAGTTTACAATTTAAATAATTTGAAAAAATTGTAATAAAAGGTTTCATCCTATTGCATATGCCTGATTCCTTGAATTATGTATTTTATAAATTAAGTTTTATTTTAAAAAAAAAATATTATTTAAAATAATGTTTGGCTGTATTTTTGTCTTCTCTTCTTCTTCAGTGAAATAGATTTTTTGGGGTTGTCAAATATTTGTTTGCATTCACTTTTTTTCAATCCTAACCTTAACCCAATAATTTTTTTAGTATTCTTATTGAATATTTAAGACTCATATCCACCTCCATTCACTCCAACAGCAAAAAATACTAATAGACAGTTCGCCCGGATGACGTCATCAACCCATGATGCTTTGTCGGCTTTTCAAGATTTTTCTAAGGGCAGCAAAAGGAGGACTTTTGTTCAGATGTTTTTAAAAGGATAATTGTTTGTAGAAGGTTTAATCAAGAGATATTTGAAAAACAAACTTTAATATAAAACTTAATACAGTTGAACATAGTTTGTAAACGCTCAGTTTTTAGAACTTTTCCCCCTTTGATAACAAAATAAGAAGTGATGGACAAATGTCAGCAGCCGTGTGACTGGGCTTTCTCTCTCTAGGCGTGTCCACCTGTTTGGCTCTGGGCATCATCTCCCCAAACGCAGCCTTCACTCAGATGGTCACAACCTTTGGTTTGGCAGGAATTGTGGGATACCACACCGTGTGGGGTGTGACCCCCGCTCTGCACTCTCCTCTCATGTCTGTCACCAATGCCATCTCAGGTCAGGGTTCACACACTGCTTGTAAATGGATTCATGAACCTGGTCCATGTGTGGATTCCTGTTCTTTGAAACACTTGTTTATAAAGTTGTTTTTTCGTTCAGGCCTGACGGCGGTAGGAGGTCTGGTACTGATGGGTGGAGGTCTTACTCCTTCCTCCCTGCCTGAGAGCCTCGCCTTGGCTGCTGCCTTCATCTCCTCCATCAACATTGCAGGTCCGACATTCAACGTTTATCCTCACATCATAATGACTGATTACCATGATCAGCCATCTAACTGGATGCTTTCCTCTTGTGCATGTTCAGGTGGATTTCTGATTACTCAGCGCATGTTGGACATGTTTAAACGCCCCACAGACCCACCTGAGTACAACTACCTGTTCGCACTGCCAGGAGCCGTTTTTGTTGGAGGTTACGGAGCCTCTGTAGCTGCAGGGTACAACATTGAGCAGGTGATGTGACACGCATCATATCCATCATCTTTGTCAGGGTTCTGGGTGTGTGGACTAGAGCAACACATACACATACGCACTCACACACAAGCTGGGTTTTACAATGATGTGTATTTTAGGTTTAATTGTGTTTCTGAACTGTCCTAAAAATTTCAAATATACACTATAAGATGATGTATACAATATATAAATATACACAATACAAGTAACTTTATATAGGATAGAATAAATTAAATTAAAATTACAATAAATTAAATTTAATTAAAATTAAAATAAATTAATATTTAAATATGATTGGCAATGTTAATATTATAAATAATGTAAAGTAATACTGACTAAACCTTTTGCATTTAATGTATTTAGGCTAAAGGGTTTTGTTGTTGGAAATCTTGAAAAAGAAAACTTGATAATTTATTGAACAGAATTAAAAGTAGACAGCAAAACATTTAGGAAAATCTTGAATCCATGATTCTTTTTGTGGTCATGTGTTTGAAAGGCTGTGGGAATTTTGGTTTCTTATCACACTCTGTCTCTGCATCTGGGTCCATAATTGTTCCTGTCATAAAACAGAAACAATAGGGCCTTCGAACCACCTTTGGTGCTCAGGCCTTAATAATAATACTAATAATAATTAATAGAAACGATAGGACCTTTGGTGCTCGGGCCCAAACTATAGAATATTAATCCCGTTTGGCTCTCTTTTTGAGGCAGGGAAAGAAAATGTATCCGTTTTTGACATTTTCCAGGATGCAGTGGTGCATGATAAAACACCTCCATCTCGTGGAGAACACAGTCTACAGTGACTAACTGTAGAAGTGGATTGTGTGTGTAATTTCTTGCCAGATTCATTTGAAATCCTCAGGATTTTTTTTTTTTTTTTTTTTTTGCACCAGCTGCAAATTGTGTCCTCTTGTATCTTTAGTCTTCCTGCTAAAAGTTGTTAACTTCATATTTTTTGTCTGGATTTGTCATCCTGGGATTACACTATGTGTAATGTCACACTTAAATACTAGGAGTGGGACAATATACAAAGTTCACAAGACAATACGATAGACAACACTGGGTTCATGATTACGATACAGGATGACATTTATAGAATGGGGAAAAACTTTTTAAAACTAGCTTAGAAAGACATCAGGAAGGACAACAAACATGGAATTTTGTGGAAACATGTAAGGAAATTTGCATATATTGCATATTGTGGAGTTTAATTGAATTTGTCTATTTGGAGAGGCTGAGATGTCTATAACTGAATTAGTTGGTAATTTACACGATGATTCATGTTGTCTCTATTTTACTTTCTCCTGCGTGCCACATTGAAGGTTGTAAAGGGCCTGGATTGAGTTTGACACATGTGCTCTAGGAAGAGTTCGCTTTTGAAGACTATGTGGTTTGGCTAAAAATTGAAAAAACGTGCCAAATTTTGTATTTCGGTTATAGGTCCAAATTAAATTTTTGCTGGTCACGATCAAATGGATATACCTACCGAATGCCATCAAGCTAGTTCAAACCAGTGGAAAGTTACAAACACTAGGTGGTGCTAACCAGTCTTTCCTCAAATTGCATCAGAAAAGTATTTTTAATTTTTTTTACCAACCTATACCCTTCCAAATTCATTTAAATTACACCCTGCGTAAGGGCCTCAAAAATCCAAGTAAAGTGTGAAAGACAAATCAGTACAGAAACAATAAGACAAGACAATTTGGGATATAATAAGAGGACAAGACAGGATTTCCTAAAATGGTAAAAAAAAAAAAAAAGTATGTACAACCTGGTTTTTTACCTTCTCTTTAGATGATGTATTTTGGTTCTGGCCTGTGTTGCGTGGGTGCGCTCGCTGGCCTCTCTGCTCAGAGGACCAGCCGCCTGGGAAACTCTCTTGGTATGATCGGAGTGGCAGGAGGCATCGCCGCCACCCTCGGCGCCCTCAAACCCTCACCAGAGCTGCTGTCTCAGATGTCCATGGCCATGGCCTCTGGAGGAACTCTAGGTAGGCACGAATCAACAGTATATGTTGTTTTTCATTTGGTATTATTGTTATTATTGTATTATAGAGTAGGAGTGTGACGATATCTTGATACGGCGATAAATCTTGTGTTTTTTTTTTTTTTTTTTCAAAACCTTTTCTGCTTTTTCACTAAAATGTGCAGGTAGGTCTTCACAGAAATGCTGTCACTGTTTGTTGAAGGAACCAATATATTGTTTACTGGAATATTGCACTATAATAGTGTCACTGGTAAGAAAAACCCTATTTTCTGTTTACACAAAGCACTATTGGAGATACTTATTCACAGAAATGTTGCACTAAAATAGTGTCACTGTTCATAGGACACTTTTTCAATGTATTGTCTTTCAGAGATATAAAATAAAAATTGTTTTTTCACTTAATCTTTTTATTCTTTTGTCATAGATTATCGTAGATTGATTTCTGACCAATATATCGATAATCGCAGTATCGTCATATTGTGAGATAATTGTTATCGTGAGCTTTGTATCGCATATCGTGAGGTACCCAGAGGTTCCCACCCCTATTATAGAGCCTTGACATGCACAGGAAGCTTTACAGTCATCAAACAGATTAAAATAAAACTCAGGGCCTTTTTCTCTAACACTGCCGACACACACTGAAACAAAACCAAAAGAACTGCATTATAGCAATGATTTGGATGACTGAAGGGAAGAGAGGGAAAGTAATACCAAAGAGCTTCTGGAGACACAGATTAGAAAGAAAAGAAGCAGCATGGAGATCATGGGCAGCAGTGAGGACAGCAGCGGTTGACTGTGAGAAGTAGAAGAACTTTGTGAAGAATTTATGTGCCATTAAGTTAGATATGGAACAGGTAGCAAGACGGATAAGACAGTGGAATACCAATGATCTCTGAAAGAACTGTTCAAAAGTCACGAGTATAGACCAGGGGTCGGCAACCCTTGGCACCAGGTTTGGGGTCAGTTATAATTTAAATGGCTAATTAACTATAATTATGATTGTAACCGTCATTGGAAAAATATATTTCTGTTGTAATCATAATTGAATTGTAATTAAGCACAGATACAGTACTTGACTTTGGCATGGAAATTTTTATAAAAACTGTCAATTACAATTTCATTAAACACGAAACTATGGAACCATGTTACAGTTCTTTGGCTTACACATATGTCGTTAACAATTATTGAAATATGTTTCAGATCAAGTTTACCTGTTGAAATCTAGGAGTATACCGACACAAAACAGGCTCAGACGCCCACACCAGAAATAATAAAACCAATATTATCATTGATTAGGAAGCCTAATAAGGTAACCAAGAGATGAGAAACAAATTAGATGTTGGATAATATTTTTTAGTTTTTTTTAATGCTGATTTAAGACATGGGTCAAAACTGACATGTTATCATAAGAAATGCTAATGAAAGCTAACACAAGAGAAAGAGTTGTTTTAGGGGGGTATTTATTTAAATTTTAGTTATTAATTGTGATTAATAGAATTTAAACCTTAGTAATTGAGAAAATAATTGTAATTGACTTTAAGGGGGAAATTATATTGAAATTTTAATTGTAATTGGAAAAAAATGACAGTCACCGTAATTATAATTGAGTTGTAATTGAACATGGATAATTAAAGACGTAATTGTAATTTTAAAATGTAATTGACCCCATCTCTGGGTGATAAACACAAACACTGGCACTCTGGCACTGCACGGTGTTATGACGATCCCAACTTTTCTCTTCTGTGGTTTGATTTCTTGAGTTTTGAATGACAGGTTATGATCATAATCTCTGCAGCGCTGTGGCTGCGTTCCTGCTCGTAATATCTCATGCACAAAACCTTTGGCTCTGTAGGGAATCAGAAGAGCTTGTTCGCATCGTATCCTTTTGCTGCTGAGCTATCACAGTGCTCAGCGCCAGTTCTGTTCGAGGCAGATTGATTGTTCAGCATGGTGGTCATGTGGCCAAACACATGTGAGGATAAAAGATCATACCAAAATATCTTTAGAATATGATAAACTGTGCTTTATATGACTGGAATCAAATTGCCATTACGTGGAAATGTTTTTCTATTTTGTGTCATAGTTTAACTTTGTTGTATTATTGATAATGGCACACAAATTAAGAAGAAAATTTCAAATTTACACTCGTCCTGTTACAAAGGTTTTCAACCCCATGTATATACTGTTTTAGGAGGCCTCTTTTATTGCGTTAAACCTGTTGTAAACAATAATTTATATCAGATAAAGACATAGTGAAGGCCTCATAGATAAATAAATCAAAGAATATTTAAAAAAAAAAAAAAAAGATGTAAAAGGTTGAAATTAACACTTCTCTGCATCTGTCTAGCGGACTCCACATCCCACAATGCAATGCACAAAACTTTTCCAACAATATAAATAAAGCGAGTATTTATAGTGGAGATTGAAACCAACTTTTGTGCGGTTATTCTGACCTTTAACTTTTTTTTTCTGACTAAATTATCTTCGATTAATTGATCTATGTACCTGACAATGAGGCACTGTGATAGATAAATCTATCTAAAGTTCTAAATGAAATATTTCTCTCATTTGAAAAAAGACTTCACCGTGATTAAATTAGTTTTTCAGAGCTGTTATGCTTGTGTTGTATTGTTCTGAGCGGATATTTCAGGCCTGCTACACTATAAAGGGCTTCTCTGGCACTGATTATTGTTCACCACAGCTGCTCTTGTTGTTTTCCGTTATCTTAAGTGGTCACTGTTTCACTCGTGACAACTAAGTCTTTCTTGGTTTTATGATCCACCACACCCCCATCAAAAGAAATTAATAATGTTCAGGCTCCTTTGAAGGCCAAAATAGTTTGTTTAGAAAACTCAAAGACCATCCTGAATAAGTTACATCCTACTAGCTTTGCATGCAGCTCCTCAGGCCTTTTTTCTCCCTCTTTGGCTAATTCATAACAGAGCATCAATCAGCCTCTGCAAATACACAGACGAATAGCTTCCATCATCATGGAAGATGTTAATCGTAATGTAAGAAGCAGGTTGATAAATGATGTTATGATCAACGTAAGCAGGGGGAACAGCCTGAAGGTTCATACAGTGGTAATTCAATGTTCTTGAGACTTTGCAAAAGTACAATGAAATGCTTAACTAGTATATCATTAGATCAGCTTTGAAGATCAAATCCATAAATTTGAAACAGGTGTAACCTTTTTTTTTTATCTTCTTACCCCTCTTCTTAAATGTTTCTCCTCGTGCTTAGTCATGCCTGAGACGTTTGGTTCTGGTGCTGAGCTCAGCCAAAGATAGTAACTCACTGAAAGCTTTGTTCACATCCTGCCTGCAGGTCTGACCATCGCCAAGCGCATTGAAATCTCAGACCTGCCGCAGCTGGTGGCGGCCTTCCACAGCCTGGTGGGGCTGGCGGCTGTTCTCACCTGCGTTGCTGAGTTCATGATTGAGTATCCGCACCTGGACACCCACCCGGCTGCTGGAGTGCTAAAGACCGTGGCTTATCTCGGTACTTACATTGGAGGCGTCACCTTTAGCGGATCACTGGTGGCCTACGGCAAGCTTCAAGGTAACAAGTGCAAAAAGTTGGAGGAATATTCCTGCTATTATTATTTTGATTATGATGAAAAAACATTTTTTTTGTGATACCTTTTATTTTGCAATTCATTCATAAGAAGCCGTTCAACCTATTTCACAATAGGAAATATAAAGATATAAAACAAATACATTTTAGAGTGCATAGTTTTGTTAAATCAAAACAGGAAACTAAAATACATTTGTGTAGGGAAAAAGGTAAAAGTATCTGATACAAAACTAGGATGTCCCGATCCGATATTGATATCGGATATCGGTCCGATATCTGCCAGAAAACGAATATCGGATTTTATCGAACTGCAACTAAAATCTCCGATACAAGCGCTCCAATAAGTTTTTGTTGTTTGTGTCCCCGCCCTCAGTTGTTCTCACCATATACTGACCGTAAAAAATAACTGAAGTGAGCTTGAATTGTTGACTATTTTTCTCTGAGTAACATCACTTGATCAAACTTTTTCTAATATTCTACACTCTAAAATAAGTAATAAAAGTATGTATGATTCGTGCTGATCGTTCGGATCGATATCGGTATTGGCCAATACTCAAGGCTGCAATATCGGTATGGTATCGGAAGTGAAAAAGTTGTACCGGGACATCCCTATACAAAACTAGAAGAAACCAGGAAAATAGTACATATAACAGAAAAATATCAAATTTGTTTAAACAATAAACTACTGTCAAACTTAAAATCAGATCAGCACAAACACACAGATCACTTCCTCCATTCAAACACACACACAGTCAGTTTAGTTTCCTAATAACTTACTTAATACAATGCATTTGTATACACATACTACAGAAGAACATGTAAATTTCACATTGAGGGAACCCTATTTTTAAGAAGGCTAATTCTAAAGCTAGTTCTGTGTCACAATTTGGATAGACATTGTGTATATTTATGTGTCAGTCCATTACAGGGCAAATGCAAAGGGATACACAACCACTTACACTCACTTTGGTAAGCTCAAGATTCCTAGTGACCTCACTGACATGCTTTTTGGATGGGAGGAGGAAATCTAAATACCCAGAGAAATCCCACACGAGCATGGTGAGAACATGCAAACTGAAACGCCACACAGAAAGACGTGACGTGTTAGACGTGCTCACAGACAGGCGCACTGATATCTACATATAAACACATCAAGCTTTCCCCCTCTGGTGCTAATGGTCTCTTTGATCTACCTAAAGCCAGAGATCCTCTGGAAAACCCTGGCTTGGACTGGGTTTTATGTGGATGTCTTGGCAGCCTCTAATTTAGAACAACTGATCAAGAAGAACACATAAGACGCTCTCTGGTAATTAGTTGTGGCGGGTTGGATGTAGCAGTGTGTCATTGCTGCGGTCAGGAGAGGGTCTGATGAGAAACCTTCACTAAGACTTTACAAAGTCTGAGGATTTAAAGACACACAGCACTGATTAGGAGAACATGTTTTCTAATGTCAACTGAAGGAACAACAACAGTTTCTGTTTTGTTTAAAATGAGTGCTTTGAAACTCTGTTCGTAGGCGTCCTGAACTCTGCTCCACTGTTGCTGCCTGGACGTCATGCGTTGAATGCTGGTCTGATGGCTGCGTCAGTGGGAGGAATGGTGCCTTTCATGCTTAGCTCCAACTACGCCACAGGCATGGGATGTCTGCTGGGAGTGTCTGGGCTTTCCACTGTTATGGTAAACGTTTAATTTTTTTGAAGGGAAATTTTGGCCCTGTTTACATGACATTTTGTTTCTAAAAAGTTCCGCATTCACACGGCAACATTTTCAATACGATCTCTATTTGCATGGGGCCGTGGGTAGCATTAAAAACAATGTAGTTTATATGCCAGGATAATAGATGGTGGTGTGATTTTCCAAATAACCAAAATAAGCTCATGCGCAGAGACACTTCGCCCAACACAAGTAAGAGTAATAAGCTTTAATCAGGCTTACAAAGTTAGACCTGACCTGGCCCGAAGCCATCAGAATATGGCCCGAACCCGAATAAAGCCGATCTGTCTTTAAGTCTGAACCCATTGCTGTCCGACACTGTTGAAATTCATTTGTAGCGCGCACATGTAGCTGAGTTTCTTTATTAACACAGTTTTATTTAAAGCTGCAGTTTGTAGAATCCTCTCTTTGCTCCGTTTTGAAACCGAAACTGAACCTCCCTTACCGGGGTCTTTTGTGAACCCTCTTAGCGACTTTTTTCTCCAGTATAGACTAGTGACAAATGTATGGACTTTATCTTGTTATTGGAGATTTTTCTGGTGTTTTAGGAACTCAAACATGAATGCACGTATCACTGTAGTTACTGCCCTGAGCAGCGGCTGCTGCCGTCAGCTCGTCCCCACCACAAGCAAACACGGGGCTGTGATCTCAGCTTCCTGTGCAGCAGTCGCTCAGAGCAGACTGACAACAATCACTCAGCATCCAGATGGTAAAATGAATTCTTCTGGAATAAGCTTTTCTTCAGTTTACACGCAATTTATCTCGTCGGTCCTCACTTTTTTTTCACCAAATGATGCCAAAAAAAAACATACATACTGCAGCTTTGTTAGCCACACGTTCTGCATTAAACTGCAAACATAACAAGCAGCTTCATGTATCCTGCATGCTACGTACCGGTTTACTGCTGCAACACACACACAACTCAGGAACCTGCTCCTACATATGTACTACACACAGCGAGTTGTTTATGCATTTTATGACATAATTTATTCATGTAGAGGACAGCCTTCATTCACCTCAGCATTCATTTGTTTGTCTCTCTCATGCTTATCTAGACACATCACCTGAACATACACGGAGACTGAGAGGGTAGCATTTTCAAAAACTTCTACTCTGGAGCCAGTTTTTTTAAAAGTTTAATTTTCAAACACTAAAATGCCATTGCCCTGTAAATGGACCACCAAAACACAACAAAATGTTTGCATTTTCACTAGACAACATCCTTGTGTAAACGGGGCCTTAAACTCTCCTTTTTTTTAATTACTTTGTAAATATGGTTTTTCATGTTTTTGGTACTTACCATTACAAAGCAAGCATTTAAACCCAAGAAGAACAAACTATTTATTTTCAATTAGACAATACGCTGCTCCCTTTTCCAGACACGAAACCCAACACTCGCTGATGATAGCTTGTCTTCATCACATGACCCAAAACCTTCAACTTCAGCCAATCCAAATCCTGTGACTTACTATCACTAGAGACAACCTTCAACTTTACCTTGCTAAACTGTTTGTATTATACTGTTTATACACCATCTTTTGATAGATCTTGCAATTAAAATTCATTACAGGTACTCTTTAATGCAGTGGTTCTCAAATTTTTTTGGACCAAGTCCCCTTTTCTCTTATTTCCGAATCCAAGTACCCCCTTTGCCCGACTACAATATTTTGCTCGGAATACTCTGAAAAACAACTATAGAGCGTAATGATGAATGAACAAGTTAACACACATTTTAAAGAATCCCATTGTAAATAAGTGCAATGAAACGGTGTTATAGTGAATCCTATATGGATTCATTTTATATTTTTTATTGTTGCTGCCTGGTGTTGGACCAAGACTCATCTTTGTATTTTCAGTTCATGTTCTAATCAAAAGATCAGTTTCATCATCACAATTATGATTTTTTGGTTATTGGCATGTTGCAACTAACTTGTACAGTAGCTAGCGATATGCACCTATTCATGTTTTTTTTTTTTTTTTAATTACTCTTTTCTCATTTACTTTTAAGCAATTTGCAAGTTTTTATAGACCACTCTAGCTAAGCCACTATGCATGCTGAAATATTATGAGATTACTGTATTTTAAAACTTTAAATCATATTTAGGACTTAATAAACTAACTCCCATAAAATATATTTTTCAAACAAGTTTTAGACATTGCTACATTTATTTAGCAATTAAAAACGGTTGACATGACTGCGTAGTTTCTACTTTTATAACATTTTCTTTATCCTATCCCAGGGTGTAACGCTGACGGCAGCCATCGGAGGTGCCGACATGCCTGTGGTCATCACTGTGTTGAACAGCTATTCAGGATGGGCTCTCTGTGCTGAGGGCTTCTTACTCGACAACAACCTCATGACAATTGTTGGAGCTCTAATCGGCTCTTCTGGTGCTATCCTGTCCTACATCATGTGTGTGGTGAGTAGATCAACCTTCGTTAGCGTAACGACAAACACAGTTCACCAGAGCCTTCATCCTTTTCTCCCACGAAGGCCATGAACCGCTCCCTGCCCAATGTGATCCTGGGCGGGTTTGGCACCACATCCACAGCGGGTGGTAAGCCCATGGAGATCGTTGGCACTCACACAGAGGTCAATGTGGACCAGACCATTGATATCATTAAAGAAGCCAACAACATCATCATCACACCAGGTACACAATGTGCACACAGTGTCAGACCTCATGTAGGTCCACTTTGGTTTTATACCGATATAAACTTTAGCAAAAAGAGAAAACATTTCTGACAATGAGGATAAAAGAAGACTAAGATTAAACCCTAAACCAAACATAGGCAACTGACCCCAAAACATTTTTTTCAAAAATTGTAATTCAAGTAGTTGGAAGGAATATGGTCAACATAATGCAAAAAAAATGGCAGTTTAATGAATAAAATGTAAACAAAAGCACGCAAAATGAAAGACACAAATAACAACCACTTAAACAGACACTGCAGACTGCAAAAACACACCAAACCACAACACATTGACAAAATAACTCCAAAGACACACAAATTCCAGACAAACCGACACAATGACAAAAAATTGACAAAATGACATGAAAACACACATATCAAAAACACACAAAATGACTTGGAAAAATGCACAAAATGACAATATAAATTTCCAAAATGACAAAAACCTCACAAAACAACACAAAAAGGCAATAAACAAAGATGAAACCCTTTGTTCTTGTTCTTGTATCACATTGGTCTTTCTAAATACTGACATGAATGTTGACAATGTGGCCCACTGATCAAACACATTTTATTGGCCCCTGATGTGATAGAACTTGCCTTTAACCGAAGGCCAAGGTCAGGACTAAGACCAAAGATTGAGACTAAAATTAAGAGGTACAGCAAACTATCTCATAACTAAAGACAAAAATCTAGACCTCGACTATTCACTGGGGCCAAGATAAAGACATGAACTTAATATTTGGTCCAAGATTCAGACCTAGACATAGCTATCATTTTACTATATAATCAGCACCAGTGAAACTTTTCTTTTACTCGTACGACAACAGGCAGGTGTGGCTGCTAGTGAGGTCTCTCGCTGTCATTGGACAAAGATGAGGCTTACAGTTCATGTCCAACATGTGATAATATCAGATGTAATTGTAATGTACTAATGTTATATAAATGTAGTAGGAGAAGTTTAGCTTGAGAGATAAACCATTGGGCAGTTGCTATTTTTTCCATCTCCATTTGTTTTAAGAACCCCAAAAACATAGTATTTGAGGTTTATTTTCCCAAACTCGCCTGTGTTCCAGAGTTTTAGCCTCTGAAAAGTCACTTTCTGAGCAACTCTACACAAACAGGCTGATTTGCGTCCTACTTATGCATGAGTGGGCGTGTCTATAGACAGGACACTGACTTCCTCCTCCCTGCACGGTGACGTAGGATCAGAGGACGGCCCGCCCTCCTCCCACCCACTTCGTAGCCGAGCTCATGCTGCTTTATAAACACGAGACAGAGCAAGGGGGCGGGGCTTTAGCTGGTACATACATAGACTGTTGAAAATACATACATAGCACTGTGCGAAGGACGCTGAAATGCTCACCTTCGTGGGCGTGTTTGTTTACATGTCAATCACGGCAGAGAGCTTCCTGGAGGCGCGGCTTCTCCAGCTCAAATTCTCTACTTCAAATTTGTCATCAAAGTGGGAACGCGTCATCAAATTGGAGCGAGGTGTTTGGGCTCACCCTGCAGTAAGAAAGGAGAACATCACCCTCTAACTAACGATTGAGGGAATCAATGAAAAAACACTTTGGGCATGTGTATGAAGCCCTAATAGCACTTTATGATGTTTAAAGCTCAGAAAGAAGATTTAGCTTATCATGGGCCCTTTAATTGCAATGAGGACATAAAAAAAAATAAATGTGGTTTGTTTTATTTTGTTGAGGAATTCCAACTTTCATCTTTTATGTCTACATCTTTCAGGCACATTTGGAAAAAATACCTGATCTGCAAACAATATGGAACAAAACATTTGATAATCTGAGAATTATTTTTCACACTGTGAAGTTTTTATTCTGATAACTAAGAATAAACCCTGAATAAGGGGATGCACGCGTGCACGCACTCCCACTAACCTACTTGATTTTGCACTATAGGAGCAAAAAGACAACCAAAATCTTCCTAACAGAGATGCAGCTGCATTGTTACCATCTGTCACATCAAGTGGTAAATTCAACACCCGATCATAGTTTGGGCATTGTTAATGGGTCTTTTGCAGATTTGCGTAATGAAACATTCCTTATACAATCCAAAACATGCTGGACTGTGGAAATACAGGAACTGAGCGTGTGCTACCTCATAAAAAGTCCAACTGGTTTGAAGTGAAATCCTAAATCCCAAAAACCACAAGAGGGTGTAGTTTGTTCACAAATGATCTGTAGCCACTAAAAAGAGATGGTGTCTTTAATCTGAGTGTGAGACATTGACCACATCGTGATTTATAAACTTGGGAAAGACAGACTTGTGTGACAAGTAGTCGTTGGGTGGTTTAAAAAAAAAAAAAAAAAAAAGAAGAAGAATGAAAACTACTTTGAGTGACTTGCATTTTTTTTGGATTGCTAAAGTTTTGGATGGCTCCAAACCAATGAGTGGACAGCTGTGTGGACTGACATGCTGGTTTGATTAGGGAATTAGTGAAATGTCTGAAGATCGATTGAGTCCAGACTCAATCAGGACTCCAGGCATTGTCAACAGCTAAGTGCGGCAGCGAGAAAACAGAAGTTGTCTGGGGAATTAGAAGATACAAGTGACAGGCTTTAAGAAACTCTATTAAGGCCAATACTGAACTCAACGAGCTATCAGACCACAAGGGTTGAATAGAGGGTATCCAGAATCAGGGAAAAGAGCTCTTTGCACGCAGGGTAACTAAATGCACACCATACATGCAAGTTTTCCTTAGAAAAATGTTTCTTTCACCACTGAAGAACAATAATCTAATGCAGAAGGGAGATTTGTGGTAGATGAGGACACAGGAAGGAAAGAACAAGGCACTGAGGAAAGAGATTTTTTTTCTTTGATTTTTCTGAAGTGGAAACGTGAAACACTGTCAATGATTTATAGTGAGATTTTATGGACTATTAAAATGTGGTATTATGACAAATTTTGTATTATGCCTTTTTTATTATTTTTATTTTCTAATTGTATTTTTTGTTGTAAATGTGATAATGGCCTGTTTTTAATTATGTATTGTCTTTTTTAAATTGTATTTTATTGTTTACAGCACTTTGCTTTACAACAACCGAAGTTGACCACTTTGTCAATCAATCAATCAAGTTTTATTTCTAAATTGATATATTTCGATTTTTGTTGACTGCCAAGTTGTTGGTGGTGGAATGATTAGCACATCCGCCTCACAGCAAGAAGGTCTTGGGTGGAAACGTTCTGGTCCTTTCTGTTTGAAGTTTGTATGTTCTCCTGTGCTTGCTTGGGTTTTCTCTGGGTACTCCAGCTTCCTCCCACAATCCAAAAACAGGACCCATAGGTCTATTGATTGCCCGTAGAGGTGAATGGGATTGTGTGTGAGTGGTTGTCTGCTGTGTGTGTCCCTCCTTGGAATGTCGTCCTGTCCGGGGTGTACCCCCACCTAGCGCCTGATTGACGGCTGGAGATCGGCATCAGCAGGCCCCTGCAACCCTGAAAAGGAAAATGGATTGATGTATGCATTTTATTTTGATGGTGGTTCACATGGGAAACAAAGATCTGAATAGACAGGACAGGCAAAAAAGACAAAGATAACAAAATCTGGTTCACTGGTGTGTGGGAAAGTCGCCTCATCCTCCAGGTCCTCCAAGTGGCTTTTTTTTTATAGTGTTGTAGTATTTAAAACCAGTTTTGGTCTTGAGACCGTATTTTGAAGGTCTTGGTCTCGTCTCTGACTCGAGAGCATTTTTATTAAGTTTTGTCTCAATCTCGGACTGGCCTGACTCGGGATTTCCCATAAAGACCGGTCGAGGCCATCTGCTATTCTTCAACTTCATTAATGTAATAATAATGAGAAGTACTTGGAACTGTTCCTGTTATTTAATGTAATTTCACTCACTGATTGTTCTTCTTGGAAATAATTTCTAGTAATTTGTGTGTGAAAAACCTGCAAAAACTCTGACTTTACTCCATGTTATTTTTTAACAGAAAACTTACTTCTGAACACTGACTGACCTCATTCACCCGACAAATAAACATCTTATTTTCAGATATGTGAAATCATTTATCACTATCAGTGGCTTTAAAGTACAAGTACAACGATTTATTTTTTGCAAGAATTTAGTTGAACAAATTTTTCAAGATGTGAGATTTTTACATGCTGAGCTTTGAAAGTGTTGTAGACTCCTTGTTTTTGTGTGTCAAATTTATTTAGAAGAAACGTTCTTTAACTGTTCAACCTTGTCATGGTTTTTAAAATGGATTTTTATGGACTCCTAAAAGTCTTTGTCTCGGTGCATTCTGGTCATGAGTACAACACTTATTTTTCAAAACCTTTGTAGTTTTCTGAAGAAAAACATGAAAGAAGTTGAGATGTACCCAATTTATAATGGAGGACACAACTGCACAGCCCAGCGTTAATGCGAGGGTCTCCTGCTCCTGTCCTGGGGGACGTAGTTTCAATGTTTCAGCACAGTGGTGTTAGTGTTGTTCAGATTTCTGCATTATGACACAGTTGGTAGAAATGTGTGTTGGAGAAGGTCGTCATTGAATACAGTGACTAATAGTTAACTGTATTTATAGACTTGTTTTTTGTAAAGTCTGATGACTAAATATGCATGTCAACTTTGTCTGGGGCAGAACATTAACAGTGTTCCACAATAAAAGCCAACAGCAATAAATTATAAGCACCATGGCAAAGTCTTTCAGTACATTACATTCTGGTTGTAAGTTTGTCTGAAAACCTTTTTGCTATTGCTTTTCTGAATTAGTCATTAAGTAATACATTACTGGCCTTCATAAATTTGTTTTTCTTTTACCTGGATAAAAAGCATCCCTTTTAAGATAAATGTGGTGTTTATATTTTTGTGTATTAGGATGGGGTCTGTGTGCAGCCAAAGCTCAATATCCTATCGCAGACATGGTGAAGATGCTGAAAGAGCAGGGAAAGGCCGTCAGGTAATGGTCTACTCATTATTTCCCTGGATGTTTTTTATATTCACTGCCTTTTTCCTCAAGTATATTTCTACTTGTATCTGACACAGAAGCATAATAATAATAGTAATATTTTCACATCCATCCTTTTAACAGGTTTGGTATCCACCCAGTTGCTGGTCGTATGCCCGGCCAGTTGAACGTCCTTCTGGCTGAGGCTGGTGTTCCCTATGATGTGGTTCTGGAGATGGATGAGATCAATGACGACTTTCCAGGCAAGCTTTACTTTATTTGCTGCTCCACCATGAGCTGGGTGGGCAGGTGTTGGCAGACGAAAGGACTTTACTACATCAATTATCTGTAATGGACACACACGCCTTGATCTGAGAGCGGAGCAGCGAGCACATGTTTAGACCATCAGTGTTAATAGGGAAACAGGCTTTGTTTTCTTAGCAACCGGACATGTGAGACACATTTTGTTTTCTTAAGGAAAAGTTTATCCGCTGCTTGATGTGTGCTCACTAGCGGTGTATATAAACTTGTTAATGTCTTTGACCCACAGAGACAGACCTGACACTGGTCATTGGAGCCAACGACACAGTAAATTCTGCAGCACAGGAAGATCCAAACTCCATAATAGCCGGAATGCCTGTTCTGGAGGTTTGGAAGTCTAAACAGGTTTGCCCAAGTTAGGTCTTTAGTCTCTCTTTTTTGTTGCATGCTACACAAAATAAACTGAAACACTGTTTTTGGACCAGGTGATAGTGATGAAACGCACCCTGGGCGTGGGCTACGCAGCAGTTGATAACCCCATTTTCTACAAGCCTAACACATCAATGCTGCTGGGAGATGCCAAGAAGACCTGCGACAGTCTGCAATCTAAGATCAGGGAGCACTATTACTAAGACCCAATAGCATTTTACACTAAAGATGGCTCACAGTGACATCTGCAGCATATGCTTTAGGTAAACATGTGAGTTAATCATTTGAAAAGAAGTAGAGGTGGTTTTCTTTTTCCTTTTTTCTGAGGGAAAAAACCTAATATGGTTAACAAATTGAGGATCCACTGATTTGTAAATAAAAGTATTTAGATCAAAATATACATTGGTTTTTATTGTGCATCATTTTACCTTATCTGATCAGATTATTTTAGGGCCTGTACTATGAAGATGCATAAGTATTTATGGGATATATTTCATGAGCAGGCTTCACCTAACTAAACATTTTCTATCACAGAACTGCTGTACTACGAAGCTGGTTATTAACACGTTGACTTCTTAAGCCAAGTCATTTCAGCCTGGCAACATTCGCGTTCACATGATACGGGTGGAGTTTGCAGCATCTGACCAACCACAATTACGGAGAAATGGTGAGAAGCAACTTACGTCACAATTGAGAAATAATTCTTGAAAAATACGAATTAAAATCCATAATTCAGACCAAAAACAACATTGTTGCTGCAGAAAAAGCAGAAACAACAAAAGTGTAGGCGGAAAGCTGTTGACACTATTAATGCGTAAAATCGTGAGATTATATGAATCCATTTGATGATAAACGGACAGCGCTCTGATCAGTTTTACTTTATTAAGGCACAGACATGTTTCTATTCAGGTAGTCCTCAATTTATCACACACTGGGATGGGAGCGCATTGTTTTACTGTAGTATGTTCCTGCTGAGAATGTCAGTGTGACCATAGCATATGTTTGAATGAATGAATTAAAGTAAATGATTGATTGCATTTATCCATTAATGTTCTTTCTTTCCTTAACACAGCCGACGCTAAACATGTTTGGACTCGCTCATATCCTATCCAGAACAAAACCTCCTCCCGACCAGGTTAGTCATCAGCCTAAGTTACCATGGTAATTCAGCACGGTAAGAAGTTAATGAGTACAATACACACAGAATAAATCGTGGAAGTTAGCGCGATAAGAGGAATTCCAGCTTCGTTAGTACAGGCAATTAAAGATTTGTTTGGCCAAACACGATGGGAAATGATTAATATCACATGCATTTATTTTCAGTGGTGAAAATCTGAAACATTTAGCAGTTTTAATAAAATTATAGAATATCTTAGAAATAATAGTTTGTTGCTTTTTCAAAGCCTTGGATTATTAGTCAAGTTTTCAAAACAACTCTACATTCCTTGACATGTTGTTCACAAACCACTGGGCCACAAGAACATTTTAAGAGCTAGCTAGGGGATCAGCACTGGCTTTTATTTTGAAACCTTAAGTGTGCCTGAAGTGTGTTACATAACATTAAACACAACCAGAACAAGCAAACTTTCTAACCCATATTCATGTACATTGCCATCAAACAGGTTTGAACTTTTCCAGGAAAAAAAAAGGTTTCTACCCTTTTTAAATGTAAATTACAAAAATAATATTTACGAAAAAAAACCTACCACAAAAATGAATTTAGGAGTATTGAAAACAAATGTCTTGTCATTTTATATTTCAGTTTTCTCTACTCAGGTTTTTCCTGCTAATGTTTTAGCTTTGTTGATAACGGTGTGCAGGTAGGAGTAGAAGTAGAGAAGGTTGTCATATTCTCCATCGTACTCTTGAGAAAGCCAATGCTCATGGTAGTCCCTGAGAAAGTAGTAAATGGCCTCAATCGTGGAGAGGTAGGTGTCTGGCTTTCCCTTTTGGTGACGCCAGAAACATGTTTTTCTCGTCTTCAGCTCCACCTGTAGCAAATCTGGAGGAACAAAAACACATCAAGAATATTGCATGAGTACAGAGTGGCAAGATGTTAAACAGCATTAGGCAGGGGTAAGGTCAAGTTGTAGCTAATGAAAAACAGAGCTCGGAGCTCTGGAAGAAGAGCACAAATGCAATCTGTCAAAATTACCCTGCAGTCTCTCATCTGTTCTGATCTTGTTGGTCTGGTTCCATGTGCTGTCAATGAAGACCACCCTCTGTAGGGGATACACCTTTGACTCGCAGCCCTTTGTTTCATTCTGCGTTCCAGACTCCAGAGATGCAACAGTGTTTGTGGCACCTTGAACATGCTCACTTTTTAGCCTCTTTGCGCAGGGTTCATGGCAGCCGCCATCTGACCCCCTGTCACGTAAGCACTGCATCATGTCTTGAACTGAGACAGACCCTGGACCGGGGAACACCAACACCACCTGGAGAGAGCACAAAAACAAAGTGAAACACTATCATACCCATAAGGGCCAGAATACAAATACACGTCTGTTATTATTACAGTGCAGTCATTATTGCCCAACACTGAGGTGGAATGGAAATAATTCACAAATAGGACACTAAAGCTCCAGCATGTAATTCATAATGTAAAAGGTAAATGGCAGAATTCAATCTGAGCTAAAAAAGAAAAAACAACTGAACAATTCTTTAATTGTGTAGATGACAAAGAAAGTTGTTGCTTAGAAATATCACCAATAAAAACAATTCATGACTGCATTTTAGATTAGGATGAGATGATGCCTTAAAGTTTTTTTTTTTTTTTTTTTAATCGGATAAAGACTGTGTAGGCCTTGTAGTTCAATAAATCAAAGATCATTTGCTTGAAATAAGATGTAAATGGTTGAAAATGCCGCTCAAAAGCACCGTAAACAAATTTTTGCACATTGCATTGTGGGATGTCGCGGAGACGAATGCATAGAAGTGTTTTTACTTCATTCTTACTGTGATTTCTTTGCCAGACAAAGAAGATGTTCTACTTAGTTCCCGGTATTCGTGATATTGAAATTAAGGAAAAACACTTCTATGCATTCGTCTCTGCGACATCCCACAATGCAATGCGCAAAAACTTTTCCTCCAATGTCAATAAACAGTGGAGCTCGAAAGAAACTTTCAAGCAAGTAATCTTAGTTATTTATCTGGGATTTATTGGATCAAAAAAAGTGTGTCCAGCAACTTTAATTCAGGAGAGAAAAGACGAGCGGTAGATAGAAAAACAAATATTGGAACATAAGATTTAAGAATATATAAATGATTATTGTTGACTTGTACCTGGCTGCCTTACAGGAAGAAGGACTTTCAGCTCATAAAAATAACTGGAGTTTAAGTGCCTGAATAAATTCAGCCTCATGCTGACGGGAACATTGGGCAACAACTATCTCTATTAACTGATCCAGTATATTCAGTACAGTCTACTATGATTCAGAATAAAATAGAATACACCCTTATTGATCCCCAGAGGGGAAATTCACATTTGCAGCAACACTGTATAAAAACAAACCAAAAAAAATACTAACATAGAATAGTAGTGCAAATTGTAAAATGTAGGACACAAATAAATAATTAGAACACAGCAGAAAGAAAAACAACAAATGTGCAAATGACAATAGAGAACTGGGTTGGGGGTTGGGGGGGGGTCAGTGTGATTACAGTTATTGTTAAACAGTAAAACGAAATTTAAAAACTAACCGCATCTGTTTCAAACTCTGGTATGCAGGGATACGTGTATATGGTGACATCACTGGGTGCAAGTATCTTGGCGTGGATGGCTGTGCTCTTGCCGTCCGTCTCGTTGGGATGTTTGATGATGTCTATCTTCACAGGAAGCTGTTCCAAACACACAGCATGTGATGAGCAACAAAGGCATAGATCATATACTAAAAAGAACACTACGAGCTGTTAACAGGATTGCTTCACTGCTCGGAAGCTTCTGTTAATAATATCACACATAAGGTGAGCTCTGACCTCTAACTGACCTTGATTAAAGGGACGTCTTGCTGGCTCACACCCACTAATGAGCAGCATGTGTAGCAGAAAAACATCCTTGATCCTCCACATTTTGAGCATTTCATCCTGCCCTTCTGCTGTGCTTCCTCCAGTGCTGCGTGTGATGCCAACTGCAGCCCTTGGAGAGGCGGCTTGGCCAGTTCCCCATTGGTTGCATCACAGGAGGCTGTTGTTTTGTCACGGCAACAAAGAGAGAAATGCTGGTCTTTATCCAGAGTGCTCATGCTTGCAGAAGAAAGGTTGACGGGTTCCTTTTGAGGCCCGTTATTGATAAACAGGATCTATAAGGTAAGACGTGGACAATTAGCATTAATGTTTAAAGAACATTAAAATAAAAAGGTCACAATTTACACACGTGGACAAAATAATGGTACCCTTCCATTTAAGAAAGAAAAACTCATGTTAAAATTGACAAATGTAATAAATAAAAATGTACTGAAAATTCACAAATGAAAATCAAACAGAAATCAACAGAATTATTTTCAAAAACAAAATAATGAAACTGGCCTTCAATTTTCTTATTTTTATTTATTATTACTTTGATCAGTTTCAAGTTATTTAAGTGACTATTGTGTATTTTTCCTTCTTTAAAGGAGCATAAGGCAGGATCTAGAAATCAGACTCCATAGTGACACCACGGAGGTTAGTGTAACTGCAGCCATCAACCAAGCCACCGTGGGGGTTCATCAACTGTTAATTACCGGAGCACAGCTGATACTGTGGATAGAGGATGGATAGCCTGACGTGACCCGACGGGTTTGGACAGATATTTAGAACTGGTGTTCAGGTTCGATCACATAGTGTTGTTTGCGCGCAGCGTTCTTCATTTCCTGCTGCAGCTGCAGGAAAGGAAGGAATACACCATTGAAACATTTCTTTTTCTACACAATAACATGGATTATCCTCATTTTTGACACATGAATTATGTAAATAGATCAAATGGGTCTCTTGATTGCACTGAGCCCGTTTCCTTCACTTTCGTTTGTTACCCGTGCACTGATCTGATGTTAACAAAACAGTTAATAAAAGTAGTGCTTACCACTAAAACAAACGTAAATATGCAATTTCTTTGAGAAAAAGAATGAGGTTTTCAATTCACACTCAAATCTTAAATAACTGTATTCTATACTTTGACTTTCTCAAATACAAATCTAGTTCAAATAAAATGCTGAAAATTCTAGAGAAAAAAATAATGATTTGTGATATTAAAATGGGGTCACAACCCAAAAGAGTTTAGGAACCACTGATGTAATGTCACATACAATGTATTCCGACAGTGAAATTTGTCTATGAATTTTACCTATCCTGTTGAGGAATAATATATAATGATGATAATTGAAAAAAAAAAAAATCCGTAACCATGGGTAGTCTTACATCGATTAATGTGTAATTTGTGGCAATGCACAGAGGCTCCTGACTGCTGATTTATTTATATTCTACGGTAGTTTCCAATTTGTATTTTGATTCATGTACCCCCTTTGACAATTTGTGTACCCCACTTTGGGAACATAGGATCGACAATATTCTACAATTTATTAAATATAAAATAATATACTGTATATCGGAGATAAAATCTGATATTCGTTTACTGGCTGAAAACGAACCGATAATATCGGATTTGGACACCCCTACACATAGAATTTTCTGAAATTGTTGAAAAGAACTGCTCTGTGGTCCAATGACGTGTGTCTCTCTCCTTCAGGTTGGAGATGTTGAGTTCAAGCTGTACTGGCCTCTGTGTCTTTGTGCAGAGTTTACATGTGCTCTTTGAGTGTGCATCGGTTTGGTTTACTCAGGTTGCTTTTTCTGAGTGATAGCAGTACTTGAACCTTTCTCCCACCCAAACCTGGTGACACTGCATGGAAAAAGCAGCAATAGAAGCTGGATGAATCACTGTATAGTAAGGAATACAGGGACAAAATACAAATAAGATATTTCATGTCAACAATATACTGGTTTGCTGCATTTTATGCGCAGATTACAGGCACTGACACGAGTAATAGTTTCATGTACCTGAGAATAACAATATACCCTAGGTAGCCTAAATACCAAAAAGCACCTTTAAGGCCCTCATCATTTAGAACAGGGGATTGCCACAATGATGAGCCAATCCACTCAGACTGACTGATCATTGTGGCATCCTAATCAAGATGGGTTAAACACATTTACGTTAAAGGTTTGGGGAGAAGAAAAATAAAGAAATAACAGAAAATAATAACTATGTGGAGATCCCTACTGTTATTGTTTAGTGCATAGTAGACATGTCTAATTTTGTGGGGCCCCTAAAGTAAACACACAAAAATGACTCCAATAAACATACAAAACCACAGAAAAATACACAAGACTTGGACAATCAAAATACACAAGACTACAAAAATACCCCTAAATTGATGATTGGTTAATCACGATTTCTAATTGATCCTTAAATTTCCAAAAATCTATTTACATTTTTCATATTGTAATAAAAAACCAGGTGTGAATCTTACTAATTTGAATATTTGATAATATTGAAGGCGCTCTGAAGTGTTACACACAAGAGAAGTCAAGAAAATCAGCAACTGACTTATGATGGAAGATTAATAATTGAAAATTGAATCGTAATGAATCAAAAATCGGGTTGTAATCAAATAGACTTCAATAATCTTTATTTAGTCAGGAAATTCTCGTTGTCGACTGTACAACAAAACAGTCTAATCTCTCCTTGCCCCTGCCTGTTAATATGTATATATCTGTATTCTTATAGGATAATAATATATATTTATATTCTTTATACTTTTTCTATTTATATACTGTATAGCCTCTATTATTGTATTGTATTTTATCTCCTTAATTGAACTATTTTTCCAGGTGTCTTTAAGGTATTCTGTAGGGGTGTCCAGAATCCGATATCAGCCAGAAAACGAATATCGGATTTTATCAGACAGCATCTAAAATCTTCAAAACATATTATATTTTATTAAAATGTAGAATACAGTAGATATAATGTTGAAGATTAAAATGTATGTAACCAATTGGTTAATAATAAATGGGTCAGTTTTGTCTGTTTGAGTAACATCACTTGATCAAGCATTTTCGAACATTCCACACTACAAAATATGTAATAAAAGTATGTATGATTTGTGCTGATATCGGTCAATATTCAAAGCTTCAATATCGGTATCGTATCGGAAGTGGGAAAAGTTGTATCAGGACATCCCTAGTATTCTGTGTGTTGTCTTTTTTTTTCCTTTGCACTTTATCTGAGCTGTAATGACTAACAACTCCTACTCAAATAAAATAAACAGATTAATAGCATTAACAACAACTAAAATACACTAAGTGACTCTAGAAACACACGCAAAGACAACTAAATACATAGTTATAGAAAAATACACAAAACACGACAAGAAAAACACAATAAAACATTTATTTGCTGTATTAATGCTCAGATTGGTCAATATTCTAAATGCTGACATGAATATTGATAATGTGGCTCTCGGATTATAGACAATTACATTTTAGTGGCCCCACTGTGATAAGTAGTCATCTCGAGTGTCTTCCTAATAGTTGTAAAACGAGCTAAACACTGGCATGGAGATACCTATACGTTTGTGAATACAACAAAAATCATACGGCTAATCCTTTATATCACATTTCTGTAGACTTGAACGTAATATAGTCCTTCATCACGTTGTGTTTTGCCTCTTCAAACCACACATGCGCAAACGTATGTACTTGAGTAAAAACGGACCAAGCACGGAGCTATTGTATTCATAAATATTAATATAAATCTGAACTAGTTTCACCCACAGCAGTCTATGTATTTATTTCTGTGAATGCACGTACCAGTGTTTACGGATGCACGTTGTCTCCAGCTCTTCTTCTTCTTCTACACCGGAAGTGCTTTTACGTCACGCGTCGACAGGCACTGACGGCGGTGTTTCTGTGGACAGTTAATGTAAGTATTTTACTCAGCAAAACGTTTTAAAACGTTAACATACGTTGCAACACTATTTTAAACATTGGAAAAAATAAATAAATTGAAAAGGGACTTGTACGCGTTCTTTCACTCACATGTTGTGATTTAAATAGGGCAATAAACCAAGTGTTTAGACTTTAAATTTTATTAAATATAGCACGAATCAAAATGAATGTGTCTGGCTCTTTTAGCCACGCTATGCTATAGCTAATATGGTCATGTGTTTGGACCAAGGGGGGAAATTAATGAAATGTAAAAGTTAAGACAGACCTCCGGAGTTGAGCAATAGTAATATAATGGCTCAATTTAGCCAAAACGCTCGCTAGCTGTTTTTTGTCAATTTGTAAATAAACAGGACTCACAATAATAATAATAATAATAATAAAACGATTCCGTGTTGTTCTATTGGAACACAAAAGTGTCACTAATAGAAATGTCAGGCTGTTATATAAATAAATATGAAACATTTTTTAAAATTCATTTTTGTGCTATAAAATATATACTACCATTCACTTATATTAATATTTTGTTTATGGCATAAACTGTATTATAATACATTATTAAATATCAATTGATATAGGATAAAGAAATGAATACCATTATTGTTGTTAATCTCATTACACATTTGGGCAGATTATCATATATTATACCATTGATTCTCAACTGGTGGGTCACGGACAGCTGGTCAAAAATAAATAAATAGCTTACTTAATGTCTCATGTTGGACTTGTCTTTTATTTTAAAAGAAACTTTTCTTTCGACAGGCATGCTGTGAAATGCATGTTGCACAGCAAAATACATAGATTTATGCTTTTAAAAAGATTACATGTATGTTTTCAACAGCAATTTTTGAAAAACTAAATTTGGTTGGTTGAATTCTCAAAAAAAAAGAAAAAAAAGTGGGTTACGATTTAATGACCATGGCAAAATGTGGGTCCCAGCGTGAGACCAGTTGGGAACCCCTGTTATACAATACATACAATATATTATCATATGTACTACTAAACACCACTACTTTTGATCATATTGCAATAATATATCAATATTATATGATGTCACGTAAATACAATTATGTGCTTGTTTTTTTTATTTACTAACAATATTTATAATATGTCCATTCTTCACTGTATTATCATGGCTACAGCTGTTTACTGACTCTTCCCGACATTGTCTCACCTGTTTGTTAATCTGATTAAAATGTGTCACACGTGTTAATATTCTGATCCTTCAGAACTTTTAGTTGACATAATACATCAGTGTGTTCTACATGTTATTGTTTTATATTGTATTACTGGATGTGACATTGCTTGAAGTCTCTAAATTGGTGGATGGGTGGAAATAGGTTTACGTGTTTTTCTTCTTCTAAACATAGAGTTTTGCAGCTTCGTTGATATTACAAACTGACTGAGGGAAGTAATGTTAAAGTCAATTTATCTTAGCCAGTTGAGTTCATAGCCTGATGTGTTTAATGTTTTCTACACTCTGGTGTTTTATATCAGTGTTGCACACCATGGCAGACAGATGTGTATCCAGTGAGCTCTTCCATAGTTGGCATCAAAATCTGCCTGTTTATCACTGGAGGCCTGTACTACGAAGATGGATTTCCTCTTATCACGCACACTTGTGTGATTTATTTCGTGTGTGCTGTACTACCACACTGTTTAACTTTTTATCGAGGCAAATCTCCATGGTAACTTACGCCAAACGGTCAGGCTGTTATATGAATGAAGATGAAATTATTCTGTAAATTAAATATTAAGTAGATATTTTATGAATTATTTAGCCCCCTATTTTAAGAAGCAAATCATGTAATTCAACAAGTGATATAAAATAGATACAATTATACACTTATTATATACTTAATGACCTACTGCAACATTGAACATTATTAATAAATATTTAAATTGTTACATGATAAAAATGGAAAATATAATAAACTATTAATCTTATTACATATGTGTACATGTTATCATTCATAATGTGATACATGATATTATACATATGTAGGTAAACACAACTGCTTTTGATAATATTGCAATAATAAATCAATATTACACAGTGTCACGTAAATAAAACTATAGGATCATTCCATGTCATTTCAACACATTTTCAGGACATCCCAGGACTTTGGTCTCAAAAAACTGTTCCTTAATTATTCAATGGACATACTGTACATTTTTTTAGATATGGTCAATTTAGTGAAGGGGGGTGTGTCGATTTTTGTGCATTCGTATTTTTCTTCCATTTTCAGCTTCCAATATCTCAGAAACTACACCACATATGAAACTGAAATTTAGTACGTATAGTAATACAGCTCCACCTAAGAATATACAATAACATCTGCTATACATCCTATCTGGTGGACATGCATTGCCAGCCCCTCAAGTTTCAGGCTTGAACATGTTGGGTCCTTTGCATATGTGACATTGCTTGAAGTCTCTAAATTGATGGTTGGGTGGTAAAAGGTTTAGGTCTTTTTCTTCTCCTAAACAGTGTTTTGCCGTTTCGCTGATATTACAAAAGTCAATTTATCTTAGCCACTTGAGTTCATTGCCTGATGTGTTTAATGTTTCGTAAACTCTGGTGTTTTATATCAAATTTCATAAAGTATCTGGCACTGAGGTATAATTCTTCTCAAACAGACAATATCTCACACACACTAGTTGCACACTATGGCAGACAGATGTGTATCCATTAGGGATGTAATGATTCACTCAACTCTCGATACGATTCAATTCACGATACTGGGTTCACGATACGATTCTATCACGATTTATTTTACAAAATGGGAATGTAGACAAATATTCCTCAATTTTTTGGGGGAAATAAAATACTGTACTTTTTTCCTTTTTTATTTATTTGTCAAAAGAATCCCTTGATAAACTATTCAAACAATGCAATTTAACTAAAAATAAATCTTGAATGAAATAAATAAAGGAATAATACAAATAAAGAAGCATATTAATTTAAATTCTGGTTCTATAGTAAACAATGCAAAACTGCATAATAGTTACTTTTTTTTTTTTTTTTAAGTGCAACTGAAAATGTATTTTGTGCCTTAACAAATTTGACTTAAAAAAAAAAAAACCGGATATGGCGGAAGTGTCGGTTTTACTCAGTAATGTGCCACCTTGTGGTGGCAGAAATTGCTTGCAAATCTCGCATATTGCACCTTTAATGCGAGTGCGCCCATAGCGACTTTGAAATTACCTGGGTTAAGTGAACGTGTTTATAACCTGCTTTGTAGTACAGCTGCTCTGTGACAGAGAATGTTTGGGTAGGTGATGCCTGCTAACGGAGAGATATCCCAGATAAACGTATCCAGCTCCGTAGTACAGGCCATGGAAGGTATAAATACATGGCTTTGCACATGTATTTGGTATTTTACAGGCAGGAGTTTTGAATTTGATTAAGTTTGAAGTTTTAAATTTAAATGATAACAAAGTAGCATTTTCATTTTGTTGTGCCTGCCACAGCTATGAATGAGTATGAATTGTGCTTTAATGTTGGTGATGGTTAGACGGGCTGTGGGGGCGCAAATTGGCAACCATGCTTCTGACAGTAGGTCCCATGGCCACTGTGGCTAAAATGTAGCTTTCCACCACTGGTGTGACTGGTGTGAATGAATAATGGTTTCTGTAAAGCACTTTGAGTGTCATGAAAAGATCTTTTTAAATCCAAGCCATTATTATTAACATGACCAAAGTGTTATTTTATTGATTTTTTTTTTTTAAGTTGTGAAAAGTACATTTGCTTTAATTTTGTAATGTTAAAGATTATTATTTTTTATTTTATTTTCTTAATAACACATCAATGTTTCACCCTGCTCAAGTTTGTTTGAGTTAAAAGTTGGACCATCTGAGAATAAAAGTAAATAGCCCAGCTATTCACAGGGTCACGGTGGACTGCTGGTGCTTATCTTAACTCTAATAGAGCATATATTTATTTAAACACCCACTTACTCTTACAGGCAAAAATTGAAAAAAGTTACATTTGTTGATGTATTTTAGTTTTCAGAAATAAAAGTGCAACGACCTATATTTTAATGGATAGTCACAATGCATGTGTTTGACATGTCAATGCCCACTGTAACATTTATCATGCACAAATCATTGACACTCATAGGATCCTGTTACTATCAACAAAATGGGCAACAAAAACATCATTCAAGTCATAAATCTGAGTACCGTTATACTTAAAGACAAAATTAATAAACAGCTTTTGTGTCTATAACTATCTTATTGTATTCATTTTTTCAATGAGATGTTGGATATAATTATAGTGTTACCAGTTCATCAGCAGTGCAACATGTAGTCAGACAATCATTGGCCCCAGCTGAGACATTCCTGCCCTGGCTATTTTAAACAATAATGAGCTAAGCGCCGTCCTAAACTCAGATGGATTTGTTTTGTTCATGTTTGTGTCTTCTAAAGTGGTTTACCACTAATGTAGAAACAAGAACATTTATCAAATTTATGTGCTCAAGCTGTGTTATAATTTGGCAATCATGTTTTGTGTTTTACTTGTTGGTGGTCTCTGATAGTTTCCTTATGCATATCTTTTAAGTGGCATGTTGATTCCAGAAATATCTGAAATATTTCTCTTAACTTATCTGGGCTGTTATAGTCTCTATGGCAATAACAAAAATCTTTCCTTAGTCACATAGCTCATATTTTCTCTTGGTTTGTTATTATTCTTCTGTCTGTAGAAGTTTGATGGTGTAGCGTTTTGCTAATGGTCTGATGTTCTGCCATTTCCGTGCTAAAGGACACAAACACAGAGTTCCCCAGATTGCATAACAACAGACTTTCCGCAGGGTAATGAAGGGTAACGGCACTGAGACGTATCAATTTCATTTCCGAGTTCCTTCATTCCCTTGGGTCCTCCCCCTTTCTCCGGCTGCCCCAAGACCACCTCTCCACATCGCACGAGACTCCACAGCTTCAAGTTCTGTTTGTCTTCACGCACTTCATTTTCCCACAACACCCCTCCCCTACGCTGCGCTGGTCACAGTTTGAGACAAGCTTCAAACACCTTGTAGATGCTGCACGTGTGCACACATGTTCATAGCACAGGACTCGTGAGTCTTTTGATGGGTTTCAAACAGCTATTCTGAAATTATTATCCAATAGCCAGTCACTCCCAAGGGTTGAATTCAACTTGTAAAGTTGTGACATTAAAAAAACACCCCTAAAATTAAGTATTTTTATTTGTATCCAATTCACTTTTTGTGAATTATTGTACAACGAGTCAGTAGAATAGAGGTTTGCAATGCTGCCTCAGTGCAAGAAGGCAGTCGGTTTGAACGCGGTCCCATGCATATGAAGAAACTCGGATGGACTGACCAGTCAAAGCGGATGGCTGCCACCTCTGAACCTGGTTCCACTTGAGATTTCTTCCCATAAAAAGAGGGAGTTTTTTCTTCCCACTGTCGCTAAATGCTTGTTCATGTGGATCTTGTTGGGTTCTTTCTTTCTTTTTTACTATGGACTATATATTTTGTTAAGCACGCTGGGATGATTTTGTTATTAGCGCTATATAAATAAAGTTGAGTTGAGTTGAGACAATTCACTGCAGGTTTAACCCACCAGGACAATAGAAAGGATAGAAAATCAACTGTTTTCACAATCATTGTTGACAAAACTCCGTTTAGCCTCTATCTTCAAGACCTACGCTAAAATACTTGTTAAGAGATGATGGTTGATGGTATTCAAGCTAATTTTAGTTTTGGGAATTTTTGGAAACCCTTAAAAGCTGCAAAAAGTTAAAATGAATTTTAACACCCTTGTGTTTTGTCTTTTTTTTTTTTTCTTTGAAGTATCGGCTTCATGTCTGTGACAATTCTCCCTCATTCTGGTTGGCTTTGACTGCTCCCCATCCTACTGGGAATACACAGCCTTGAGTCTGAAACGTGTTTACATTTTGTGCATGTTACAAATTATCTGCTGAGACTAACTTTGCGTGACTTGGCAGAAGCCTTCACCTTGCTCAGATGTTGTTTGGGTCAAATGTATTTCAGAGGTTTGCACTCTGAAATTGACTGTCTTTATCTGACAGGGGTTCTCCAAGCCAGATGTGAACCCTGGCAAGGGGTAAAGCTCATGACTGTGATGTTGCACGCCTGCACATGTACGAGTTCATGGATGAATGTATAGTGCAGGCACTCGACCAAAATGTCTGAAGTATTTTTTTTTCTGTTTAGACAAGACTGCACTTTTTTTTTTTTTCCTGCATTGTGTAAACTTCCACAAATATCAACACAACGTTCAGTCACGTGGAGCTTAAATTAAGTCCACATATTTTGAGGTTGGATTATATCTCTTATCATATTGAATGATCTGAAAATGTTGACAGGATTGTTGTAAAACACTAAACATGTCTCAAATGTTTTATCACGGTATTTAACTTCCCCAAACTGTGACAAAATCTTTCATCACTCTGTAAATAAATCAGATAAACTGGGAAATAAAGTGGAGAAGACCTTTAAAATTTGAAATCCAATGGGCCAATTCCCTTTTTTTTTCAGCACAACTGACTTTAAAAAGTTGCTCAAGTGTCAGCATTTACTGATTGGATGATTGGGGATTTCAATCTCAGGCTATGTGCCAAAATGTCTTTGAAAAAGACACTGAGTTAGGGCTGGGTGATATCGACCAAAACTCATATCTTAATATCTTTTCTCAAAATGGCGATAAGCGATATAAATCTTGATTTGTTTTTTTTTTTAATTAAAATAAAAATCAGACTCTGGGTTAAATTTGCTGATGCAAAATGCTGCAGAGGCACATTTGTTAACAACCAGCTGTACAATATGTGCCACTTTTGGCTTTTTCTCCTATAAGAGACAGCACATGTGAGTGAGTTCTGTAGTGTGGCTTGTTTAGAAGAAGGTCTGAGTTAAGACGCACTCAGCAATCCATCTAACTGTGCTTTTCATGCTGTTCTGAGAAGTAGCAAAAGCGGTGACTCCTAAAATGAGTATCTTAAAATAAAATAAGCTATAAAAAAATAATTATTGATATATAGCTCTAGTATAAAGCATAAGATAGTTATTATTATTAACAAATCAGGCATCAATCTATTTATCTTATATAGTAGAATTATATCGTTACAAGCAATGTTGGTCATTTTCTATGTAATTTGCCTCTTCTCAACATGCTTGCTGTATGGGGAAAACATAGGTTATCTACAGCCTCCAGGCACCCAAAGCAATCATGAATATATTTTGTAATTCGTTATTTTATTCATTTATATTATGTTGATCTGTGGTGGAATAAAACGAGGATAAAAATGAAAAATACAAATACATTATGAATTCCCGGTTAAGCAATTTTTCGTTGTCTAAAATGTATGAGGCAGGTTTAAATACCAATTCCAAACACTCTACAGTATGTTTTTTTAATTACCCCCTCCTGTTGACCTGTTTGCCAAAATAATGAGGAATAAAGTCTTGAGTTCATTTTTAGGAGCTTTTCTATAGTTAACAAAGCTCACATGGATAATGACACTGAACCCAGAATATACCAGCATATCAAACAGTCACCAGGCACAAAAGGGTCACTTAACATATTTGTTTTATATACAGAAAACAAACATCTCACAACCATAAATGTAAGTTTACTGTGATGGAAGGGAAGGTACTGTTTCAGCCTTACCATATGGCGGGGAATGGTATACAAGAGAATGTGTCCCCTGGGACATATTTGTTATCTGATAATGTGAATGCATTTACAGGAACAAACACACACAAAAAAAAAAACTTAAAAATAAATTAAAAAAAATTCTTGAACAGGATTATTTACTTCCAACAGTTAAGAGATTGCATGGTATTCGCATTCAATGTCATTCACTCTGTATTTCATTCCATTAATCTCTACAGCAGCAGAATATCCTTGCATTCCAACATCACACATTATTATTATTAAAAAGGGAATTAAAGAGCAGCTACAGTGCGTCTAACCACAGTCTTGTCGTCAATGCATGAAGGACATACAAATTAAAATGGGCCAGTCACAAATCAATTGTCCTCTGTTTATCTGGACATGCTGTTAAAATTAGTAATGCTTCCGCCTTTCCAGTGGTCTGAGAACTTCTACCATGAAGAAAAAACAAGTCCCGCTTGCTTTTTTTTTTTTTTTTTTTTTTTTTTTTGGGGAAAAATGGTGCAGTCCTGACTTTGGCACAATTTCCTGCTTTGCAAAAACTTTACACACAATTTACACAAAAAAACAACAGTTAACTCAAAACATAAAAACGTTGAATAGTTTTAGTAGCCAATCCATATTTTCAACAACATATTCGAGGTTGAAGACTGTTTACTGTGTTCCTTTGATACTTGTTTCTTCTCGTTATAAAAAATATAAAATGTTGGCGTGTGATTGGGACGCTTATATGTGTCTGATAACATATACCAGTATATATATATATATATATATATATATATATTATGTGGATAAAAAAAAAAAACATACACAATGAAGTCGTTTGCTATCTCAGTCCACTCGCCTCTCCTCCTCCCTGCATTTCATGGGGATGAAGTGAGATGCTATGTGCTGCCTCCTCGTCTTCTTTCCTCTCATTGGCTTCCCTTTCTGAGTCAGAGCGATGAACATTTCTCTGCCATTTTTAGTCCACTTTGCAGAGGAGTACGCGTTAAAGTAGTTTTCTAGGAAAACCTCCTTGAAGTTGCAGTTTTCATTGTAGTTCCTCTGGAACAAATAGGTCCTCGAGTCATTATTACAATTTATTTTTGAGGTCTTTAATGTGATGATGATGCGAATTGTAGTGTTTACATTTGGTTTAAAACATTCAACAACTAATTTCTTAGTGTTACCTTGCCTTGGAGCTGCCCAGATTTGCTCATCGAGATGTAATACTGGCTTTTGACACCTTTAATGGCCAGGATTCCCCCTTCTGACACTGTCTTGATCTCCAAGATACCTGGAAGGCAGTGAAAGGATTGGAAACGTGAGACACACAACACTGTCAACACATTTAGCCTTCAAATGCACTCTAAACTACACTCATCATCCATCTCTATTAAGAAACAAGAAGGAAGTTCCCGTGGTCTCTCTAGCTTTATTCAAGCCTTGTTAACTGGCCTGGGTGGCCATTACACAAATCACAGCCAATACCATTGCACATATGGGAGACAGATTAGGCCTCTCATCCCTGGCACTGAGAAAATGCACTTTGCATGCTACATTTTAGGCACGTCTTTCAAATTTGGGGAATTGGGAAAACAAACCATAAAGGAAAAAAAAAAAGACGTAATTTCAAATTTGTAAGAAAACTTTATCAATGCAAACAGCTCTTGTTTGGTCAAAAGAATGACATACATTAGGCATTTTAGAGGTTTGTTTTGATTGGTAGAAAATATTGAAAAAGTGTAATGTGCATTATTCAAAACAACATACACCTTTATGCTCCTTTATCAATGAATAATATTTCTCTGCAGTTTCATATAACTTGAAATGGATGAGGAGTTGAATATTATTATAATAAAATTGTATGTCTTACTTAGGCAACAGATGCACCTCCAATTAGATGACTAACACAACACAATATTTAAGAAATAAACAAATTGCTGCTACTAAATCTCAAGTTAAAGCCATCACATTAGCGTGCATGGTTCAAAGATGTAAACAATTCAAATGAAAGGACAATGCTTTTCACATATTTAAAATTCTTTTATTTGACAGATGGTGCTGAAAAATGGAAGGCTCTATCAGAGCTCCTTAGAGTGACATTGAGCATGTTGCATTTTTGTGTTTTTTTAAACTACAAACAGATGGCAGTCACCCAAATGTGGAATGCTGTTTTTTTTGGGTTTTTTTCCTTTTCAATGCTGTCTCCGCCAAGTTTTGATATTTCCACAACTTATTTTAGAAGTTGAAATTAGTATGGCTACTGAAAAATTTCAGTTCATCCAACCATCTCTTTTCTCATGAAGAATATTTGACTGCAGATGCATTTTAACACTTGATAGTAAAGGAGTGTTATAACAACTTTTATGTGATCCATAGCCATGTAGTGGTCTGTGTGGGGACAAAAAGCGATAAGAAGCATATGCAGTCCTGCACGTGCACTTACATACACACACACAGTGCTTGTTTGTCTACACAAGTAAGACTTTATCTGCTTTATCCCCAAGAGGGAGTTCATTCTCTCTTCCTGTCCACTGATACTAACAGAAATTGTTGGACAGATTATTAGTCTGGTGTTACTTGCTCTATTTTGGGACTGAAAACGTGAGCGTCATCGTTTAAAATAAAATTAGGCTTTTTCCTTCTATAAAGTCTTTACACTCGCAATTTGGCACTCATTCTTCACACCAGTCAGAAATATGAGCCACTGATTTCCTGCGTAAACATCTGTATTAGGGCTGGGCGATTTTGCCTAAAAAAGAAATCTCCGATTTTTTAAAAAAAAATTCGAGTTTCGATTCGATTTTCGTTTTTTTTTTTTTTTTTAATGCGCTTAAAAATGACTGCAGACATCAGATATATTGTCAAAAGGGCAACTTTATTGCTGTGATTGTCCTCAAGAGTTATAATGCATAGAACAATTCCAAAATAACAAAGTAAATGAGTCTCTGTCATTCAACAATTTCAAGCTTTAACCCAGGTTTAAGCAGCACACAGCACACGGTAGCTTACATATATATAAATATATATATATATATATATATATATATATATATTTTTTTTTTTTAACTCAAATTTGTAAAATAAAAATAGTTTTTATCTATTTGATTAATCCAATCTGCACTCGGTCTCATCAGAGGATTTTTTTGTTAAATTTGTGTGAGCTTTTAGCGTGTGGTTGTCAGCCACATGTGGGACTGGGTGTATCAATTTTTCAGTCTTTCATTGCCAATTATTGCACAAGCATTTTCTCCATTTCACTTTCAAGTCAACATTCCAGCCACAGGCCGTTTGATAGGAAATGTTAACTCCAAAATTTAAAACATCAGGAAAAAATCGCAAACTTTCAGTGGTATTAAATAAACTAAGTTGGAAAAGTGCAGGCTGCACAGTGATCATGCAAACAATCTAAAAACGTTATATTTTACACTTTGTTGCAGCATTTTCTATCAGTGTTTACTGTGCCTAGAGGGTGTAATTTACAAATTGCTTTTTTTTAGTTGAGTTAGTTATTCTGGACTATGGAGATGCTAATCCAAAACTAAATTTTCTGGGAATATCATTTGAGGTTTTTTCATTTATATTTTAACGTTAAACATCTGATTTTTCAAGTGTGATGAAGGGTGGGTCACTCAGCAAATGGGAATCTGTGCAGGTGTGAGTTTGGGGTTAAAAGGACTCGGCACCTATAAGTCACCAGGAGGGTTAAGTTTATTAAAGCCTATTTAAATGGTGTTATACTTTTAACAAGCTGAAGCCCCCACCACCAGCAGCAGCTGCTTTAGTTTATCTTACTCTGGCTGCACTAACAGAGACACAGGCTGTGTTTATATTCTGTGTGAAAACACATCTCATGTGCTTCTGTCACCTTCACAAATCTCTACTGAATCAGAATTTGAAATAAAAATGATCAAGTGATTCAAATGTGAAACACATTTTAAAGTACATTTAATGAACTTAAAGGTATCATTTTTTTTTTACAAAAAGGGAGATCCTTACTGTAGCAGTTAGTGGAATCTTGAGTCCCGTTGATGTTGCCAGAGTCATCAATCGTAAGGAACCACTGCGTGCGGCTGAACAGCTGTCGGATGCGCACATCTCCTCCCTCCATGTAGTCATAGTTTCTGGTGTGGTGCTCGTGTTTGGAGCAGTTCATGATAGCGGCCAGTTGCCCTGGAGTGCAGTCACTGGAGACCACACACACACTGCCAAACAGAAAGACCACGTGCAGGTACAGTCCCGAGAAAAGATTCTGAAGGTTCCATGTCAACATCCATTTGAGCATTATAAAACAATACAGGAGGGGTCAATGAAAATCATACTGAAATGCGAGTTCAAGATCTTGGTGCTCTCTCTCAGCCCAGCGACCCCCTGGCCCCTGACTTTTGAACTTTAGCTCCTTGCTCCTTTTGCTGGAAGTCCTGGTGTGACTGAAGTGAAAGTGACTTCAAGTGGCTGGTTGTATTGGTTGGTTGGTAGGTCAAAAAAAATTGAAAGAAGGAAGAGATAAAGCCGTATGATTAGTCCTCAATGAAACCAAACTATATACTTTATCCTCTTAGGTTGATGAGGGTCATGATAATCCAGTTCAGGGAATGCAGCTCTGGACGTTACTGAGGGGGGAAAAATTTAGTTCAGTTTATTTGAGCAGATTTTTGTGCCTGACAGCATACCTTGATTTAATAAAAACGTATTACTTGTTGTAATCTCAACAAATATTTAGACAGACATATTCAACATTGACAAACATATAGAATGTTTAGAAAATAAATTTACCAGTAGGCTGTTTAACGACTTACGTGGGCTCTGAGTGTTGACACCGCTTGTGTTCTCTTTGGTCGGAACTTTTAATTTGAAGCCTCTTTTCATCAACAACTGGAGTTTCAGTTGCAAACCAATCCCAGGAAAGCAGGAGAGTTAGGCACAAGATAGGAGCTTCTTTGAAATCCCATGCATGTTTGCCTGATTCTGGCAGACTGACTCTGTGCATCTTCCACTGTCGCTGTGCACTCCGCTTAGATAAATGCCTCCTGCTGACCTCACTTGAGAGCAATTATATCCCAACCAGTCAGCTGTCCCTGGTTGAGATGCATTGGAGGAACACCCTCCGCCTGCCTCACACTGTCACTCACTCACCAGACATGAGAGGGAGCTATAAACACTTGGAATACCAGGCTCTTCTTGGTATGCACTCTGAAGCACTTTGAGAATGTTTTCATGCACTTGCAAAACTTACTACAAGCTTGCACATTTTCAGAGAAACATCTTGCACTTTAACGCAAGTTGTTCATGACACACATCTCATTTAGACTGATTTCACACCGGGATATTCACAGACTTGGATGGAGAACAGCTGTAAATTTTATCACCTTGATTTGGCTTGTTCACATCACACTTTTGATCCGCACTAAACAGCCTCCAATTCAGTTGCATTAGCTACTTGTGTGGGGTTCCGTTACTGGAATAGAGACTTCTGGGCAGACAAACATCATTCGTCTATTGGTCAATGCTAGCGTTTAATAGCCCGTGGAAATTCTGCCTTGTGTGTCGCGACTAGCATTCGTGAAGTATGCTCGTCAGCCCAGATGTTGATCAGTGGCCTCCCCTTCATGTTGTTCCAAGTAAGTTTTAATCTCAGTAAATTGTGTTCACTTGTTTCACACCGTGGCAGGTTCTCCTGCTCACCCTCAGTACTTCCTGTGTTTGTTCCAAGCCGAGAGCATTTATGTTTACAGTGCACCCGAATCGGTCTAGACTGTAAAATGCTCTGAGTTCGGTCAAAACATACGCTCTAGAATTTTCATGCCTGAGCCGCTCTAGACTTAGATTGCATGTTCATACTGGCACAAACGCTGGAGACTTTCCAGACAAATGAATCCTATAGTATTTTAACCCTTTTTAGATTAATCGGTGTGAACGTACCCTTAGACTCTCGTTTTGACATGCAAACAGTTGGGACGTTTACTTTTATCGCAAAACCTTTAAAGATGTTCTCCTTATCATTGTAAATGTCACTAGTAATTAGTAGCTCATGGTGGCACTGAATCTTTGGTATGGATTTATTAACTCAGTAAAAACAGGAACTTGAAAGAGGTTTTGGGGTTTTCATCGTTATTGGGATATAGTGGGAAGCAATAAGTTACGGCTGGCAGGTATCCATCCACGTGGAAAAATACAGAGGACATAACTGCTCAAAAGTAGTCATCTTTGTGTCAGAGGCCATGCACTCTTTCACTTTTTGTGTTTGTATTTAAAGTCACAATTTATTGCCTTACATACCTGGCCTCTTCTTGGACTCACTACTTCAAAAGTTTATATGGGCCCTAATGGCGCGCTACCCTGGGGAGGTTAGGGCTGCAGGCCTGAGAGCGAGGGACTTCTGGACGCAGCAGGTCTCCTTCTCATCTCTAAACTGGTGGTCGTAAAGACCTGATCTATTAGGTGTCACTCTGGCCTGCTCATCTGTCCCTTCTATCACCTCAAAACGACTTCACACTCTGTTATTCTAAATGCACAGGCCAAAGAAACAAAACCTAACATATCACTGCAGACAACCACCATAAATAGCAGATGCCAGGAAAAAATAATCTAACCCCCAGAAATTTTTATTCTATTTGAACTTAAGTTCAAGACACATTTATGACCTATTGCATCTTGTTAGACACAGTTTAATCAGGTCGATATTAATTTCAGGTTTACTAGAAATTAAACATTTTCAATTTGACAATCTTTAAATCAGCTAGTTGTCTTAGTGAAGGGATTTGTATTGACCCAGAGCATACCTGTCAAGTTTTGGATTTGAAAATGTGGGAAATTTTCTGGTGCCCACTTCGAGCCGTCCCACCCGCCCAACTAAGCTCCAGTATCCCTTGTATTTTAAAATAGGTGTATAATAAATCTAAATACCCACTTGTCAACCACTTATTAAGTACAATTATGTGATTAGAATCTGGTAGGTCAACCTTTATTAACAGCTGCACAATATGTGCACTCAGAAATCCCTTTATATGCTGTTCTGAGAAGTAAATGCAGTGACTCCTAAAACTAGTATTTTGATACATAATAAGCTATTATTTATATATATTGATATATTAAATATTCTAGTTCTCTATATCACTAAAATAGAAAACTCGATACATCTTGAATCTCGATATATCGCCCAGCCCTAATTCCTAAATTATAAAACAGCCTAAATAAAAACATAAATGTGTATATGAAGCACATGTGTTTATTTAATATACTTACAGTTCATATACAAGTCAACATGTTGTATATTTACTGTTAATTTCACATTGCTTGTCTTTATGTAAGACATTAACATTTTATTTTCATTACATATTTTCTTTTAGTTTCTCATGCTCACTCATGTGGTTCTCTGGTATTCACTAATGACTTATTAGACACATTTATTACAGACTTTACATTCTTTAACACTTTTTGAAAGCAGTGTATAATTGTGGTGCTTGTGATTGGCTGATTTTTCATGGTGACTTACGTGGTTCCTTCCGCTGTGGTAGACACTAAAATCTCAGTTATTAATCTAACAGAACGTGTAACTGTGTCCCATCCTACTGCTCTTTAGGAAGATAAACTCTCTGTCACATTTCATAACATATTTACACAAGTTCTTTGTTTTTTTCAGCGGAACGTCTTCCTTCATATCTCTTTTCTGAGTTGTTTCCGGGTTTGTTGCTGCTGTCGTCACTAATCTCGCGAGAACTGCCACCAAGCCAGGCCATTTCAGGTGGCAGTTCTCGCGAGGCTAGTGACGGCGTTCAGTTTAGTAAGGCATCTTTTCATTATTATTACATTAAAATATGGGATATTTACGGGAAAAGCAGGCTGCTTTCAGAAAAAATGCCAGACTTGGTGATACCAGGAACCACATGGAATGGCCTTAACATAAATGAAATGATTAGTTGGGCTCACATTTGAAACTTGGCTCATCACTGAAATAAGCAGGAGGACCTCAGTTTATCGTGTTGAACAAAGCTCGACTTGATGTAAACTGAGTTTTCTGTATGAGTTGTAAGTACCATGTCATTTGGACCACAAATTTAGGTTGCTGCCAAATTGGACCTCAGCTTTGAAACACTGCGTCTTTGAGCTTGAGTGGGTGTGTTGTGTTGTAAATTGACCATGCTCATGTAGTTGTGGTTAGCTCCAGCTTAGGAACAACCGCACAAACAGAACAACTGTACTCATTTTCATTTTATGAGTGAGCCTAAATCAAGTCAGCTGTTTAATTTCTATTGCTCTCTGAGCAGGATTTTTTCTTTTGCCTTATTATACTCACTATACTGTTCTCAAGATGCTAGACTCTGATCTACTAGTGGAAAAGGACATAAGTTTGCTTTAACAACCCTAAGGCTCTGCCACATTTAAATTATTGGCACCTTGAAAAAGGAGGTTAGAGGTCCTTGACTTTGTTAACATGTTTTTACATATCCGCCTGTTTGATGCAGTTTGATGTTCTCTGTGCACTACTAGACCACAAACCAAGCTTGTCTTTGGTAAAGAAATGTCCCCCTTCACACAAATTCTTTGATAGTATTCATGTTGAATGGCGGCTATATAGATTTAGCTAGATTATGTACAGGTAGTTGATAATATTAATACATTTTATTTAAAAGCACTTTCTCAACCCTCAATCACAATTTACAGAATGATAAAAAAAACAAAGCCTCAGTGATTATCAGTGATTCCTGTTCTCACATTTGGTTGGTCCAAATGTAGAAGTAAAGGGAGGACTGAATGATCGAAAAACATTACATCTTTCATCCATTATTCCATCCATCCTGTCTAGAGTCATTCATTGCTTTCCTCAGACAGGGCGTAAGACAGTAGACACAAAGGACAAGTCACCCCACAAAGTCATGGTTAACACACTGTCAAGTCAATGACGGAAAGGCACATTGACTAATCTAGCTTAGTTCTATTTCATAATATTTCGTGAGACGTCTCAATATGGGATGCACTCTCATCTGCAGCCCTCAAAAGCATTTTTATCAATCTGCCAATCCTGATTGGCTGGTGAAACGTGTCCGTCTGCCAGGGACACTCCCACCTCCTATAAAAAGAGTAGGTGGAATCACACATCATTCAAACACCTAATCTCACTCTCAAGGCTGTCTCGCGTCTGCTACCAGCTCAAAGACTGATCTTTTTTAGCCTCCGTCAATGGACGCTGATAGGACTGGACGCATTTGCTTTTTTGTAGACCACACCAGGTCAAAAGAAGCCAGCGCTTACCTTGCTTCCACTTGATTGGTGCTGTCCCGGTTTGACGCCACACCACGGTCTTGAAGCTCCGGGCATTAGCACACCAGCTGACGGCTCGGCTTTCAACGCTGCCACCGACGTCCCTGACGGTCCGGCGCGCGATGGCTCACCTCACCTTGCGGACGCTCACACACCAGTGGAACGCCCAGGTCCACACTCAACACCACACCACGGTCCCGAGCTTCCAGACGTAAGCTCACCACCTCTCGTCTTCAGCCCAGCGCTGCCCTCGACGCTTCCCGTGCTCGGTGCACGTTGGGCCTCCTCACGTTTACACACCAGTGGACGGCCTGTCTCCACACTCAACGCCACTCCACGGTATTCGAGCTCCCGGGCACACCAGCTGGCTGCTTGGACCGAAAGCTGTCCCCAATGTCCTTCGACTCTTCGGTGCAAGTTGGCGCATGTCCCAACTAGCACATCTGCTAGCCGCCATGTGGTAGCATCAAGCTATCCACCTGTTCTCCCTGCCTGCCTCAACCAAGAAATGGAGGTAAAGACCCCTCTCACCGACAAGCTTGGAGGCTCTGAGACACGCCTTTGCCAATGTGGCAATAAAATCTCCACCAAAGACACACACCAGCATGTCAGGCTGGCTGTCAACGGCCCCTTGCTCATGTCGATACTGTGCGGCATTCACTACCAAGAGCCTCCACAGGAGGATAGTGCGTCAAGCCTGTCTGAGCAGGACCCCTTCCTTCCTCTTCACGGCGCTCCCTTCACGGCGAGCCGTGAAGCTGGGAAGTCTCCCCCCTTCTTTTCATGCCCACAAGCACGCACACACACATGTTTTATAAGAGATAATAAAGTGTGTCCCACTGTCGCACCCAGGCCGAAGGCGCAGCAAATGAAAGCAAACTCTGCCACATAAGCAGCACGGTGACTGCTCACACTGTTTCCCCGTGGTGGGAGGATTGCCTTCCTTGGGTTGGGAGCAGCAGGGCCCCCTTTGTCATGCTGTCTCCCCCCGGTCAAACAAACGATGCTCGCCCCGGAGGTAATGACACTGTTCCACCAAAGGAGGGCGCCACCCTGTTTTTCCTGGTGCAAGGGATGCCTATGGGCACCGTCACATCCAGGAAAGTGGTAAACACGGACGCCTCCACATGAGGGATATCCAGCTGTGGGTGGCCATACATGTGCAGAGTCCTGTGCGTCATGGCGCACGGAGTGTTTTGGACACCAGAGTTTGGCACAGCTCTGCACCAATGGCGGGCCTCGGGTTTCCTGACGTATGGTGTACCCATGGGCACCATTACGTGTAGGGAGGTGGTCTCCACAGATGCCAGCCTGATGGGCTGGGGTGTGGTTCAAGAGGGCCGCTGGAATGCGGACCTCCAGCGGCCATAAATTATTCTGAGCTCTCAACGATGTTCTTCTTGCTGATGCGCTTCCTTGAGTCTTTCATGGGACATCATGTCCTGATGAGGACAGACAATAACATGACCGTAGCATACGTCAACCGCCAGGGCGGGTTGCGCTTCCATTGGTTGCATATCCTATCATGCAAACTGATCCTCTAGCACTGTGGTCGTCTCCTCTCACTGAGGGCGACGCACGTCCTGGGGGCCCTGAACATGGGTGCGGACCTGTTGTCCTGGGGCAAGCTGGTACACATGCAATGGATGTTACACTCGAAGGTGATGCAACAGTTGTTGGCCCGTTACAGACGGGCCGAGGTGGATCTGTTTGCCATGGGGGGAAAACTTGCAGTGCACAATAATTTTCTCCCTGCGCAGCACAGATGCTCCCCTCGGCGTAGGTGCACTAGTGCACAGTTAGCCGTGTGTTTTCTTTTACGCATTCCCCCTGTTGTCCCAGATACCCCCACTCTGTCCAGGGTGAAGGAGCACCAGACTACCCTTCTTGCTTTGGCGAGTGAGAAGAGATGCTTATTTTGAATGATGTGTGCCCGTCCGCCTCTTCCTCTTATAGGAGGTGGGAGTGTCCCTGGCGGACGTACACGTTTCACCAGCCAATCAGGATTGGCAGATTGAGAAAAATGCTCCTGAGGGCTGCAGATGGGAGTGCATCCCATCTGCACCTCATCCTCAACTAGGGATGAGGTGAATTTGAAGCACTTTCTTCTAGCAAAGAGAGTATTGCTAAAAAATGTATTTTAACATAAGTAGTAATCTTCAATTTAACCACAATGTTGAAAATATGAAATTGTGTACCAATTAAAAGCTTATGGTCACTAAAAACGATTTTGAGTGTTGATGGTTAAACAGTCAGTAGCTACACGTACCCCATGGTGAAGTGATATCCAAGAAGCTCAGAGGTTTCAGGTTAAGTACTGCATCACTGAACCTTATGTGATAATAAAGTGGAGACGAAAAAAGTTGTGTGGACTTGACAGATTTTTATCTTTTTTGAACATATTTTATGGGCCTACTGGTATGACCTTTGCTTTGACAAAGAGCTTTTGAGGGGATTGTGTTTTTCTTTCCTTGTTGCTAAAACAAAACAACAAGTTGTCTGTTCAGTTAGAACACTTGAGCTTGTACGTTTGGTCCTACAGTTTCCACAGAGGCTTTGGACTTTTATTTATTTATAATCCTTACTGTCAAAGTATTACATAACTCTATAAAATTATTACCCGCCATTATTTTTATTTATTATCTTTTTGGGGGTTTCCTCATCTCCAACAATGATGTCATATTGCTACAGTATATCTGTGGAAGTCTTCTTTTGTGAAATACTAAAACCATTTCTCAGTGCAATAATGTACAGGTAATGTAGCTTCTTAATCTTATTATTATAATTCAAAACTAGTTTTCTGATTTTTGTTGGTAGTCCGAGTAGTGGTTGTTCGGCTCCTAAATTTAATTATGAATAGTGTGTACCCTATATACTGCACTCAGAAATGTGTTGGTTTTTTTTAGCCTGTGTGTGTACAGTATGTGTGTTGGAGGGTGTGTTTTAAAGGGCAAATAGCTGCTACAAGGATCAAAGGCCCAGAGCTGTCTGGGGTTTACAGTAGCATAGGAAGTACAGTGGCCGTGAGGCAGGGCATACTACACCTGCGTGAGTGAACCTCTTTAAATCTCAATGACAGAATGCCTTCACTCACATCTGTTTGCCTTCCTACTTTTTGTCTCAGTTGTCTGCTGTCATGACAAATGGAAGTCTCTCCTTGAATATCATATAACTCCTTTTTATTTCCTTTTTTATTCCATTGTAAAATTGTATGATGAATGCTTGGCAAAAAAATATGCAAGGGTTTAGATGATTGCTGTCTAACACGCAAATGTGCAGACTTACCATGATCTTAAGTCCCACTCTAACTCAAAAGTAGGCTAACTAGCAGCTCCAGTTTCAAAGCCAAGATTTGTATTTGGCTACATGATCCTGAGAAGCGACATTCCATGATCTGCTGTTTTATTTTTCATACCTTACTAATCTCAAGCCAATCTTCTCAATGTGAAATAACTTTTGTTTAGAGATAATCAAAGTGAAGTTTCACAAGTTGTTTATTTAGAGTATTTGACTTGTTTATGTTGTGTTGTTTTTGTTGAACATGGTGGTCTGTCCACAAACTGTGTACCTGCATTTATGGCCAAATACCGAGTGACAACAAACAAGAGGTTTACGGGCAGTAAGCAAAGCATGTGGCAAAGAATTGGGAGGGACTACCTATTCAGTATCTGTAGAAAGACTTCCCAACACCGAGCCAAAGCTGACTCACTAATCATGACAACTGATCAGCTGTGTATTAGCAAGCAAGCCTGTCTGAAGAAGGTTCTTTTAAGGACCAAAACATGTTACCGGCTTGTTTTTTTATGGATAAACAGGGATATGAGGGCGGGTGGACGGTGGTCTCCTACCGTCGGGACCGTGACAAACATTGCTGCGGCCCCATCAAGCCGCCACCGCATTCCTCAGACCACTTCTATGACAGCCGCGAGCGGCGCACCTATGTGTCCGTCACAGACCGGAGAGCCAGGCTTTCAGCCACAATTTTTTGTGGGTGAAAGTGCCGTGGCACTGCTCCATGAGGCACCAAGCACCGCACACACAGGTTTCCTGTTTTTAGCCATCTCATCATTGGAAGTGCTACCGTAGAATTTAATGTGTTGCCAACTTTTGTAGCAGTTGCATTAGTTGAATCCCCTTTGCTGGAGGGGTAAAAAATAAGGTTAATTCTGCAAGCTGTAGTTAACTAAAATATTCAAATGTAATTATTACAAATTTAATAGAATTTGATGATGAATACAAATTCCATTGTCTGTGAAATTTACATTTAATTTGAATAATCTTCCATTAAAATTGCCTTTCTGCTGTTGTTGGCTAAACTGAGAACATAATTGAGTTTTATCAATGTGTAAGACACTAAGAGTAAAGGTAAGACCATGAATGTATTGTGTATACATTGTGGAATATTTCATTTGTTTTATTTTTATTTTTCAGTTTCCCCCTTGACGGATTACCTCTTTATTGTGGTCAGGGGGTTCGTGTGCCACAGTGACCTTAAGAGCTATACCAGCAGAAGCTTAGTCTTCAGGTGGGACACCTAAGTTGGACAGGTCTGAAGGTAGAGGCCTGACTAAGTGCAATCCACTTCTCTAGGTTGGGGTTGGACACATAACTAACAACCCAATCCAATGAAAAAAACACTGTTACTATAAGCACAGGGTAAACAAAGTGCTGAAGCATGATGTGTACATCAGAATCAGAATCAGAATCAACTTTATTGGCCAGGGGTGTATGAATACACACGAGGAATTTCTTTTGGTGACCTGTGCTCTTTCAGGTAGTATAACATTAAATAATAACAATCAACTAGAATAAAGAAAAAGAAATAAAATAAAGAAAAATAAAAAGAAAAAAGAAGTATAAACATAAATATAAGAGTAGTTAGACTAATATGTGCAAACTAAATAAAAATAACAAGATAATAATAATAGTAATAATAATAATAATAATAATAATAATAATAATGAATAAAATAAGAATACAATAATAATAATAATAAGATAATAGTGCAGTAGTGCATTGATGAGTAGTGCAAATAGGTGAACATTTAAATGAAAAAATTATGTCCATGAACATTCACAGTGACAAGGTTGTTCCAGGGTTGATATGCTTAGTTCCAGGTTATATCACAGTAACAGAAACAGGTCCGACACTCTTTGACTTATGGACATATGATGCCCCTTAACATTTCTGACTGCCCCCTCATATATGCCAGCCTACAGCCGGCCCTGATTTGACTCCTGGGGTTGACTTGAGCTTACTCTGTGTGGAGTTTGCATCTCACCCATGGCGTGTTCTGCCTGATAGGCATCAGTAGACTTAAACATTGCATTGTGGATACAGAAGATGAATGAACATCACTCTTTGTGCCTCAGGAAGCTTTCTATCAGTATACACTGTGTTGGTGCACTTTGCACAGAATAATTTGGGCTTTATCTTTGTGCTTCAAACCACTGCAATCAATATTGTGACTTGCAATGAAGGACCAAAAAAATGTGCCTGACCACACCGCGTTTCTCGGCTATCACTCACAGAGGTAGTGGAAAAATAAGAAGCAACATGACATGTTTGCATGACAGAAAGCTGGACTGCAAGCAATCAAATAACACCTATCATGCTCTATGCCAGTTTTGCACTGTCAACATGGGTTCTAGGGATTTTCCGTTACAGTAACTTAAAAACTTCTGGGATCTCCTGTAGTACAATTAGTTGTTTCCAGTTCCTTCCATGCCAGACGGAAATGTTGCAATTTGATTTATTCCTCTCTTGTATCTCAAGAACCTCATTGAGTGCAAGCAATGAGGCGAGAGCCACAATTTATGATAGTTTCCACCATTACTGCAAGGACATCTGCCTACACACAGTGTCGACTCTCGGCACTCTAAAAGCATTCCTGGAGAGAGAAGTGTCTTTGCATTTCTCTCTGTCTCTGTTTGTATGCTCACTTTACTCTGTCTTCCAGTGACATGACAGTGCATTTATGTTCGTAGAATGGCTCATCTCTAAGGTCAGGCTATTCTTAGCAATGTTTGATTTTAGCTTTTGCTTTTTAGATTCCATAATAATTGGGGATCTCTTGGGATGGAGCCTCACAACATTAGGACTATCTAAAAATAATTACAGTGCACACACACACAGACACACACAGGTCTTGTAAGTCAAAATTGTTGTAAGACAACTTTTTCATATACAGTGAATGTTTTTTATGTAATTTCCAATTTTTCTGCTGATAACAAATGTAGTGTTGTTGGTTGATTGTCGTCCAACTCTTGACATTTTAGTGAAAGTATTTCAGTTTGGGGTATTTTGTTGTAAAAATGTAAGAGTGGCTGTAGCTGGGTTGTAGCTGTAGCTGTAGCTGGGTTGAAACCCAGCTACAGTCAAATTTTGCTATTAGCTAAGAATGGTGATTTGTGATGTTTTGGTGGCTTATGTCACTATTAGCCCCTCCCCTCCTATTGAAAAACTAGCACCTGTGGACTGCAACATGTGGTGAGTAGGTTGGATTGAGAGAATTGTGAATAGAGAGGTATAGTGAGTATTGAGTGGCTAGTTATCATAGCATAGATTGTTCTTCTGAGGGTTTTTTTTGTATAGACTGGGTGTCTTAACTGCTCCAGGAGCCCTGCCCCTCATCAAGGCATTTTTGGTATGGAATAAGCAAAGGGATCCCTATCTTTTGTGTGCAGCAGCAGCACATTTTGGTCTCCGTCACACAGTACTGTTTGAGCAGCAAAAGCAAAACATAAGAATGTCAAAAGATGTGCCAGCATTTCTGCTCAGTCTTTAATTTAAAACAGTTTTGCTGTGTTACATGGTGCTGCTGTTAAAACAAGTGTCTTGAAAGATTGATGATAAGATCAAATTAAATGCATTGTTTACTTTGTGCTGGAGCATGCACATTGTTTGTTTGATAAGAATGACAAGTTCTGCTTTTAATGAAATGCATGCTTTACATGTTTATATTTGCATGCATTCAATTCCTAAATCATGTTCTTAGACAGCCAATGTTTTTCTCTCTGCCTAATGTTATGACTGCAATTATTCAGAGGTGCTAATTAGTGCTGCAGCTGTCGAATATTTTTGTATTGGAGTATTCTGTCAATTTTTTCATCGATTAATCGAGTAATCAGATAAGTTACACTTTTGTGTTTGTAAACAACTGTATCAATAGCGTGTTACGGAATATGACCTCTTAAAATGAGCAAGCAATTGTCAGTTATTCCTCAAAATTTTATTCAGAATTATTTTTCAAAACTTCAACTTAACAGTAAACAAATACCAGGGAAAAAAATATATACTACCTATTTCCTTAGGTTTATCATTATAAAAAATAAATAAAACAGATGTAGCCACGTCTCTAAAACCATCTAGTAAGACCTGCAGCTTCATCCATGGTGCATGAGGAACCTGTCTGGACAAAGCTGTCCATGCGCCGCTGTACTGTGGGGGACATTTTTGTGCATTTCTGTTATCATTTTGTGTACTTTTTGTATAAATATTGTTTTGTTTTTTTGTTTTATTTTACTCATTTAGAATATTTTTTTATTAAATACCTTATGTGTGGTGAGGGCGTGTTTTGAGGTGTGTGTGTGTGTGTACTCACTATCCGGGGAATACTCTGATCTCATCTAATGCAGGAACAGCTGTTTGGGATGACAACTTTAACTACTCACTGCATCTTCTTGTGTATCAGGAGAGCCATAACATTACTAACAAAAACTTGCTTTAGCCGAGCTGCTTCCAAAGAAGAGGGGCTCTAAAATATGAATTTTTCAGTCGTAAAAATGTACAGATTAAAGAACTTGCAATTTGTGTATACATTTAAATCCAAATCCTAAAAGGTCAATGGGTCGTGGACGTGTACTGGTACATAGACCATTTTGTACAAGGCCACTAAGAAAGAATAATGTTTCAAAAATGTTATATACTATATCTTCCGGGCTATAGAATGCATCGCTGTACAGCCAATAGCTGCGTTCCAATAATTTAGCCATGTTCCAAAAACAATCTATGTACAGGCTGCACCGTCACATAGGCCGCACTCTATTGACTGATGAGGATGCCGTTCAAACAACTCGGCCAATCAGAACAGGCAGGTAGGCGGGCTGCTATACTCCTGTTTGGTTTAACAGAGATTTCCGTGTTTTTCTGTATATTCTGGTGAGTTTCCATCTCCACATGAAGTCACCTCCTCACTGCCCCATGTCTGCATATCAGTCAATTTGCGGATTTTTACGATCAGTTTTTACTGGATCCAGACTGATACACCGCATCCTCCATCCATTCTTCTTACTGTGCACCTCAGGATTAATCCCGACACCTGCTTTGACTGGACAGGTGTGCGACTAACTGAAAAATATTGCTCCGCCATATTGGCCACACTCTCAACTTTAAAGGAAAAAAAGTGCGTCTTATATGTCATAAAATACGGTATTTCATTTTTTGATGAAAAAATGACCTCCCGACCTCCCTTTCACAGAAGACAATATTTGTGTTAATCTCTTAACAGTGGCGTTATTAAAAGTTAATGGTATGTTTTTCTTCATTTTAAAAATACTAACTTAAATCAAGGTTTGTGTGTAACATTGTGCCATAAAAATAAAATAATCAATCCATCAATCTATTCATCTCTATGCTTGGTTATCTAGGTCAGGAAGCTTACCATCTTCCTCACTGCCCTTTAAGACAGGGAAAGACTCACTCATTCACTGCTAAAGAAAAAAAATGTAGCAAGAAAAAACCCAATATTACTTGGGAATAAATTGCAAACCCTGCACAGAGAGCCTTTGGCTTAGGGTCTTCTAGCTGAGAGGCATCATTGCTCTTTGACACTGCTATAATTACCACAATAACTCACGCAGGAAGTATATGCAAAGTTGTGATAGACAAACAAGTGCAGTGCCCCCCTCATAATCATCATCATCACTATCTATCACTGTTTATAATCAGGTTCTAATCCTTCCGGAAAACACAGAAACCCCTTCAAGGTTTGGAGACCTGTGTGTTGGGAAAATGATTACTCCCAGCAGCCAGGGAGAATTTTATACAAATAATTATCTGAAATTAATACCTCAGATAACAGACCGTGCTCCATCAGATTGCTGTCACAACCACTTGCAGGCTTATCGTTGCTTTCCTCTTAGACACAAAATGCTTCCAGATGAGTGTTTCATTACAACATGATTCTCTGCATTATTCTCTCTATCCTGTATTCCTCATTTTGATGCCATTGCTTCCCATCGCCATCTTCCATGCAGCTGGAGTGCATATTGTTTTTGCAATAACAATAGATTGTAAAAGCCTCTCGACTTTCTGCTCTTAAAAACAGACCAAAGAATATGACTCTAATAAAATAGTGTTCCAGTCTCACGATAAAAAGAGGCATAAAGTCCCTCAAACTGGATGGTAATCATAATACCTCTTGTGATGTTCAAACACATCAAACTTATTAAGTTGTGAGAAAAAAGAAACACATGCAAGAGGCTTTGCTGAGATAAATGGGGCTCTAATTAACTTTGCTTGTTGGAGGGGTTTGATGGCTTTGACATAGTTCTATTGTTGTTGTTGGGCTTTGTCATCGCCGTATGAGTAGAAAATGCAAGGTCGCAGAGTTATGACTTAAACTATTGAATTTAAGTTCACCTAACATCTTTGGCTCATTATTTTATAAAAAACTTAAGGTTATTTACATAACCCCGGTTCTATGAGTAATATGAGTAAGATGTCTCACTATGGGATGCACTCCCATCTGCAGCTCTCAGAAGCATTTTTCTCAATCTGCTAATCCTGATTGGCTGGTGAAATGTGTCCGTCCACCAGGGACACTCCCATCTCCTATAAGAGGAGGAGGCGGACGGGCACACCACATTCAAAATAAGCGCCTCTTCTCACTCGCCCAAGCAAGAAGGGTTGTCTGGTGAGACATCGCACTCATATTACTCATAGAACTGGGGTTATGTAAATAACCTAAAGTTCTATTTAATAATATTTCATCAATCAATCAATCTTTTATTTGTATAGCGCCAAATCATAACCAATGGTATCTCAAGACACTTTACAGTAGAGCAGTCTTAAGGACGGACTCTTCATTTTATGGATACACACATATGCATATATACGTATATACACATACATATGTATCCCACACCCAACATGAATTCATCATGGCAGCAAGGAAAACCTTCATTTCATGAGATGTCTCATTATGGAATGTGGTAGCTCCCATATTATAGAGGGCAGAGGTCTGCACATATTAGCACAGTAAAACCGCTCGTGCCACACACAAAGCGGAGATGTCCAGCATGTAAAAGCGAACAAACAAGAGAGGTGAGGTCCAACTTGCTTCCGCACAAATGTCCTGAAGACTCCCCTTAACAAAGCCCAGAATGTGGCGAGACCCCGAGTCCAGTGTGGGTGCAGACCCTCAGGTGGTGGCAGACCCGGTATAAGCCAAAGCAATAGCCTCCACAACCCTGTGTTACAGTCGTTGCATAGTAACCAACTTCCCCTTACAGGGATTTGCTCAGGAGACGAACAGCTGATCACTCCTCCTGAGGCTCCTTGTCATGTCCATGTAAGTGCATACCGGATGAACTAGACACGGCACATGAGGTCGCTGCTCACCTTGTGAGGCAGAAAATGCCAATGGGAGAACATGAGCCCACCACCTTCAGCACAAAGGACGGGTTGGGCTTCACAATCACCCTCACATCACACGGGAAGAGCTGAGCGCATGATGGGTGCACCGAGAGCGCATGGATGTCACTGACCCGCGTAGCTGACGCCAAAGCCAGTAACAAAACAGCCTTCAGAGAGGCAAATTTCAGGCCCGTCTCTTGCCCAGCGGTTCGAAAGGAGGACGTTTAAGTCCCTCCAGAACTACAGCCAGATCTTACGGATAGCGGGACCTGGTGGTATCCGTCACAATGGCGGGCCACGAAATTGCCAGCCGGCCGCAGTGCATTTGTACACGTCCACCATATCCAAGCTTGGGAGAGGAGAGACAGTTGCGGAACCGTCAGGGACGTCAGGGGCAGCGTTGGAGCCGAGCCGTTTGCTGGTGTGCCAACGCCCGGAGGGGAGTAGTGTCGAACGGGAATAGTGCCGACCAAGCTGAGGCAAGGTAAGCACTGGCTTCTTCTTGACCTGGTGTGGTACACAAAGTAAGTGTGTCCATTCTATCAGTGCCCGTCGACGGAGGCCAGAAAAAGATCAGTCTGTGGACAGTTTAGGCTATTAGAAGACGCAAGATATGCTTGAGAGTGAGAAGAGGTGTTTGAATGAGGTGTGCCCATCCTCCTCCTCTCATGGGAGGTGGGAGTGTCCCTGGCGGACGGGCACATTTCACCAGCCAATCAGGATTGGCAGATTGAGAAAATTGGTCCTGAGGGCTGCAGATGGGAGTGCATTCCATAGTGAGATGTCTCACGAAACATTATGAAATAGAACTTAGATGAAGTATCTTAAAACTGAAACTAAAAAGTTTGCCATTTCTGTCATTTTATTTCTCCAATTTTCATTCCTACATTTACTCGTTTTATGTACCTGCATTACCAAACACAGGAAGATGAATCACAGTCCTAGCTAGGAGTTGTTGTATTTTGTTTGCATTTGTTTGTTGGTGTTGGTACATTAACTACAGGTACCAACTGGCTATTCCTCTGGAAAGCATGTGTATCACGTGCTACAAAAAATGAGCAGCCCTTTAAAAGCGATGCCAAACCTGGTTTGACAGTATCAGTTAAAGCCCATTCCTTGCTGTTTCCAAGTGTAATGTGGTTCTGGCATTGCTCGGATTTTGAAATGCTACCTGTTGACTGAGACAAGTAATGAATTCATATTGATTCAATTATATTCAAAGGAACACACCAATCTCAGGATTTAACATTTTCATCATATAACGCGATCACTGTCAGACATTTATAGGAGGTATATAGAGGGACGTTTTACTGACTGATCCCGATTCAAGTTTTTTGTTTTTTTGTTTTTTGTTTGACACAACGTTTCAAATATTACAGCGGCTCTAGTGTTCATCTGTCCAAAATGAAGAACTAGATCATTGTGTCTCCTTTGAGGTAGCAAATCTAATGCGTCAAATCCAGTCTGCATGAACTAGAGACTAGGGCTCTAAAAACATTGTAGATATATCAATACTGAGATTTAATTATTCTACCACAGTATGGTCCAATGTGCTTAGTGTACCAGCTGTTATATGGCTTTTAGTCTGTATTGTATGAACACCTATTGAGTAGTAAAATGGGGATTTATTCCTAACAGAATTTAGATATTTAACCTGATATAATGTACACATAAGATCGTTAAATTGTGCTGGTATGTTTATCTCTGTTATTCTCTGACATTCTTTCATGTTTGTTTCTGTTGCAACATTTTCTGTGTTGCCATCTTTGCAAGGTTTTCTTGACAAATAGTTTTTAACCTCTCACAAGGTTAAAATAAAAGATTGGCGAATTAATTTAGTTCATTTAGTGCTTTAGAGTATTTTGTAACAATGAAATTGAAATTATTGTTGTATTAACATGATCCAGCATGTTTAAAAGGCTATGCTAATTTGTGATTAAGACGTGATTCTTCTTATCTTTGTGTATTGTTGTAAAAGAATAGAAATAGTAGGTGCATGAACATTTTCTTTTGTGTTAAGAGCACGTTTTCTGTTTTCCTCTTAAATCTTTTTACAGCTACTGGATTATGTGGAGACATAACCATAACACGGAGTCACTAAATTTTTCATTGGCTGCTGAGAGGAATGCATGTGTCATGTGTTATGACAGAAATCAACAAGATGTCTTCTGCTTTGTTTTTGTAATCCTCTTCACAAAAGGCCAAAAAGTTGATGAAAGCATGACAGAAAGAACACACTGGGTTGTATCTTGATGACAGGATGGAGCTGCTCCAATGAGTACGTGACTAACCAAAACTCCACCTTAACCTACGGCGTTAAAGGAAGCATGCTTGTGATCGGATGGTCATTGGTTCAAATCCAACCTGGGCCATCACTGTGCGATGTTGTGGAAGTCCCAGGGTTCTTGCCAGCGCTGGTGAGCTTAGGGGCCCCCAATGTTGTAATTTTGCTCCCCTACATAGCAATGGCGCCCCCTACACTCAGTTTTAAGCACTGTAGGGGGAATTTTCTGTTGTTTTTTCTTTTTTTAACTCGTACCACGATGGACTAGTGCCCTGTGTGTGTGAAGAGAGCAGTCAGTTTGCACGGACTCCAAAGTGAGATTAAATGGTTACTAAATCCAGCACGTGCCTGTATATAAGTATAAGTATATAAGCTATAAGTATAAACTTATATGATCCTTCTCCTTCTAATAACAAATAATTTTTGGATTTAAAGTAAGGCAGTAACAAAAAAAAATATTAAAATTATTAAATTTGGCCCTCAAAGATTTATAAATTTTGTGAAAAAATTCCTGTTGAGAACCCTTAGTCCCTTAACTGATTGTGTTCTACATTGCTTTGGATAAATTAAATTGTAATTGTAACCGAGGGGTCAGCAACCTTTAGAATAATAAGAACCACTGAAGCCCTGACCACTAACCAAACAGGAAGTGTGACCTGAGCCACAGACTAATCCTTATTAAAGGAGCATAGGGAAGGATGTGTGAATAAAAAAAAATAAACACTCATTTTAAGTCTTTAAGTGCTAATGTGTGATGAACCACTCAAAAAGAATGAACCCAAAAACATATCTCTCTATTGCCTTGAACTGGCTGTTTGATGCATCATGTACTGCAATTCATGGTCCAAATTTCCTGCCCAGTCCTGCGGACGTGACGTCAAATTACGCTGAATGCACATCCTCGACAACTTGAAGATGAGTGTGGTGGACCAAACTACTGTTTGGTTCCTTGGAGATGTGCGCGGTGGTCTTGCAGTAAAGAGTCACGTGATAGTAAGTAAAGTAAATGAATAACCGTGCCACAGCATCAACTGCTTTGCTATGAAGAGTTCACGCACGCTTTCTTGATCCTGCCCTGGGCTCTTTCAGTGAATTATAATAAAACACAACACAAGGATGCTTTGTTATAAAATACAATGGGCACGTGAAGGTCTTTTGATTAAACTAGTGACCTCACTAACTAGCGACTGATAACTAGGGGGTGGTTAATCAGCCTTATTTCCCAATTCAATTCTGATTTTCGAAGCCTTGATTCGATACAACTCCTGCTCGCTATACTTCTTTGACATGAAGCAAAGATGCTGAGTTAATGTGCATCATTTATGTTGAAGGACAACAAATGGGGCTAATGACAGTCTAGATGGTGATTGGTCACTGAGCCACAGGGGAGGAGCAATGGAGCCACAAGTGGCTCCGCAGCTATAGGTTGCATGCCATAGAAGAACAAAAACTTTTGGAGAAAAGTTCAAAAATAAGATCAGAGCCACCAAAAAGGAAAGAGAACCCTGTGATGCACATGAGGGGCTATTCCCACAGTAGAGACAAACCCTAAACTAGCTGTAAACAGGATGGTGGTGCAATCTTTTTTTTAATTTACTGAAAGTCAAATTCTGCCCTTCATTTTTAGAAAATTGATTATCGGGTAAACTTTATACAGTTCAATTCTAGGTGTTGACTGAATGGTTTCCAAATTGTATGTGTATCGCCATTGTAATTAACGTCTATAAGTGATGAACTTAAACTAAAAATGCATCCATTTCTTCCTCAGAAATATTTGGATTATTGGAGTCCATACTGCTTGTAATGTGGCCCCTGAACTAGAGAGAGTTTGACACCCCTAGCTCAAACATCTATACACAGTGCTGTTGAGCATGTCAATATCTGTTTTCTAGAAAATTTGTGTATTTCGCTTCGGTGTAGTTTAATTCAGTTCATGGGGCCTGTAATAACGTTTCACACTTGGGTTTTCTGCAGGTTTATTGGTTTCCTTTAAGTCTCTAGATCGGCTATTTTTGAGAATGTGAGTGATTTTTAGGGTGTATTATCCCTGCAACTTTCATGGTTTTAAGGGTGTACCAGGCGGAATAGGCTCTGTGACCCTTTACAGGATGAAAGTAGAATACACAAAATGAATAGACGAACATACTAATATTCTAATAATATGATTTTAATCATTGTGTAAATAAAGGTAGGTGTAACTTGTCCCAAACAATCAGGAGAGATTATTTCAACACAAATTAATGTTGCAAAAACGTCCAAACAGATTAGAATGCTCTATTGCTATTATATTGCTATACCTTAAGTAGATATGACAGTACCTTGAGTACATATCCATCAAAGATGTAGCATACCCCCTTTGAAACTTTGTATTAACCATTTCAACAATGGCAATAAAATTATAACTAATCCTTTTTTTTTATTTAGAGCAGCAGTAGCATATGTATGTATCTATATATATATATAGTTTATACATTTGTTATCCTAAATATAAATCATACAATTGCATCAATATTCTTTGTTAAGATGCTACATAGAAGAGAATTAGAGCAAATGTTCTAAATAGAGGTAATGGAGTTCATAAATAAATCTTTCTTTTTGTTCCTATTCCAAACAAGCTAAAATGATTAGATATAAACTTTTTTTTTCTATATTCTCTGTTTCTTCTGTGCTGAATCTGATTATTTATGCGTGTGAATCTCTGTATGAGTGCGTGTGCAAGCATGCAGAGCCCTGCCTGCATCCATGTGGTTTTATTTTTGACAAGTAAAGCACAGCTGTCTCAGGCTCCATGCTGTGCCTCCCTCTCTGTCTCATTGTAAGGATGGATGTCTTTTTAATAGAGGAGGTTTGGAGAAGCGTAGCAGAGATGGAGAACAGGAGCTGATGCTGGACGGAGAACAGACATATTAGCCATATGGATTCCTGATCATGGCAACAATTCCTGGAATTTTCTGCATCGGCCTCGTGCGATTGACTTGGTGTTAGGGAGGCTGTACACCGGGATTTCCTCCATTTGTCTTAAGAGAAACACTAATTTCTCCCTTATTTTACTGCTCACTATTGCAGGCTAGACTTTGTTTCAATAAGGTTAAAGGTCAGACATTTGAAGTGTTTCATTAAATTCCCCCATGACCTTTGAACCAGGCACGGTTAAAGAGGGAGGAGCCAAGCAGCAGGAACAATGAACAGGAGGTTTTCTAAAGTGGAAAGCAGGTGTTTGAGCCCACCATGTGTTGTGTTTACGTGTGTGTCCAACTGACACTCGTGTGAAGAAGTGTGCATGCAAGAGGCCAAAGCAGATCGTGTTTGTGAACAGCTCTGTCCTGAATTAGTGGGCTTCATTAAAAGCAAAGGTGTGCTGCTGTTGTTGTCTGCCTGAATAAAGCCAAGCTGCTTCACCTACATGGGTGACATGTGTTTTCATTTGCATGTAACATCTGTTGAGGGGAATTAGCCATAAAAGAACTTGAAACATTTATTTAACGGCCCTCTGCTCTGCAACAAAGCACGCAAACCTAAAAACAGCTTGCGCTTTTCATTTTAGTATTTCTGTTGTAACTCCGTTTTTTTCCGAGCAACGGATGTTTTTCCTTTACTCTTTCAAAATGTATATTTAAAGCTATGTTGTCAAGCAAGGTGCAACTGAGATAACAAATATCCACAAAACACTCATTGAGTAAGTTGTAAATTATTTTCACATTTTTTCCTAAAACTGTTCAAGATCAGCCTTCCCAACGATCATGTTTTTACAACGTTGGGGAGCATATTCCCAAGGACGTCATACAAAATAAAATGTAGTAAATTTTAAAACAATCAAGCTAAAAGTGTAACAGCTGCCCCATTCATCCCCACCCCAGAGGCTTATGGACAAACAATTTTAGATTTTGTTCAAGGTTGACGAGCCAATAAATGAGGTGCTTTCCATCTGAAAACATTTCCCTAGCTGTAGTAAGAGCTAATCATCATTGAAATAGACAGGTTATAATTTTTACTTATACTGGGCCAGAACTATAATCGATTAATGATTCATCATTAAGTTATAATTCATCTTCAAGAACGGTTAATTAAGAATATTCTGATTTGGGCTGAGGGCTTTTTACTTGTGGCTTTTTTTTCTTCATTTATTTCCAAGTGACAGCTGCATACAGTATCTGAATGCTGCATAACTTTTGATATGTTACATTTAGTTTGTGTTTTAATGGGCTTTGAATTTGTGTATTACTTTATCTATTAATGCATGTATCTATTTATTTTTTCAATTCAATTCAACTTTATTTGTATAGCGCATTTTACAACAAAGCCATCTCAATACGCTAATAAAAATATAAAATTTATAATAAGAAAGAAAAAACCCAACAAGATCCACAAGAACGTGGACAGAAGGACCAATAGAACAGGATAGAGAGATAGAACATCAGAGTGTCTCAGACAAGTTGAGCCGTGAACCACAGATCAGGAACTGCCATCAAACAGCTTCACAACACCTGAAACAGAGCAGAGAGAGAAGGGTGAGGAGAAGGCACTGACTGCAGAAAAACATGATACATTATTATCAAGTCAGCCTGCATTGGCCTTGGGCTTCACTCCCAGTGGCCTAGTCAACACTTATTTTAAAAGTGACAAATCTCTTCCCGTTTATTGGTAAACTAACAGCGACTCCAAGGTCTGTAAATGCAACCGTTCACAGATGAGCCCGAGTCCGCTTAAGTGGTTATGTTATGTTATGATTCAGTCCTTTTTATGCAGACTTAAACAAGCCCAAGCACAAAAACTGGCAACACATTTAAAAGAAAAGGCACAGTGCAAGTTAATCTTATGTCATTTTGCGAGATTCATATGCTCAAGATAATCTCTAAATGTTTAAACATAAAAATAAATAAATAAAAATCAACTTTAAATATATGATTAGGTACTGCTTTTATTATAAACAAACTCAACAAAATCCTCTCCAAATTATGGACAAAGCACAGATTTAGCCATCCAATCAAAGTCTTATGGTTTTACTTGGAATTTAACTTTCTTTTCTATTTTTATTTTAATTTTAATTTTACGATAACGTGTAGTTTGTCATTTTTATTTCAAGACGGTTAGTAGAGCAGATTTTTCTTATCTTATTATTGTTAATAAATAATGCTATTAATATCAATAATATTGTTATATTTATAATCACTTTTTTTTTTTTTTTTAATTTTCTTTAGATGTATGACATTTTTGGTATTGTTAACAATGACAGATGTTATGATTTGACCATAGAATAACTCTGCATGGTGGTGGGAAAGTGTTGGACTCTACCGTATATGCGTTGGTGCTGTCGCAGACTGGCTTCCTGTTTTGGTCGGTCCATGCCTTGCATCCGATGTGGGCTAGAATAGGACCCAAGGCCCTCGTGTCCCACTATACTGTACAGAAATCTGTGAATACAAAAGCTAAATGAAAGATAAATCTACTGAGTTCAATCCCCCACCGACCAGATATTCTTCCAAAGTGGTTTCCATTACTCGATGAGTCTGAAGTTCCAGAATTGCTGGCATGCTTATTTTGTTAACCATACAGGACATTTCTGCTACTTTTTTTGTAGATGACCATGCTAAAAGTATAAAACCAGTAAACAGACAGCTTTAGCTCAATAAAGGACCAGAATCAGAATAATTTTTATTACCAAGTAGAGTTTTCACAGTACAAAGAATATTTTTTGGTGGATGGTGCATGAGTTTTCAGATTTGCTTTCACTCAGCCCATATCTTGAGTTGCGTGAGAAATATCCATTTCTCACACATTCTTGTAAATCAAAATTGAACAGTAGTAATTCAAAGAACAAACTCCAAACACGTCTGCTTTCAATTGGAGCCCAGGGGTCCTGCCAAGGCTGGGGGAGCCTCATAGACCACCCCTCATGTGAGATTTACTGGCCTCCTCCACCTTTATAGCACCTTCCGTGTTCCTGTCACAGATGAGACACACAATAAAGTACTTGAAACCTATTAATTGATAAACATATGTGCAATTATCTAATGTTACACAGTTATGCAGCTTTATTTTCTAAATGTTGTTATCAACAGCCCTAGCAACTGTACTTGTCTAGGGTTAATCTTTATATCAATCACTTATCAGGTGCAATGGTCTTGCTCCTTAATGTCCATCTTCAAAATTACATTATCTATGGAGGACCAGATATGGATCATCTCCCTCCACTTGGCACCCTTTTTCAGCAATTGCACACGCTGGACCTTGTTGCTCTCCAGTTTACTCCCCAGTTTATGATTCTTATAAAATGTGACAGTATGCATGCTAGAATAAGATTTAAGGCTAATTCCTGCTCTGTAACATCTATGTGGTCACACCTCTCATCTTTACCAAAAAACCTCAGAGCTCTGAGTTCTCAGCTGAGACAATTGTAGTGATGTTGCAAAAAGCTGGTTGTTAAACCGGGTCCACTATGTAGGTCTTTGTGGTTTTGTAAGAGACAGAACAGCTTGTTTTATTCATAAATGTGGTCATGCTGTGGTTTCATGCTTTAACAGTAGGCCTCTTCAGGAAAGAGTTGAATTGGTTAGCTAATTCAAATCAAATCAATGCAAATAAAAGCTAAAACTCCTGTAAGTGGTATAAAACTTTTGGCCAAAATGAATAAAATTGGAAAGTTTTCTCCACACGCCGCTGCATAACGGCAACAGAGCTGATACGTTTCTATTCCAATCAATGTGTCAGTTTCCACCTCATACCTATGCAATTCGTCACAGCTGTGTAAAAACTCCGTCAGTCCGTAGCCCTCCATAACAGATACGCAGACCTTCTATTTTTGCCAAACACTGGAACAACTCAGTAATTCAGCAAAGAAGTAGTGCACAGACACAGAATGAAACATCTGGTTCATTTTTAAAGTAAAATGCTCCATGTGCAAGGCAGATCGTATTGCCATCCGTTTTCTGACCAGCTTGCTCCGAAGGACACAATACAACTCGTTATATCACGCGAGTCTCCGCCGCAACAGTTACGCATCACAGATGGAGGTGGTCGGTAGGGATTGACGGACAGCGGAGCACGGAGCAGTTACGCACCGGTGACGTTATGAGGCAGTTACGCATCCAGTGGAAATCTGGTATGATACACGAGCCTGTCATGGTTCAATGGTTGAAAGAATTGATCTGTAGGAACAATGTTCTTTATCCTGTGCTATAGTAGCTTGTGTTTGCTCTATGTCGGTCAAGTGAATGTATTTAGTCACATTCATTTAGATATTGACCTGTGTCTAATGTGGGGCAATTTGAGCAAGAATATGTTGTTTGACAGTTTACAAGTAACATGACTTCCTTTACTCATCATTTTAGCAGTTTATGTTTTTAAATGTATCAAATATATAAATCACAAATCGAATCACAATCGCAATATTGGTCCGAAAAATCTCAATTAGGTTTTTTGTCAAAATCGTGCAGCCCTACTTGGAACGCATTTATTTCAAAAAGAAGCTATTTCCAGCTACTTTGAATGGATTTCAAATCCAGTTAAATTTTATTGTTCCTGCTAAATTAGGTATGGGAAAGAGAACTATATGTATACAAAGGGAAGGAAGTGTCTGAGATTGATTATTCGGGGGCCTGGATCTTGCTCGGTTAAGTAGGGGACTAAATCTATATAATATATGTTCATTTTCCAAGCACTTTATAGAAATGCACAAAAGAAGCTCAAAAACGTGTAAAATGAAAATTCATGAGAGAACGAATAAAAGCTTAACCTCATAGATGCTTGGCTCACACTGATGTCGTGGAGCTGATCCCCTTCTTAATCATTTCACCGCTCCGATAATTTTTCACTGTATTACTTGAAGACAAGACAGACAGAAAGGATATTAAGCCATGCCGTGTCCGTGCAGTCACTGAGGGGTGTTCACCAGAAATGAAAAATCATGATAGCTTTCTTCAAACCTGAATAATTAGCTTACATTGGCTCTAAGTAGGAACAGAGGGCAATCCACTTTTGTTTGCTTTCTATTTTCAGCTCTGGCATGGACTCTGGCCACCTTGTAAAATCTGAAAACCATTATCGATGACAGTTGGTCAAAAGTGCACACTGGATAGGATGTCAGAGCCTTACAGAGAAGCAGAGTGATGAGGGTGAATGCGGAGGGGTAGAAAAAGGATGTATCATGTGAGAAGGAGAGAAACTGAGACTAACAGAAGTTCAGGACGTCTTCCTGTGCAGACAGCTCAATTACAGACAGCATTTATGTGGACGTGTTTGGTTTCTTTGAAACAAAGGCATCCTCGCAGAGTGATGTCACTGAGGGCGGCCGTTTGTCCATCTGAAGTTACCTTCATGGTTGTCACACACACCACCTTTTGCATGCAACAGCAGATGCGATATAGACAAGGCTTTTCCCCCATTGTCTCATCCACACGCACCCAATGAATGTGTGTACTGATGGGTCACGCACATGAGGACATCAATCGCTCTCTCACATGGATCTGCTGATGGATGCTTTTTAAAGGGATTGTGTAATAAAGATAGGTGTGCGTCAATGTGCATCTTTGAGTGTAACGTGATGGGTGATGCATTCATGTGTGTTATGGCAGTTTTTAGTTCCATGAATGTGCTTCCCCCAAAACTGCGTGTGACCGAGCCAACATTGCAATTCAGAGGGTGTCGTTGTGGTTAATGGAACTGGTTTTTAGAGGAACACAAGAGAGAAAAGGTGATGATTGCACATGGACTCACAAAATCCATTGATTTTTCTTTGTTGGTCTGATAGTGTTTACTCAATTTGGAGTTTCCAGTACTCAGTTTTGGTTTACTCGTGAAGCATCACTAGTAGGACAAGCATTAGTAGACTAGTACTAGTAGACTTAAGATACATTACTACAAAAAATCAAAACTTTACTAGTACTACTATTAACACAATATTGTGTACTAGTAGACGATATTGCTTTACTGGTAAAAAACCTTTACTAGTAAAAAATGTTTTTGTTTACTTGTACTACTAGTAACGGTACACTTAAATTATCCCACTAGTAGTACAAGAAGACTGTTTTTAGTCTACTAGTAATACTAGTAAAGCCAAAAGATTTGCGATTAATACGAGTAGACCTAATACATATGAAGTAGGAGAGATTATATTTGATAAATCCAGGACCCTGATTGGTTGTAATTAGTGATGTATCGATTCCCTCAACTCCCAATTCAATTTGATTCACGATACTGGATTCACGATACAATTCTCTCACAATTTATTTTACAAAATGAGACTGTAGACAAATGATGACTGAAACATATACCTATTTTCGGAAAAAAAACGAGAAAATACTGTACTATTTTCCTTTATTGTTCATTGTCAAAACAATATCTCTCAAAACAATGCAATTTAACTAAAAATAAATCCTGAATGAAATAAATAAAGGAATAATACAAATGAAGAAGAAGCCTAATAATTTAAATTCTGGCTCGACATTAAACAATGCAAAACCGCATAATAGTTCCTTTTCTTTTTAAAAGTGCAATTGTAAGTGTATTTTGTACGTTAACATTTGGACTCAAAAAAAAAAACAGTCAGTGTACTGTATTTACGTCAGATATTTGTTTCGACCAGCAGAGGGCGCTGGTAACCCAGTGGTCGGTTGGCATGCAGCTATTCTAGCAGTGAAGAAGATAGGCTATGCGCTAGCAGACAGAGCTAATAGAAAAAACGTGACTTTTACAGATATTCACGTAATATTACAGATATTCTTTCGGTGCTAAAGGGGCAAGGAATCATTTATGAACATGTTTAAGAGTAGTAGGCGATTCCGCCCGCCGCATACGCTTCTGGACGGATAAATTATCTTCGACATGGCAAGTGCTGTTGTTTGTATGAGGCATTTTCTTCCACACTACTTGCTTACAATGAGCTGACCAATGGTGGCAAGGTCAGGTCCAACGTCACTCTCTAGGTTGTCAGTTTGTAATTACAAACAAATACATGGCTAGATAGATTACTAGAAATGCGTCCTGCAGTTTTGATGCTCGCAATGCACAGCAGTACCAGTAAGATGCAAGTGGGGTTGCCAGGTTGGGGGCCCTCTAGTGTCAGGGGGCCCCAAGCAGCCGCTTAGTCTGTGTATAAGCTGGGCCGGCCATGCCTGGCGCCGACGCTGATGTCACGCGTCAGTGACGTAGTTCAAACAAGATAATGATAAATTCAGCCCACTGCTGTTTAAAAAAAGTACTGCAATTTAATTTTTAGAATATCGATTTGAACCGTGACACCTATGAATCGATTTGTAACTGCCTTAGGATTAATCTTTATATCCCTAGTTGTAATACTTTCGAAAGTCAATGGCAAGCCTGAATTTGCTTCCTCCACGCCCTTCGTACAGCATATGATGCTTACTAGTGACACCTTTTAGTGCTCCACTCATGCACTAGTTAACCAAAATTGAGTACTTGCACTCCAAAATTGGGCACTAGTAGAGCTTATTAACGGTTGATATCACTGATATCAAATGTATGCTCAAACAGCTTGCCATAGCGCAGGGCAACTTAAACCTCAACAGGTTGCCTTTTGATGTCTTGGCCAACACTCAGTGAAAGACAAACACTGGCAGCAGACATTCCCTCCTACAGTCAAATTAGAAGTATCAATCAAAACCTGACACACATATTTTTGGACTGCAGGAGGGCATTGGAGGAAAAAACATGCCAGTTCCGCTAAAAGATTCAGTTAAAGATCATATACAGGGACTTCAAGATTTATACCAACTTTGCAATTCTCTGTCAACGGGAAGAACTTTTCATCCGAAGTCGAGCCTGACCAATATGGGAATTTTAGGGTCAATGCCATCAGTGGTTTTAAAAAGCCGATATCTGATGTATCTGGTAGAAAGTCTATATATTGACTGATATATGAAATAAGGATATTAACAGGATATTTCCTGTCCATGAAGACAAATTCTTGTACTACCCAAAAAAATATTTGTCAAAGAAGCAAAATACTGCTAAATTAAAACAAGGAACTTTAATTACTAACACTGTCAACATATTGACTTTGAAAGCCGCAGATAAATAAGAAAAGAAAAACCTGTGCAAACTGTATTGCTGGAATTCAATGTAAAAAAAAAAAAAAGATAATTAAAAAATAAAGTTGCTCAAACCGATGAATCGGTCTGGCTGTAATTTGAATGCATTTACTTGTATTGGTAATATACAGTACCTGTAATAAAGATAAGCAACAGATCACAACCACTAAATTCCCTCTGATATTCACTGATCACCAAAGTCTTCCTTTCAGTCCCTTTTGCTCAGTTTCCTTTCCCTGAGAACATTCCTTGCCTAAATTCTGGTTTCCTACTAAAATCCAGAAATCAGTTGAATTGGTTCATTGCAGTCGTGACTGGGTTTATTTTTATTATACACTCATGCACCAATGGCCTTAGAATGGATGAAAATACGCAGGGTTGACCTGAAAAACATTTCCTCGGATCAAAATCTACTGAAGAAGGAAAGCAAACACTTACTGTTAGTAATTCCTAGATAGTCAGCTGTACCTCTGTCTCTTTATATTATCGTAAACACTGGATTGTGCTACAGTGTGTCCACTTTCTGTTGTATTTACACACTGAACATCATTTAATCTTGTTTAGGTGCTCTTTGACATACAGAAAATGCAGCACAGGTTGCTTTTTAAGGATAGGTGGGTCTCATTCTAATGACAGGAGAGTTGGCCGATATCTTTTAAGAAATTAGATCATTAAAATGACATCATCTTACAGTAATCATGTCTTGACAGCAGTCATGACAGATCCTCTACAGTCTGCCTTTGACTCTCACGCTAACATGCTGATGTCATTTGAAGGCTTTTCTTCTTCATGGATTGTTTTTTATGGCCACTTTGACAATAGACTTCCATTATGTTGCGCTGCATTAGAGAACAAACAGGATGAAAGCCCAAGTAAACAAGTACAGGGTGTTTTATAGTTTAGACGCTTAAGACCCAAATTAAGGACCTTTGTATTTGCCACCTGCAACTTGCATGTGTCATGCTTGTGCCAATTAAGATGTAAAGTAAATGAAAGCCAGACCTGTGCTTTGGGGTCTGAGTTGTAAGGGGGGCATGTAATGGGAAAGCAGTACACTCCCTCTGCACTGTACACAACAGTCATTAAGCAACCCATCTGCTCAACGCTTGCATGCTAAGCTGTAATTTTCAAGCTTTTGTGTGTGTGCGTGTATGTGTGTGTGTATGCAAGAGGCCTGTAGTGGAGGGCTTGTAGCAGAAGAGATGCTTGTGCATGTGTATGAGATGTGTGTCTACAATTATCTGGATGTCATCACAACCGCAGAAATCAGAGCCTGATAGCATCTTCCCCACCCCTTGCTCCAATCCCCAGCCAGTGTCACGAGAGCCGTGGGTCCCCTTTGACCACACAGGCATGCACTTAAACGCACACGCCGGCGCAGACACATAGACACTGCATCAGACTTCTACATTTTGTAGGTAAACATCTCCAGATTGGTGAAAGAAGAAATCCCCGCCTTTGTGGGAAATGTGCCCAGAACCATTTGTAAGCCCTGCTCTCCGCCGCTTCCTAACTCTTTACAGATTGTAAAACTTAGATTTCTATATTAGGTTACCCTGCCGAGGTTCTCGGCCCTTTGTTTTGGGTCACGACAGTTCAAACAGAAGAGAAAAAAAATCACTGAGACTTCAATTAATTCATCTTGCTGTGGCTAAAACCTCTCAGATTCGCTCGCACGTCTTGATTTTCCATTTTTTTTTTGAGAACATATGCATACCATGCTATAGTCTGTTGCTTCTGTGTAAATATGCGGTTAGGAATGCTCAACAAAACATTTACAGTTTACATGTACACAATTCTGTAAAAGATATAAATTGACTGCATTGTGTTATACATTACACATTAGGTTTGTGAGTTTACTCTGAGGGGAAAGTTTGGCTGTTTCTCCTTTACCAGAATAAAAGTCTACAATCACTTAAAGGAGATGGAAGTCAGACAGTTTTACAGAGGTCACTGAGCCATATCCCTGATCTGACTCACTAAGAGATTTTGATATGTGTAATAACATTTGTTTTATTATTCATTGCTCAGATACTGTTTTCGCGAATAAGAATATTCTTTTGGTGGTTAGGTTAAGATTCGTATTAAAACTGTCTGCACGCAAAGTGTCATTCGATGCTGTTTTCATTTAAAGATCCAAAACACTTCACAGCCCTGAGTAATGTAGTAGTCATGGACATCTTGTGCCATTTTACAGGCTTTTCTCTGTTCTTCTTGACTATCTTTAGTTCTGCAGAGCCTAAGGACAGAAAACCCTGTGTTCGTCCATCCCTTTCCTTGACTTATCAGATTGCCTTTTATTTTACTGACCACACCATCATCTGCAGCAGTTTATGCATGTACTGCCTTCACACAAAAACAAACCTGGTTTTGATATTTGATTGTGGCCCTAGGTTAAAGTCTGTTTAATAGCACTCTGACAGTTTGACATTTGCTTGACTCAGTGTGTACAAAGCTGTGTGTCACCTTCACCACAGCTCCTTATCTCACAGGAGCTGTGATTTTGTCATGTGAGGGGAAGTGGAAGATCCCACTGGATCACCGTCCATCTCTGGGGAGGTTGCGCAACAGAGGCAGACAGGACTCAGATCAAAACACAGACCCATGAACTGACACGTGCACCTACAGACGGGCAGCTATGGGGCTTCAGACACACTGAATGCAAGGACCTGTAAAAGCCCATCAGATCACGCCATGACGGAAGAGTTATTGTTTCTGCTTAAACATTACTATGCCTTTCTTAGAACTTGCATGTGGCTGTTCTTTACTACAGAGAAGCATCTGGCACAAATAAGTTACATCAAAGTTATCTCTCAGCAAGGACCCTACTTTAGTCCAGTGGAAAGTTGCTATTTGTGACCGACCTGTGTGGAAAATCTCTCATGTCTCCGCAGTAGTAGACCACCAGTCTCAGCTCACAATAGGAGTGACTCAGTAAGGGAATAAACAAAGTTGATCCTAATGGATGAGTGTGAAAGCTTTTATCTGAGCCATCAGATGCTCACAGACTTTGGCTTTGGGAGTAAAAAGCCTGCTGGAGTGACAACAGCTCAGACACAGAGGCCTACAGGTGCCTGTGGAACATATATCACCTATTTATGTGCCATTAATCTCACGACGTGAATCTATGAGCCTCACTTCTCCAAAAAAAAAGAAAAAACCTCTGTCAACTACATGTCATTTGGGAAATCCATACATGCTCAGGGCAGACATTAGAAATCTGCTCAGACCTGAGCCTGCGTGCTTTTGAATGGGTGTCTTTTCCTCAGGGATGAACAGAATGAACATTATTCAAAATAAATAGTTGCATACTTTGAGGAATGTTTCAAATTGATTCTGTCTTGGGGGGATTTAGTCTCAATTACAGTGTTTATCCCATAATGTGAATCAGAAATCTTAAATCACTGCCTAACAGAAAGTCAAGAACAATCAGGTCTCCACAGTAGAGAACATGTTTGATGATTCCAGCTTCATTTGACAGAGAAAGAAGCAACAACAAAAGTATTTCATATGTCAAAGAGCCATAGCAAAATATCCAACTAACATTGGATAAAGCTGTGCTGTGGTGCCTTGTGAATCTTTTGAGCTCTGTTAGGACCTAGGTTCCCAAAGTGCGCAAATTCACATGGGGGTAGGTGAATAAATATTGGAACATTGGAAACTAGAATTTAAAGCGACCAGCAGTCAGAAGCCTCCACGCATTGCCACAAATTACACATGCAAAGCCCCTCATGCAGCCTCAGACAGAAACATTCTCGTCAAAAAAGCAAAAATCCTAAATTTAGCCAAACATTGCAGAGTTCTGTGCATCCTTTCAACTTCATCATTCTCATTTAAGTTATAGTGAGATGTGTTTCATAGTTTCAGGGTGATGACTGTGTTTTATTACTGATATATATTCAATCAAGAAATGTTTGGTAGATTTCAAAAAGAGATTGGTTTATCACTGAAAAAGCTAGGCTTGGCTGATTAATTAAAAAAACTGATAATTCTGAATAAGATTTTTCTTGTGTGCTTACAGATTATTATTGTTTTTTATTATACATTATTCCTCAACGGGATTGGTTAAATTCAGGGGAAATGTTTCACTGTAGGGCTACATTGTATATGGCATTACATTATTATGTTTTTTTAAAGTGTGCAGGAGTAGTGGGGTACATGGCTTCAGGTTGAGTGTCTGAAGGGGTACAGGACTGTAGGAAGTTTGGGAACCACTGTGCCAGGCCTCTTACACGAGTGTGTGTTTCGGACATGCCTTGGTAGTGACCGTGGTAGTGACAACAGTAAGTCTCTGCAGTAATAACAGACAGTATTCATTATATGCTAAGTCCTGCATTGTGCTTTCCTACTGCTGTACAAAAGGATGTCCCCTCCAAGCAAAGCAGGGATAATCCCTGTATATCCAGTTTAAAGCAGAGAGGGTTTGCAGGGCAGACTTTTATATGATATTCTAGTTTTAAAGCACATGCTATTGATGATCGGAAGTTTTTTATCAGGATCTCAAGTTAATTTATTTGGCTTTTTTAATAATGCAGTTATGATATTTGCCATGATTGAACTTGCTATTTCAAGGCCATTTCAACAAATATTGGGACACGTACTTTGGCCAATCGGTATCGGAGAAAACGAATGAAGGCCTTCTTTTTTCGTTCTTCTGTACCGAAGCAAAAGAGCTTGACTTTGAAAAACAAGGCGTTTTTCATTTTTTCATTTTGGTTTACGAAACAAATATCAAATAAGTTTTTTTTTTTTGTTTTTCATGTTTTTGTTACATAATGAAAAACGAATGAACGAATGGTACGTGGATTTAGTAGGTTCACAGCCAAGTCTTATTTTATTGTATTTGGCTGTAAGCTAAAAGCTATAAATCACAGGAATGCCATCGTTCGCACCAACGGGTCAATAGCATGACAAAAGAAGGCAGTTTTATTGTTCAAAAATCTGTGTTTGAAACATGTTTTGACCCTGAGCTTTAGATACAGCCCAAAGTTAATAAACACATACAAACCAACAATCCCAAGGCTTAACATGCAAGGGTGTCCGATTATAAATTCTACCCTGATTGGATGTTGGAAGCCAAAGTTTCAGAAACAAGTACATAAGAGGAGTTCTTATCTGACATGGATTATTTTTATCTGTAAAATAAGATTAATGCTATTGTATGTATGTAATGTACCGGTATATGCACAGGTATAATGATCAGGTATCATATATTTTTGGTATATTTTGGTAAACATTTCCTCATTACTGCAAAAGTTCAGAACCAGAATAAGAGTTCCTTTATCAAATTGCTTTTGTTACAGCCACTTTATGAAAACTAAAATCACAAATAAAAGAATAAAACATTTAACAAAGAGGAAAGAAAGAATAACCGTTAAATAAGTGTTTAAAATAAGGATCAGATACACACACATTACAGTATTCAATTCAATTCAATTCAACTTTATTTATATAGCGCAAAATACAACAAAGTCATCTCAAAGCGCTGAACAAAATATAAAGTCCATAGTAAAAAAGAAGAAAGAACCCAACATGAACAAGCATTTAGCGACAGTGGGAAGGAAAAACTGAACCAGGTTCAGAGTTGGCAGCCATCCGCTTCGACTGGTTGGGGTTAGTGGACAGAGGGACAAACAGAATAGGATAGAAGGATAGTCCATCCAAGTGTCCCAGACTAGTTGTGCCGTGAGCCATAGATCAGGAACTGCTATCTCCAGCATCAAGACACCTGAAACAGAAAAGAGAACGGAGTGCGAGGAGATGGCACAGATATATATCCATATATATATGGGGTGGATATCAGTGTAAATGGTGTGAAGCAGTGTGAACAGTATCATGGGTATGCAACAAGGAACAGAAGTGGGGGGTTGTCTACAACCTGGCACAACTGTGTCCCTGGACAAAACATCTCATTGCAGCCCATTGGAGCTATGTGTAGCTCCAATGTAAAAAACAAAGTAAGATAGATAATACTATTAATAATAATAATACAAATATACAAATTATATACAAATATTTACAAAAATAATACAAATATACAAATATGATACAGATATTTACAACAATCAAGCTGTGAGGCTACAGTGATGAATTATACAGTTTGATCACCACAGGCAGGAATGATTTCCTGTGGCGTTCTGTGGAGCACCGTGGTTGGATCAGCCTGGTGCTGAAGGTGCTTCTGTAACTAACCAGCACATCATGGAGTGGGTGGGACTCATTGACCAAGATGGTTTTCACTTTGGACTGGCTCCTCCTCTCTGTCACCACTGTCAGGGAGTCCAGTTTAATCCCCACAACACCATACAGGCCAACTCCGAAAAGTGGTCACCTGTCTTCCCCTAAACATGTTAAATGCTCGTTATTCTGTGAGTTTCTGCAAACATTCTCGTCACATCTGCCTATGAGCCAGTTTTTATTTTTCTGGTTGTTTTTTTTAGTGTAAACATGCTGCATTGCTGTTGTCTGTCAGTCAGCTTTATGTTTGAGGAGTCAAACGAGCTGTGTGTTCGCTCACATGTGAACACGCTGCACGTTGCTTCTTGTGTCCACGTTAGTTTGTAAGATTTGTTTCTTTGGTTTTCCCCATTTATATTTTCTTCACTCTGTTAATTTTGTACTTTTGAATTTTAAGTTTTATTAATGGATCATCTGTTGTTACTCCTGCCATTCCTTTATTATCATCATATGTATCCGTGCATTTATATCTTTCCTTCTACCTTTATTTATTTATCTTTTTCTTCTTCCTCTATTTATTGCAAACTACTTCCTCTATTACTTGTTTGCTTATTTTATTTATACAAACCTTCTAAGTTTGTACATGAGATGTTTATTATATATAAGGGAACTGTGGCAAGATTTATTACCAAAAATAAACATGGGGGGTTAAAGTACTATTTATTTGAGCTACGTTTTACTTTTACTTGAGTGTTTTCTGTTTGACTTACTTGTACTTGTACTTGAGTACTATTTAAAAAAAATACCAGTACTTTTACTTGAGTAGGATATATAAGTACTCTTTACACCTCTGCTTACAGCACTACTAGGTTTTCTATGGTGTAAATATCCTAATATACATTTATCCTATTTTAAATATTCTTTGGCGTGAAGTCAAATACAAACAGAAGAATGATCAACTGAATCACAAATATATGCTATTTATAAATGAAGATTAAAATGGTCTCTGGATAATATATTTATAGTCTTTGTAACATGTACTTGATGTGCAAACTCCTGCTGTATCCAAAATCCAGCTCATACACCCAAAAGCACATACCTCAACGTGCTAGCGTGTGATGTTCGTAGTTACTGATGTTGGCAGTTGTGCCTGTAATATTTCTGAAAAGCTGGATCTAATCTGCCCCACATGATACAAGTTGTTGCATAAAATTGAGACATGCTTCAATATACCTTGTATAAATTATAAAGAGCAAGAGAAAAAAAAATTAAAAAAAAGAGCAAAACAAAACAGCTAGTCACGCATCTTGTTTTGGTTGAGAATGGAAAGCAGCTATGTGTGCCTGAGGGCAGGCTGTTTGGGACTGGCAATCGAGCACGTTCGCAGGGTGTGACGGCGTACATTTTGGGTGAATGTATGAGTCATCACCTTCAAAGGAGCTGGCAGCGGGACAACAAGTGTTAGCACCTTCGTTTGAGACCCATTTGGTGCAGGGAAAATGAGCAGCAGCACCAGCGTTAGGTGTCGGGTGTTGGAGATTTATTACAGGCTGTTGACTTGTGTTTAACAAACTGCCGGGAATGAGCTTATGCTAATTTTTATTAGGGCTTGTTTGGGGTTGTAGGTATTTGTCTACCTAGATTTAAACGATCTAAAAATAATGTATAAAATGATGCCAAGATATTATTAATGCACTAATGAGATGTAAAGAGTACTGATATATCCTACTCAAGTAGAAGTAAAAGTTAGTCATACATAAAATACTCAAGTACAAGTAAAAAGTAGCTGAAATAAATGGAACTCAAAGTAAAAGCTACTAGTTATTTTCACTCCCCACATTGGTAATAAATCTTGCCACGGTTCCCTTGCTTACAATAAAAATCTCATGTATAAACTTAAAAAGGAAGAGATGAAATCTTGCACAATTGGAACCTAATTTATTTTCCACAAAGGCATCTGTATAAAATAAAAGGTTTGTCCAAATGTACAAGTCTTTTTAAATAAAATAACACCAATGAATTCAATTCAAAATTAATACATTTTCAGTCTCTAAGTGTAGCTACGTTTATGAACTCTAAAAGTGAGAAAATGCCGTTTTGGTTTTTTCCTTTTTTTTGTAATTTCACAATGTCTGTTGATCATTTGAAACAAAGGAATAGTAATTTGGTCAGTTATGGTTGAATGCTAATCTAACAAATTACTTTGGTTCTTTGAAAACATATGTAAGTACAAGTAAAATTACTGATTGAAAAGTAAACATTAAAAAAAGCAACTGAAATACAGTAACGTGAGTACTCGTAATCCGTTACTTTCTCCTCGGGCACTAACTACAACAAAGAAATCATGAACAATGTTAGTGAATATGAGCAGCTTTATTGGTTCAAAAGTATTAATCCAGTCTATAAACAAGGTCAGTGAAATAAAAGGTCTGATATTCAATGTCAGCTTTGGGTTGTGACAAAGATATTGCCCAACTTGAGTTAAGATTTCTGAGGAAACTCTTTTGGCTTTGTTTGTTTTTTTCTCCTCTAATTCTCAAGCTATTGTACATTATTATCTGCCTAGAATAGAACATCAAAGTCCACAGTGATAGTCTTTAATTGTGGTTCTAAGGTAATAGTCTAATGTTAGACAGGTTCACAGACTTTGGTTTGTTCTGGTTTGCAAAACGTACCTTTCCAAATCTTCTGTCCAAAAATATGGTTGATAACTTAGCCAAAACCTACTGTGAGAGTGAGAGAGATACTTGTGCTTTGTTAAATCACATAAATAACTCAAGAAGAATAGAAACAGGATGTAAAAGGTTGTTGACATCACATTAAAATCTAACAAATCTATAACATTGTGACAGATAAAGTAAATAAGTTGATTATGTTATCGTCTTGGCACCAACTGTTAGGAGGCAGGAAACGAGAACAATTGATCATCAGATTTGATGTGTTAGAGATTAGACAAATAGACAAGAAGAAAGATCATACAAGCATGAAATTAGGTTAGCTGGACCATGTAGTCATTGCTTTTACAAGACTGCAGTTTTCCCTGGATTGTCCTTGCACAGCTGTAGTCAGAAAGTTTCAAAAGTAAAGAACAGAGTGAACTGACAAGGAAGAACGTGCGTAATGAAGAATGGATCGCTATAGGTTGAGTTTAACGGATGAGCTACCGTAGCTCAAACTGCTAATTATGTTCATGCTGGATTCAAAAGAACTTGTTTATCCAGGAAAACTACACAGAGTGCATCATGGTTCTTTAGAGACTACTTAAACCAGACCCAAATGTAAGGCTAGAGACTGTAGACAGTAACCGCACTGCCTTAATAGAACACAGAAGCAAGAAGACAGAACCCAGACATCACTACAAACTTCTGTGACCTAAAGACCCACAAGAAACTTCAGGAAGGAGTTAAAGTAAAATGAAAACAGAGATTAGGAAATAAAACTGTATACAGTGAAGATCCAGATATTTGTAACTGAATGTTAGATTTATTCATGATAAGTTTAACAAATATTGAAGAAACAGAAACACATAAAAGCAATTTTTATTTTACAGAAAAATTTGGAATTTTATTTTACGACCCTTTTCAAATGTAGCTGGTCTAAATGTAGTCATGTAGTAGTAATGGGCTGTGTTGGGAACGCTACATTAAAAAAGTAATTATAGTTACTCACTACTTGATTCAAAAAGTAACTGAGTTAGTAACTGAATTACTCTATAATAAAATTAACTCATTACCAAGGTAAGTAAATATTTGTGTTACTGTTAAAAAAAAAAAAAAAAAAGTTGCTATTTGTCAAAGAATTCAGATTTTTTTTAGATGCGTGTGTCGTTGTGAGGTGCTTCATTACATTTTAGTTGTTTACAACGAATGTGGACAAAGTCTTCACTCCTGGATATAATGAACACTTCACATGCACGTTCTTGCCTTTGACCATAATTAATTTAAAGTAGTGTTTGTATCGCCACCTTAAAAATGCCACCTTTTCATCAGACTGCTCCACGCTCACCATCTCTGCTGCTTCATCAAATCTGTAGTGGTTGTGTGAAAACACTGGCTCTGATTGGCTAGCATGAAACATGACGCTGCCTTAGCCAATCATAATCGCTCACCTTGTTTTTAACCCACCTCCTCACTACAGCTGCGTATGAAGCCAGAGGTGCTTTCGTATAACAGTTCATTCAATCAATGCATGTAACGCACCGCATTTAACGTTCAGTAACGTTAACGGCATTGTAACGGCGTAAAAAGTAATTCGTTAGATTACCCCGTTACTGAAAAATAAACGCCGTTATTTTAAATGCTGTTATTCCAAACACTGGTAATGGGTCATAAAAACACGGTGGAAATGCAAACATAATTTGCAGATATAGTTGAGAGCTGGAGATAGGCACCAACAAACCATCCCAAGAAAAGGATGAATGAATGAATTAAAAAGTTTAGTATTATTCAATGAAAAGCAGCTTTAGATTACTTCATGCAGGGATGGATTAGGTTCCACATTATTTAATAAAGCTGTACGATAATAAGCGATATATGCATCAAACTAAACTCATCAATGTGAGTTATTTTTGCCACATGCTACATACAACAACATACAATAGGACTTCATCTCTACCTCCTAAAACACTAAACACAAGTTAAACATGTTGTAATCTGACAGTATTTTGTTTACAAAGACATTACCTTTGAATATTAGAATCTAACAAGAGCAGTCAGAGAGTGCAGATATTTGCCGGTATCTGGATCAGTGATCCTGATCATAGCTTCACACTTTAGGGTGCAAAGGCACCAGCAGGAAATGCTGTAGAATCAGCTCAAAGAGCTAAACATAGGGATTCATTCATTTTTCAAATTGATCCAGAATCAGAATATTGATCCAAATCCTTTCCATTATTTAATGAAATCTTCCATAGGGTAAGGTCTATTTTATTATTTTTTTTAATCTGTTTAGTTCTTTTGACCTAATCCTACTGACAGAAAATATGACGTCCTTAGCAGAGGTGTGTGATAATAACAATAATAACACATAGGAGGCAGAAGTTTCTCAAAACAGTACCAAGCTTTTACAGTGTGATGGCAGTTTTACTCCATAACTTTAATAAAAAACTAAGTTTGTTTGCTCTGCAATGTTGGTGCATAAAAAGGAAGATGACCCTTTATAAAAAAATATATAATTAATTACAAAATGTTTAGAGACAAGTTGTTGCAGCTCATTGAAAATCAAATGTTCTCTTACATTGAGAGAAAGAAAAGGAAACGGAGTTCTCATCAAAATATGCACATAATGTTTCAGCGAGTCCAGGATGGTGTGGTTTCCCAGGAATTGTCCCCATCGCAGTGGGGGATCCATTCACTCCCCCCCTGGGAGTGTTCTTTGCTTCAGGAGTTCCTTCCGTGTTCTCTCGTTCCGTGTGTTCATAATCATAAATTTTATAGCTCCCAGGAGGAGGAGAAGAATGAGGATGGGAGGGGGTGAGAACGAGGATGGGCTATCGTGTGTGTGTGTGTGTGTGCGTGCGTGCGTGCGTGCGTGCGTGCGTGCGTGCGTGCGTGGAGGCGCATTGTTATCAATTCTAGCTATGCCTGTGCATCCTTGAGGTCCGGTTACATCTAGCCTGTGCGTATGCGTTATCAAAAACTCATTTATTTCAACAATGTTTTTAGCCTTTTCATTCTATCTTGATTATTTTTTTGTTTGATTTTATATTACTGTTCTCACTCCCCGTAGCACTCTGAGATTTGTGTACAAATGTAAAGTGCGTTTCAAATAAAATGCATTATTATTATTATTATTATTATTATTATTATTATTATTATTATTATTATTATTATTATTATTATTATTATTATTATTATCTGCTCAGCAAGCAGAGAGGAAGAGAAAATAAATCACAGAATAGATATAGAGCATTGACATGCAAGCACACAGATAATCACACGCAAATGTATGATATGTTAATTTTGCCCCAACAACAGTGTGCTAGGAAAGTTACAGCCCTCTGACCGAAGCAGTTGCAGACCCATGCCGCATAAAGTTTAAGCGTAGAGATGCTGAAACCTGTTGCATCTAGTTTAGGGTAGAGGGAAATGTTCACGCTCATCTGAGCTGCATGACCACATGTGAACACCAGCAGAAGGAAGCTTCAACAGGACGTCCGTGAATATAAAGAGTTAATTCTGTTTGTGTAAACATGTAAGATAAGGCTCCCTTTGAAAGCACCCTGTATCACTTTTGTGCAAATACACACGAATTTACGATACAAACGCACACATAAGTATTGTACAAATACTAAGATATAAGTTTTAGGTCAGCTTTAGTGCATCTAATTTCTCTTCGTTTGCTTTTAGTGATTCATGCCTGAGTTTAATAAATATTATGACCAAACTGACAGCACAAGAGGATGAACTTGAGTTTTTGCCCAGAGGTTTTTTTCCCCATATTGCATAAATGTTTTATAGCAGAAAGTGTCTCCAATTCTCTTTAGTAATAAAACGTTTCTCTTGGTTCTCTGAAGCACGAGAATGATGAGATGCTGCCAATGTTCTCACTGTGTGTACGGCCAAAACTGGTCAGGAGGAATTTGAGATCAACTGAGTTAAAAAGGTTAGATGAAATGCTAAAACTACTTCTTTAATATACAATGCTATATTTAACTTTCTTCTTTTTTTTTTTTTTTAAAGAACCTTTGCAACTGTCCCTCCATTCAGTCTCATGCACACACATTGACTTTGGATAGTGCACGTTCCAAGACAAATAAACTGAAAAAATATTTATTATTTTTTTAATTGATAACTATATAATAATGACTTAAATTGATCAAGAATGATAAATCTAGATGCAAAAAGATAAGGAAATAATTTATGGGAAAGAGTTATCACATAGCTGTAAATCAGATTTCACACACTCCTCTGAAAGAAGGCCTGAAATAAAAGTGCTTTTATTTTGCTTTAAATTTCCATATTATGTGTTGAATCCATTGGTTTTTGGTAATTTCTCAAATCAGTTTTTGCAACAGTGTATTCCTCATAACAATTTGAAAACCACAACACAACTCAATATTAGCAAAATAGCAATAAACTGCTTCAAAGTTCATATTTCTGCATGCAGGTATAACGCTGTCAGTATTAACAAACCGGATGACAGTTGAACTGTTGTATTTAAGATTCTCGCTTTTATATTTCACTTGTCTTTTATCGGAACAACAGTGGCAATATATTTCTGGAATAATGATGTGATTTTTTTGTTTCTAAGAGGGCCAGGCCAGGAGCTTATTTATAAGCAACAACATTGTACAAACTGTATACAGAGACCAGTATACAACAACAACAACCTAACACCAGTCAACCTCATTATAAAAACAGGTTCAACATTTTACAGAGGTCCAATGTTTTGACTATGCGGTGCCAAGTGTAAAAATGTAGTATAAAAGTTGTAGCTAACACATTTTCATTATTTATCTCACTTTTCTCATCTTTAGCACATTTTCCTACATTTAACACAACATTTAACCACATATATAGAGGTAAAAAAAAAAATCTAATGGTATGTTATATCTAAATGTTAAATCTATATCTAAATATTTAATTTAAATCTAAATTTGTAATCTAAATGTTATATGTTATATCTAAATGTTAAATCTAAGTCTAAATATTTAATCTAAATCCAAATGTTATATATCATATCTAAATGCTAAATCTTATATCTAAATGTTAAATTGAAATCTAAATATTAAATCTAAAGCTAAATGTTTAAATCTAAATCTAAATATCATATGTTAAATCTAAATGTTTAAATATAAATCTAAATGTTATATATCATATCTAAATGCTTAAATGTTTTGCACATATGCCAATTGTAGCTGAATAGATACGGAAGTGCGCTTGAAAGCCTAGGGTCTACGGATCAAGCTCACCATGGGCCACTTTTCGTATTTCGTCTTTTTTGGGATGTCTGGAATACGTCTTACGTCTGCTGAGCAGACCAACGTTGAAATGACGTGATGGCCTGAAGTTGAGACGACGTCTCTGCTGGGTGTAGAATGAAAATTTTTCCAACTTTCCAGACATCCCCAAATTAGAAAAGCGGCCCATGGTGGGTTTGATCCCGAGACCTTATGCTTTCAAGCGTACTGCCTTATCTATTCAGCTACCGTAACCACGTGAAAAACCAGGATTTCTCAGCATGTCGCATCAAATTAACAGACACTAACTAAATACAGCATTAAAATACATTTTAATAACTGTGTTGCACTGTTGTGTTGGGAGTGTACTGTGAAGTGCAGCTTGGACACCTGCCGTGACTGCACGCTCGATCTCCGCCACCGGTAGAGAACCAACCATACATATCACCCAGGCAAGCATCGGTGAAGAGGTGGGTGGGAGTGGCTGTGTGTGTCTCTGCTTGTGTATTGGTTGAGGTTTCAAGGGTCAATGAGCATATGTGCGAAACATTTAAATTCAACAGTTAGAGTTAGATTTAACATTTAGATTTAGATTTTACATTTAACATTTAGATATAAGATTAAGCATTTAGATATGATATATAACATTTAGATTTAGATTTAACATATAATATTTAGATTTAGATTTAAACATTTAGATTTAGATTTAATATTTACATTTTGATTTAACATTTAGATATAAGATTTAGTATTTAGATATGATATGATATATAACATTTAGATTTGGATGAAATATTTAGACTTAGATTTAACATTTAGATATAACATTTAGATTTAAATATTTTGTTTTTTCTTAGAAGATTTGCATTTATGTATATAAAAATTTGTTTTAACTGAAAACAAAACACATTTTATGAAACAGTATTTTTTTTCTTCTTTTTAGAAAATTATGAAAACCAAAGACAACATTTTCCCATTATAAAATAAAATCCTTTTAGTATAAGGGCAAAGCCAAAAGAGATGAACAACTGTTTCTGCATGTGAGTTACAAAATAATCAGTTAATATTAATGTCCTTTTTGAATTTTTGCATGCGCTGGATTATATTTATGTATGATTTTTTTTTTTTTTTTTTTTTTGTAAGGATTGCGAGTGAAGGAAGTGACGTAATCTACGTGCATGTGTTGAAAACATGTTGCGGTAACGCGCGGTGACACAGCTCCCCTTCAGCAAAGCTACTGTATGTTATTGTGTCAGACACGGTGTAACGGCGCCATCTAGAGGCGAAAGCAGGTCTGTGCCACCTGCCGCCAGCAGCAGTCACTGCCTCACCGCTGCACAACACAGCACAGGCCGAACACGGACCAGGTTTACCATCAAGATGTCTGACATGGAGGATGATTTTATGTGTGACGACGAGGAAGACTACGACCTGGTATTTAAAATGGACTCATACATTTGCGATGGTGCTTTTGTGCTTTTTATCCGTTCAGGACTGATCGGAAAAATGACTACAAGTGTGGGCTAACGGCAGTTAGCTTCTGTGCTAGCCTTTTAGCTAACCCTTTAGCCTGTTGACAGCCAATAAATAACGATTGTTTTTGTGTCAACTTTGTGTTGTAGGTGTTTAACAGTAATCATCTTAAGTAACCGGTTAAGCCCATGTGTTACAAAAACCGTAATATTAATATTAAAGGAAACTACTGGGTAATTTAGCACAACGTGGCTAACGTTAGCTCATGGCTCCAATCGTGCAGAATAATATTCAGTGATACTCAGCACTGCTTCAGCCTTTCATTCGATTATGAGGGATTTCTGCGCAAATGCATGACCTCTGCTATAGAACTGAACTGCGTTATGATAACCTTTGATGTTTATTGTGTTTCCATTCAGGAATACTCAGAAGACAGTAACTCAGAGCCCAACGTGGACCTGGAAAACCAGTACTACAACTCCAAAGCCCTGAAGGAAGATGATCCCAAAGCAGCTCTTAGCAGTTTCCAGAAGGTGGAGTCCTGCTTCTCTGTAAACAACACTATGCAACATTTGCACCTTCTTTGTTTCATCTATTCATGTTGCTTTATTTAGGTGTTGGAACTTGAAGGGGAAAAAGGCGAATGGGGCTTTAAAGCTCTGAAGCAAATGATCAAAATCAACTTTAGACTGGTACGTTTTGTATCCCATACTGTCATCATTCTCTAAAGCTGTATTCCAAGGTGATGCAACTGTTGTTTCAACCCTGCAGACAAACTTTCCAGAAATGATGAACAGATACAAGCAGCTCCTTACGTACATACGCAGTGCTGTCACCAGGAACTACTCGGAGAAGTCCATCAACTCCATCCTGGACTATATCTCTACCTCCAAACAGGTATCATTGCTTGCGGTTTCGAGAGAGTTGCACTTTGTTTTATTTCTAAGCTGACACTTAGGTGGTTTCAATAAACGAATGCCGTTGAGTACTTCCACTTCCAAAGTCTGATGGGATAATTAACTTTAGAACAGTGTTAAAGTGGTAGTGGAGGATGGAGAACAAATGTATTTAGAGGACACAAAGTCAACCATGTGTAAACACCAGGATCATTAATAGATACAAGAAGCAAAGGTCACATTTTCTAGGTTAATGGCTATGAGAACTAACTGTTCTGCATATTTCTACAACAGAGTGGTAATAGTCATGTAGGAAGAATGTTGTTATGCTTAGAGGTAAAAGCCTGCAAAAACAGGAACTGGATTTATAATTAGCTTCTTATTTTTATTTTTTGCCAATGCTTTCATGGTCCTGACAGTAAATTTGCATGACGTCACTGAAGATGTTTTTGTCTCGTTTTTTGTGTGGCAGAGAATAAGTAGACTATGACATTTGACGTGCTGTCTGAACATTTAAAGCCAACCAGAGTTTTAAGTTTATTGTTTGCATTGTGTTGCATGCAATAAACATAAGGTGTGAAAAACCAAGTTAATGTTTGTCCCAATACATTTTTACCAATTTATAATCCAATACTACATTTTCATATGAGTTTAAGTTAGACATTGTCATTGGAAAGTAAGATTGGACAGGGCAGTGATGACATTGGTAGCAATGTAGACAAAAGGATGCTAAGGATGGAGCTGTTATGTAAAGGGAGAAGAGGAAGACCAGGACATGTATGCAGAGCAGACCATTGATGTGAGGAAGGAGGACACTGGAGACAAAAAGGGGTTTGGAGGGAGATGAGCCGCTGCACTAGCCCCTAAAGAGAAAATTTAAAAAGATGAAATGCTCATTTAAAAAATTACATTCCTTTTTACTTTTGCTAATGGCTCATTCACAGGCTGTGGGACGTTACACTGAGTGCACAATAAAATGCACAATGTTGATTTCCGGAGATCAATATGATATTTTGGCAAAAAAATAATTAAATGTTTATTTAAATTAGTTATTTGCCTTTGAACTCTGTATTAATGAAAATCAGCGTGTCAGAATCTTAAAGCAAATATAGTGCAAACAGTTTCACACCTGCCCCCCCTCCCCCAGCCAATAAAACGCGGTCACCCTGACGAGACATCTCGGGGTGTTTGAGCGAGACCCCCTATTAATCACTAATATTATAATGGAAATGGAAAAAAATGCAATCAAGTTCTTTAACTTTGCATATACTTTTTTTTTTCCTAGATGGACTTGTTACAGGAGTTTTATGAAACCACATTGGACGCTTTGAAAGATGCCAAAAATGACCGTTTGTGGTTTAAAACGAACACAAAGGTACGTTAAACTTTCTTACAGATGATCTCAGGTTATCTCAGTTTTCACCCACCATCCTCACAGTTGGTCAAATATTTGTTTGTTTTTGATTCCCCCTGTTTTTTTTTTTTGCAGTTGGGGAAATTGTACCTGGAGAGAGAAGAGTATGGAAAACTGCAAAAGATTCTGAGGCAGCTTCACCAGTCATGTCAGGTAATTTAACCTTTAATAAAATGTTATTGTTTTTTTTTGATAACAAAAAGATAAGAATAATATTCTCACATTGAGGGAAATCAACTTGCACAATTTCAGAGTTGTAATTATTTGACTGAAAATGAGATTATTTCCCCAATATCTGTGATGACAGACGGATGATGGAGAAGATGACCTGAAGAAAGGCACACAGCTGCTGGAGATCTATGCCTTGGAAATCCAGATGTACACAGCACAGAAAAACAACAAGAAGTTGAAAGCCTTGTATGAGCAGTCACTTCATATTAAGTCTGCCATCCCTCATCCACTCATAATGGGAGTAATTAGAGGTAAGGCTTAAGACTTTTGTTTGTTTATTGGTTTGTCGGACTGTGTGATATCAAATGTGTTGGGTGTCTAAATTGTGCCGTTTGGTTTTGAGCAGAATGCGGAGGGAAGATGCATCTGAGGGAGGGCGAGTTTGAAAAAGCTCACACAGACTTCTTTGAGGCCTTTAAGAACTATGACGAGTCGGGAAGCCCAAGGAGGACAACATGTCTAAAGTATTTGGTGCTAGCAAACATGCTAATGAAGTCAGGAATTAACCCTTTTGACTCTCAAGAGGTGAGTAAATGCAAAAGCTCACCTATCACTTTTTTTTTTACTTTATCATGCAAAGTGCTTTTTTCCTTAGAGGAGAAAAATAAACCACCAAATCAACCTTGATTTTGGAATTGTGAAATGTTGGTAGCATTCCAAAAATGTTGACCTGATATTTCTTTTCCCCAAAGGCCAAGCCTTACAAAAATGACCCAGAGATTCTAGCGATGACCAACTTAGTAAGGTAGGTCTCATGTTTTAAACGTTGATCATTTAATTAAAGTGGTTGTTTGATTTACTCAATATTTGAAATGTCTCTGTTTTAACACTCCTTGCTGTACACGGTTGCTTGATTTCAAGATTTTTTTCAGAGCTAGATGAAAATATGCTCATTAGATTGATTTGTGTTAAAGTGCAAAGGAATTTAGATTGTGTAGAACAAAAAACCTCCAGGACCCGGTTCAATTACAAACTAATTTTTGATTATTAATGATTATGTGTTACATTTTCAATTACTGCTGATTACTGAGCTTACATATAACATCAGTCAGTTGCTGAATTATTTGACTTCTGTTTTAAGTAACATCTCACTGCAGCACCTTCTATATTGTATGGTGTAACTGAAATAGCCAAAACATTATTATTTTAAAACACCTAATTTGTATGACAATTTCAAGAATTTTAATAAATGAAATGTATTAATCAACTCAATCATCATTAACTTAATCACAATTAATCAATAATTATTTTGTTTTTTCTACACCTTCTTTTCTACTCTTTTAGCTACAGTTTATTGTAATCAGCCAATAACATTATGATTGTGATAATGCATGTGAATATAATGTAGATGGACTTGCTCGAAAGAAACGTGATCTAAATGCATGCGAATGTGGTTGGGCTGTTAGTGTGTGACAGTATTAGCTGAGTTTTTAAGATTTTATTGATCTACTGGAAATTTAACACCCAACCATCTCTAGTGATGACTGAGAATGGTCTGTCATGTGGAAAATGGATAGTGAGCGGCAGGTCTTAAAGCTGTAGTATGTAGAATTGTTAGACTTCTGTCGAAACAACCACGCACCTCCCTTTACCGGTAACCTCGTGAACGTGCACAACTGTGAAGCTCTTAGCAACTTTTTTCCCAATAGAGACTAGTGACAAATGTAGGGACTTTATCTTGTGTTATTGGAGTTTTATGGTGTTTTAGAGTCTCTGACATGAATGCTATAGTTACAAGTAATAGATCACAAGTGGGCTGCCGGTTTTGGGCGGAAAAACAAACAATTTCCACATTAATGTGCCCAACTTTGCACTTCCAGCAGACCGTGGATCAGTGGTAGAGTGGGTTGTCCAGTGACTGAAGGTTTGGGGGTTCAAATCCCGCTCTAATCGAGTCATTGTCGTTGTGTCCTTGGGCAAGGCACTTTACCCACATTGCCTTGTATGAGTGAGCATGATCAGAGGGGCCGTAGGCGTGAAATGGCAGCCACGCCTCTGTCAGTCTGCCCCAGGGCAGCTGTGGCTACATTGTAACTTACCACCACTGGTATGACTGTGTGAGTGACTGGTGTGAATGAATAATGGTTTCTGTAATGCGCTTTGAGTCTCCTCGAAGAAAGCGCTGTATAAATCCAAGCCATTGTTATTATAAAGTATAGAATGCATCAACAATATATAAGCAATAAGTAACAGATACTTAAATGTCCTTCAATTTATTTATTTTTTTGACCGATTTTTGTTTAATTTCAAGAGATTTTGTGGAATAATTGGAGAAAAGTTGCAGGGTTTCAACAACAATTTTCAATTGAATTATTTGGTAATTTACACAATGATTCATGTTTTCCCTGTCATTTTCACTTCCTCCTGTGGGCCGAATCAGATGCTCTGTAGGGCCACACTTGGCCCTCGGGCCTTGAGTTTGATACATGTGCCTTAGACTGTTGCTTCTCCACGTCAGTCTTCCTTTTTCCGCTTGCTTTGCCGTGTAACCGTTGTCTATCGTCGTGATGCAGACTTCTCCTGCTGCAATGTTCATCATTACACTTTTACTCCAGAGGTCTACTGGTCGAGTAGCCAATAGTAACACTCTGAAACAGCTAATGCAGCACTCTGATTGGCTAAAAGGTTGCATCACTCTCCTGGATTTCTAAAGTTCTTATACGTAGCCAAGAGAAGATGTCAAAGTGCACTGTCCCCTCAGAACACTTGAATGGTGATTTTTGATTTTTGACCAAATGAAGCCAAAAAAAAACTTGCATACTGCAGCTTTAAGGCCAAAACATCTGAAGGTGATCTCACAGGTTGAGGAAAATAGAATGCCACCGTCCTGCAAAATACTGCTTGCTACATGCAGGTCATCCAGAAGATAATTTCAGATAAAATGAAATGTGGGGAAGTTAAAAATTGTTAAAATGTTGCTTGCTGTGAGCCGTCTTGTTTCCTGCTACAATATTCAGAAAATTAGGTCAGAAATGATTGAAGAATACATTAAACCATAGATCCATATGGACAAAAAGAAAACTGGCACTATAATTTACTATTACTAAAAAAAGTATCTTAAATATGCCATAAATCATTTACTTTAACTATGTTCACATAAGTGTCCACCACATTACAAAATCACTCAAAATCTGTGAATATATTTAGCTTCTTTATTGAACACACCCAAACACAAGCACACAGCCAAAGAATAGTGTTTATACAAAAATGTATTGTTTTGGGATGTGTGTGATAGGATCAGGATGAGAGTTTTGTGTTAGACACCGAGACACAATGTATGCCGTGTAACAACACTCACTGTTTTCCTCTTTCAGCGCCTACCAGAACAATGACATCACTGAATTTGAGAAGATCCTAAAAACAAATCACAGTAACATAATGGACGACCCCTTCATCAGGGAGCACATAGAGGGTGAGCGGTGGATGTGACTGACATGTTTGACCCAACGTGATGGAAAAAAATGTCCTCATGTAGCTGATTGTGCTGTGTTGTGTTTCAGAGCTGTTGCGAAACATTAGAACTCAAGTACTTATCAAACTCATCAAACCGTACACAAGAATACACATCCCTTTCATATCTAAGGTAAGTGTGCTTTATCTGTAATAAAAACAAAAAACAAAACCACTCCTATAAATGGCATTGTCTAGCAGGATTTTTAGACAGTCCCTGCTGCCAATGGCTGCATGGTTTCATTCTGCTCACGTCATGAGTTTAGACACTTGAACCTGTTTAACCTAAAACTATTTTTTTTTCTGTATGTCAACTTGAATGGTAATTGTAGCCAGAGAAAGAATGTGGCATAACTAATTTTTACATTCATCAACCAGGCGTAGCATTATGGCAGCTGAAAAGGGCTTTGAAAACAAATCATGGCATCTGCATGTCAGCAGGTTATATAAGGGCCTCGTCTCTAGATGTTTTCACAGTGAACATTATTTTCTTCAACAAAGTTACCACTGAAACTGCAAGTATTTTTCATTGGAAAAAAAAAAGACTGAAGAGCGAATCTATTTCAGAATAAGGAAAATTATAATTGTTTGAACTTGTCTTTAAATATGATAGAATGTTTGTATAAAATAACTTTTTAAAAAGATTTTAGCTTGAATACTGTATTATCCAATACGCATACAGGTGAAGTTTGCCACTGTTTACATAGTAATGCTGGTTCTGATTGAGTAATGCGTTGTGCACTAGACCAGTGATTAAAACAAGAGGTACGCATACCCCTTAGGTTGTTTGATCACATTGTTAGGCACCTGTGTCAAACTCAAAGGTTCTTGGGCCAAATCCGTCCTTTTAGAGCATCCGTTTCGACCCGCAAGAGAAAGTGATAATGAAAAACAATAGTCCTTGTGTGAGTTACTAAATAATTCAGTTGTACACATCTCATAATACACACATTCAATAAAACTAGTGGCTAACAATTCTCTCATGCTTTTATCACATGACTGCAGTAATTTTTAATCACAAATTATGGAAATAAACTCTATTTTTTTACAGAACCCTCCCTGCTTTAACACACTTCATTATAGTAAGAGGCTCATAATCAGGCCTTTTGGAAATCTAACTGTTAACACACCTTCAGTTTCAGGTGTCCTACTGCAGATGACATGGAAAAGACACAGAAAAACTACTTTCTAGCCTCCCAATTTTAACCCCTTGTTAGACACTTGCATAATACAATTTTTTGTTTTTTTTTCTTGCTCGATGTTAATAGAGTTTTACCCCAGAAAGCGTTTGTTTTTGTTGTTTTTTTGTCTAGGCTGCTTTAAGTGTTTTTTTGTTTTTTGTAAAAAAAAAAAAAAAAAAAAGTGCATTGGATGGTTATTTTGTGTAACGAGTTTTTGTTTCTGTTTTTTGTCTTTCCCTCCAGGAGTTGAACATTGACGTATGTGATGTAGAGAGTTTGCTGGTGCAGTGTATCTTGGACAAGTAAGTTAGTGTTTGACGTACATTCCGAGAAGTCGTCACCCTAAGCTCCCTCTCCAGTAAACGTTTTTATTTCCTCATAGTTTGGCAGTTCCGGGCCTGTGGGCCATCGGCGTGCATGATGTTTTATCCTAACAGTTAATAGTACTACTTAGTTTTTTCAAGACGGTGTTACTTTCATTGTGCACTGGTTTGTTTAATTTATGATGGAGAAAGAATCACACAGGACTAACTTTAGTATAAACTATGTACAAAAAGTGTCATTAGTTTGAAAGCAAAGTCTGAAGGAAAAACAAGAATAGACTTGAAGATTTAATATGAGAAGTTCTTTCCAAATAAAATTTACAATTATTATTAGTTTAAAAAAAACAACTTGGAATTGCTTAGTTGAATTTTGATTTATGACTGCCTAAATTTGCAGCACGCAGGCATACCGTATTTTTTGGACTATAAGGCGCACCGGATTATAAGGCGCACTATCAATGAATGGGTCTGACTGGGTCTATTTTCATACATAAGGCGCACCGGACTATAAGGTGCACCGGTTTGTTATTATTATTGTTATTATTATTAAGACGCATTAAGCGAAATAAAATAGTCAGATAAGTCAAACTTTATTCAACTCATTAACAATAACTTTCAACATTGTTCAGGTTTAACACAAAATACAGAACGATACACTCGCTCTTTCAGTTCAGTATGTTGAAGCACAGTAGTTAATTTCATACATAAGGCGCACCTGATTATAAGGCGCACTGTCGATTTTTGAGAAAATTCAAGGATTTTGAGTGCGCCTTATAGTCCGAAAAATACGGTAATTTAGGTTTGAATCAAATGAACCAGAATCTTCATTTTGGACTGAGAACATGTTTTATTTTCCTCACAGCACAATCCACGGACGAATTGACCAGGTCAACCAGCTACTAGAACTGGACTACCAGAAACGAGGCGGAGCACGCTACACAGCTTTAGACAAATGGACAAATCAGCTGAACTCTTTGAACCAGGCCATTGTTAGCAAGCTCACATGATGGCATGTAAAATTCAAGAGACAACCAAAATGGCATGTTTGAATACATCCATTTCACTATGCTACTGTGCTTCTTCAAATGTATCCTCTGAGGCCAGAAACACAGGATAGGTATTGAGAATGCATCCGAATCAAGAGGAATAAGAGAACCTCGAGAACGTGTTTAAAATGTGTTGTTTTGTTCTGATGAGAGGAAATCACTGACATCTACTTTGATTTTTTTTTTTTTTATTATTTTTTTTTTTATATATGTTCCCAATTGGCCGATCCCTCCGTGTGCTTCACACAAATGCTCCAGTTGTTAAATGAAACGTGTATGGATTCATGTACACAGTATTTTAATGTAAACTGTTGCCTGTTGGTAATAAACATTTCTCTCAGCACTTAGAAGAATTCAGCTGCATTTTGACTGTTTAAAACATAAGGGCATGACAGTTAGATTTTTTTAATAAAAAAAAAAAAAAACTATTGGTTGGTGACTTTGCAGGTGATAATGCAGAGAATTTCCAGGCTACTTTTGTTGGACACCGAAGTGTGTGTGAGATACAAGTACTTACTGGCCACAGTCCCAATGATGCACTGACTACCATCTTCTAAAGAATAATAAATTGCTATCAAAAATGCAAAACTCAGGAGAAGAGTTATTTTGTTTTCTAATCTTGTCATTCCACATACAAAAGTTAAGTTTCGAAATAGTCTGCCGCAGTTTGGTAACTCCATTAATATAGCACACACTTTATAAAGTCTTGTATACATTTTTACGTTCTTTTTTACAAATTTCTTGCTGTGGTTCGTTGATTCACTTTTTCCTGGCTTGGCTCAAAAGCACACTAAGTATTATTCAGAAACAATAAGTTCCACTACTTGCTGAGATGTATTTTTTGTCCTTTTTAATTTTTACACTTATTTTTGCACTTATAAGCAAGGAAAATTGTTTTCATGTTATTGATTTTATATATATATATATCTTTATATAGGAGGTACATTTGTGTTTTTATTATACAAGTGTTTAAATACAGAAAGAAAGAAAAAAGACCCAAATAATTGGGTTTAAACACTTTCTTTGATTGAATTGGATTTTTTTTTTCTTCATTGAAGTCAACAAATGCTCTACCCATAATATGACCCAAATACAAGAAAAGAAGTGTTCAAATGCAATTATTTGGGTGTCAAATATTTTTTTGCATTTGAACATTGTAGATTGAAGTGGAGTTTTTTTTGTTTTTTTCCATTGAAAATGTTTTTTTATTGAAGGGATTTTTTTTAATTATTATTATTGAAAAGTGTTTTTTTAGTTAGTATACATTTTTCCTGTTTTTAAATTGAAATGTTTTCCTTGCGACGTGCTGTGAATGTTTACAGTACTGTGTGACTGATATCAGATCAGCTCATGTGTTCAATGGTTGGCAGCAGACGATCTCTGGAGTTTCCAGTGGGCTGACCCTTTTTGTCCCTCGCTGCCTGCTGTTCCAGGTGACACCCTCGGGTGACAGCGGCTGTTGATGGGCACAGCAGCATCGAGCTGACGCAGCAGCAGTAGTACAAGTACTTGTTAACGGAGGACTGGGCTACAACTGACTAATGTTTACAATGAGGAAGCTAAAGAGGCCTCCATCCTGACGTCCACACCGCGGTGTGACGGTGTGTCGCGGCGTTGTGGACTGACATGGACGCTGGTGTCAACAAGGTAGTCGCGCATTATGTGGATGTGTTTGCTGCTGCTAACCTTTAGCTCTCACTCGGCTTAACGTTAGTTTACAGCAGCGAGGCCTAATCGATGCTGTTTTTGACGCACATTTACACAACAGTGGCCAACGCCAATTAATTGGATGAAATATGTGTGTTACGACTGATTATTAACCCTATTTGTCGTTTATTTTTAACGAAAAACAAGCGTAAAACCCCCGGTTTCTTCCTCTGGCTAGTGGGCTAACCCTACGGCTAACGGTACGAGGCTTTACTATTGACAGCAGCGCTTACTCGAAAGCTTTTTAATGTATTTGTAAATGTATTTTTATGGCTTTGACAACAGCCTTCTACATCATAGTAAACAATACATTCACTTGTAGCGAGCTAAAGCTTATTAAACACAATAGCTGTCATTCTCTGATAACACCTCAGTAAAGGCATTTTCTAGGCTAATTTTGGATTGAAGCCAATCTAGAATCTGCTTAGCCATTAAATTATGACCACTTCATTCTATGTATGCTTCTAAAACTGACCTGAGCGGTCAATTATGGCCAGTTCAAGTCCCTTAAAGATGTGCTGTCGTATCTGGCAACAAAAAAAATAAAATAAACAGCAGCTTATATTAACCCTGTTTGCAAGGTGGACAAGAAAGGATTTGGATTTTTAAGACGTCAACATCTCATCAAGAATTCCCTGCTTTTAGGGAATCATTTTTACGGTAATCCATTATTGCTGTGCTTTGCCCAATTCCTCACACTGGTTTATGCACTTTCTAGGTAAAAGTGCATACATTTTCAGCCTCATACACCACAAACTTTCTATGGTAATGATCAAATATGTGTCCTTTTATATTTCTGTGGGAATCAGCAATAATTCAAGCTAAAAATAAAAAAAAGTGTGGATGTTGCATCACACTTGGCACACTATCCATTCTCATTTTAGTTGGATCCTTGGCATTTACTAATGTTGTCATAAAGTCACCTGTTGAACACTTTAAATGTACTTTTTATGAATTGAAATTAATGATTTGAAAGCGTCACCAGCAAAGAAGTATTCAGTATATACGAATATATATACTTTTTAGGCTAAAGCTGAAATCAATGATAGGTTGCATAAACATCATTAGGTTTCAGTCTGATAAATGTAGTTTAAGAATGTAATTAGACTTTTATTGAGTGTGCAGCAAAGATATTTCTGCAGTTTCTGGTTTATTTGAAGCTTTAGCAGATGCTGTTGTTTTTGTACTTGTCATTAATCAGAGCGTTAACTGTGATCTTGTTGATGTAGTTTATCTTGGTGTTCAAATCACATGGCGATGAGGTGAGGGAATGTGTGCATGAGTGTTATTCTCGTCAGAAAAGGTGGAGAAGCTGCGTCTGATTGTCAGGAGAGGATCGTCCGGTTCTGCTGCATGTCTGTCATTCCTCTCAGGTTGTTTCACTGGGGTTCGTGTTTTGACTTAATCCATGGGACTTTTATAAGCTTTTTGTGGAAATGCATTACTTTCTTGATTACTTAATCCTAAAAGAAGCTAATTATCTATTAATTAATATATATGTATATATCTCTTCGTAGTGCGTCCTAGCCCAGACCTTCCCCTGAACAAACCACATGACAGAACTCAATTAAAATGATCAAGTTTGATATTGTATATTGCCATTTTGAGAAAAAGTATCGAGCTATGTGTTTTGGTTCGTATCGCCCAGCCCTAGTCATACTTTAAAAACTCTAAAGAAACCTTCAACAATTTTACATTAAAAGCTGAAACCCCTCAATATATTATTCTGCAAAAGAAAGTACTTCATGCATATAGTTTAAAGAGAAAATATTTCCATTTTTAGATTTCTCATTCCGTTGTGTTCTATTGCAACTATATACAATTAGCTGTGAAGATGTGTGTGTGTGTTTTTTTTAAATAATTGCCTTGCTAAATGGAGCCTGTGGAATTTGCAGATCATAGTCTGATCACTCTTTAGCTCTGGCCACTAATGCACATCTGGGACTCTGACCTCACTGACTTCTTCTTCACAATCGCTGCTATTATCACTCAACCTCCCACAAAATGCACTAAAACACAGAAGGGTTTGTTATTCCATACATAAATAATTAATGGCTTAATCATATATATTCCAGTAAGTTCATTTTGTCTTCTCATTTGAAATATATGTTAAGGTTTTGTTTGTTCAGACAACTTTTTGTTCATGAAAGTCCACACATGACAGCCATCAGAAGATGCTTTGATGTTTTCCTTATGAAAGAACTCGTAGAGATACATCAAAGCAATCACCTATGAGGAAGGCTGGCAGTTAACAGTCGAAACATGTATGAATAAAACCAATAAACGAAACCTTAAAATAGATTAATCATATATCAATAATTAAGGATTATTGAGGCTAGGGATGTCCCGATATAATTTTTTTCACTTTCGATGCGATGCTGATATTGCAGCCTTGCGTATTGACCGATACCGATATCGGTCCAATACAAATCATGCATACTTTTATTCCTTATTTTGTAGTGTGGAAAGTTAGAAAAGGCTTGATCAAGTGATGTTGCTCAAGCAGAGAACAATAGTCAACTATTCAAGTTTGCTTCAGTTATTTTTTACTGTCAGTACATGGTGAGAACAACTAAGGGCGGGAACAAAAACAACAAAAATTTATCGGAGAGCTTATATCTGAGATTTTAGATGCAGTACGATAAAATTCGATTTGTTTTCTGGCTGATATCGGATCGATATCAATATCGGATCGGGATACCCCTAATTGAGGCTATATCAAGTGGGGAAGTGTTTTAAAAAAAAAAATGTTTTTCTATCATTGCTATATGGACATCACATGTTACTAAATGTTTAGGACAAGAACAAAATTTGACTTTTTGGCTGATTTTCTAACTCTCTGTGTAGAAGTTAAGATACACCTGAGGTGAACAGGAGGCATTTGTGCTTTGGCTTGTGGATAATTAGCTTACCCTGTCTCTGCTTTATCCTCTCAAATCTAATCCTGTAACAACTGTCAGCTATACCGTTACTGTCACCTTGTGCTGTCGGGCCACCGATGGTTTTCATCAACAGCCTTTAGCGTAATGATGGATGCGCATTTTCACTTTTTATAGCTAGTTTTTCAAGAACAAACTGGCCAAGTGGGCGTAATGTCTCATGTGTAGATGGTTCTATGAAGGAAAAAGTAAGAGATTCACCCGGGAAGCAGTGCAGTGGGAGACAATAGCTGTCTGTGTAACATCCACATGGTCGCTCTGATGATCTATTCATACGTCCCACAGTTTGAGAGAAGTGTGGCGTGGCGTCGCCTTTGTGCACTGAACCCTGTCACCTCTTCTCATCCTTTGCAAACAGAGCAAATTAAAGTGAAAGCAGTGTCACTGTGAACCCAAATGAGGATCATTACCATATGAAACAAAAACCCACAGGTAATTTGTAGCCAAATGTAGCAACGTTGCCTCTTTCACACGTTGGTTTAATCCTTTACATTAAAGACCGATTTGTCCTTAATTCCAATTCAGTTTAATCTTGTTTTTTGCAAATGTGTGAGAGGTTTGTATTAGCGATGTCCCAATACAACTTTTTAACTTCCGATATGGTACCGATATTGCAGCCTTGCTTATCAGCCGATATCAACATTGATACGATACAATATCAGCACGAATCCTACGTATTTTTGTTATTTATTTTGTAGTGTGGAATGTTAGAAAAGGCTTGATCAATGTCACTCAAACAGAGAACAATAGTCAACAGCAGTAGGTTACTTTGTTGGAGTGTGAACCACAGTCACCTATGGATAGAAGTGCTGGAGCGGGAAATTTTATCGGCGAGCTTATATCGGTGATTTTAGATGCAGTCCGATAAAATTCGATATTCGTTTTCTGGCTGATATTGGACCGATATCAATATCGGATCGGGACACCTCTAATTTGTATTTCATTTATTGGATGCATGTATTGTGGTACATTTTGGTCTTTAGGCTTGAGTGATTGTAGAGTTCATTTTTGTGTTTTTACATGTTTACGTTTTGTAAATTTTTTTTTTTGTGCATATTTTTTAAATTAATATTTCTGTTTGCAGTATTAAAGGCCTTTTTACATGAAATTGTATTGGTTATAATTCCAGCAAGTTCATTTTGTCGTCTTTTTTTTTTTTTTTTTAATAATATGTTAAAGTTTCATGCAGGGTTGGGGTAAATTATAATTGCAATCTCACAATTGATATTATTTACAATTATGGCGTAATTATAATTGAAATTGTACTTGAAAAATGTGTTGCTGTTGTAATTGTTTTTGAGTTTGTAATTGTAATTGGTGTGAAAATTCAATAAAAACTTTATGGCTTACACATATCAGATAGCACTCACTGCCTTGTCCCTGCTTACAAAATACATGTGACCAACAAGGTCTCCTTAACAAGGAATTTAAAATTTACTCCAGCCTCATTATGGGTCCCCTCTGGGCCCCCATGGCCCCCCAATGGTTTCACACATGGACAACCTGGCCTGGCCTGGGCTGCAATTGTTCAACTGGCATCAATTTGTCTGCTCTACCTCCTAAAGGGTTTATCCCAACATGTTAATCATGGTTGTTGGATTCTCTAGGTGTGCATTCCTCGGATGCTCTGGTAAATAATACCTTGTGAATCTTCACACCCATACAGGTTGTATAGTACAGTACAGTTTTTCAGCATGAATCATGCTCTTCTGTACCTTTTCTTTTTAAAATTTTATCATGGATTGGCTGTTAAGAGCTATGTTTATTTTTGAAAAAAATAATAATAAAGAAATCAAGGGGTATACCCTTGATTTCAGCCTAACAAGATGAGAAACTAATTAGATGACGGATGATTGTTACAGTGTATTTTACATCTGGTTTAATACATGGTTAAGACATTTAATAATTGAGAGTGTAATTGACTTTCAGAGGGAGGAAATAATCGCAATTTAATTTAATTGTAATTGAACATGGATAATTGAAGACGTAATTGTAACTGAAAAATGTAATTGACCTCAACCCTGGTTTCATGTTTTCAGACAACTTTTTTTCTGGAAATTTGATATCCTGACATGTTTCGACTGCCAAAGCAATCACTAGATGCCTCTCAGGAAGACTGACAGTTGGCAGTTGAAACGTGTAAGAATATCAAATTTCTCATATGTTGTTGTACTTGTGCTGAAGCAGTAAATCCCATTTTGTTCTGCAGTGTTTAAACAATGCCGTTATTAAAAAATCAGTACAATCATTTAAATAAAATAAAATAAATCATTCTTTTCTTAAGCAAATATTTATACAATACCTCTCAATCTTTGTCTAAAGTAAAAATATTTCTAGCTGTATGCATAAGACTGTAGTTTTTAAAGACGTTTAGAAGCACAGTTAAACAGATTTAGGAAACTAATGAAATACAGGAAATGGTAGTTTATGGAAAAAAATGTACCAAGTGGAATGGTCTTTATATGAGTTTATTAAGGAAATAAATATTTAATTATCAACGTTTTACGTCTAGCTTAGATTAGTTTTAAAGAATAGATTCCATTTATATGTAAGTCAATTAAAATTGACCTGTGAATATTGCTGCTTTGGATTTAAACCAACTATATCCTTAATTCTATTCTATACATGTCTACTAGGGGTGTGCATTGTCATGAATCTGACGATACGATACAATTCACGATTTGCATGTCACGATACGATATTACCTGATACTAATTGCTATATTTTGTGATATCAATAATTACAGATTTTACCTCTCCAAATACAAAATGGTATGAAATACTATATACCGTATTTTTCGGACTATAAGGCGCACCGGATTATAAGGCGCACCAGTTTGTTATTATTATTATTATTATTATTAAGGCTCATTAAGCAAAACAAAATAGTCAGATAAGTCAAACTTTATTCAACTCATTAACAATAACTCTCAACATTGTTCAGGTTTAACACAAAACATTACACCCACTTTTTCAGTTCAGTATGTTGAAGCACAGTACTGGTACATATCACTCTACGGGGCGCCGGACTACAGTAGCCCTGAAGCGCCAAAAATCCATGAAGCGGTGCAGCTTCATAGTTTACCAAAGTTGTACTAAAACATTTTGACATTTTAATTTCATACATAAGGCGCACCTGATTATAAAGCGCACTGTTGATTTTTGAGAAAATGAAAGGATTTTAAGTGCGCCTTATAGTCCAAAAAATACGGTATATACATATATATGTTTTATTTTTATTTTTGTTTAAACTTGTGAGAACAAGTAAACAGTAGTCAATATACAAAACAAGTGGTATGTTTATCAAACTGTGAAATTACATTTTAAAAAAAGTTAAACTTTTGCTTCTATAACAGATTCTGATTTTAATTTTTTTTCTTTTTTTTTTTAAAGTAGCCACATACATCTATAAAAGTGCCCAGTATGTTTTATGAGAATAAAGTGCAATTAACTTCCAAGCTAAAATGCATTGAGGAGTTTAACAACGTCTGATGTGGTTCACTGACACCTAGTGATTGGGCATATGTTGGCACAATTAAATCTTTTTTGTTTTTTTCGTTAAAAATCTGATTAAAAAAAATTGATTTGGACATTTTTTGGATCTATGCAATAATTACGTGGTGAAATATCGTATCCCCAAATCTTTTTTTCTTACACTCTTAATGTCTGTGTCTGCAAAAAATACAGATTCTGTCTTTGATCGTTTCTTTGTGCTTTTTTTTATTTATACATATAGGAAATTAATACAAATTGTGCTGAGAGCAATCTTGATTGGCAGTGTAACGTGTTGCCCGCTAATCCTGCCTCTGTTCACAACCTCAGAGTAACAGCAGTTAGGGCTGGGCTATATATCGAGATTCAAGATATATCGAGTTTTCTATTTTGGCGATATAGAAAATTACAATATTACCTATATCGATATATATGTATTTGTATTTATAGCTTATTTTGCTTTAAGAGTCACTGCTTTCTCTACTTCTCAGAAAAGCATTAAAAGCACAGTTAGATGGTGCGTTCTAGCCCGGACCTTCCCCTACTCACTCACACGTGCTGTCTCTTAGAGGAGAAAAAAAGCCTAAAGTGGTGCATATTGTGCAGCTGTTTGTTAATAAATGCGCCAGAAATACACAAAGGGACCACCGAAATACACTAAAGTACAACAAAAATACAGAAAAAAGCAAGGAGGACACAAAAATAAACAATTCAACAATGTAAATACACAGAATGACCCCAAAATATATTGAGATTTCTATTTTGACGATATATAAAATGACAATATCACTTTTAACAATATATCTTATTTTGTATTAAAATACTTGTTTTTGGAGTCGCTGCTTTCTCTACTTCTCAGAACAGCATAACAAGCTCAGTTTGATGGATTTCTGAGTGCTTCCTAACCAGACCTTCCCCTAAACAAGCCACACTATAGAACTCACTCACACGTGCTGTCCTTTATTGGAGAAAAAGCCTAAAGTGGCACATTTTGTGTAACTGTTTGTTAATAAATGTGCCTGTGTGACATTTTGCATCAGCAAATTTAACACTGGATTGTCTTTCTGATGAGACTTTATTTGAATTAAAATGATCAAGATTTATGTTGTATTTCTCCATTTTGAGAAAGAATGTTGAGCTATGAGTTTTGGTTCATATCGCCCAGCCCGAACAGCACTTTGTGTTCTTCTGCACAGGATGTGAAGCTTTCTCCTGAAGTTGAACCGTTCGTCCCACAGAAAGGAGGCCCTGAAGGAACCTTTGTCAATATGAGTCTTTCTAGTGAAGCAGGTGGAGGTGGTGGGAGCTTAGGAGGAAGCAGTACTGGGGTGGAAACCGCCCCCATCCCCAGCTACCTCATCACCTGCTACCCTTTCGTTCAAGAGAACCAGCCCAACAGGTACTGCCCTGACCGTTTGGACATGGAAAAACACTTGGAAGTCAATTAGTGCAAATTTGTTTATTGGTTATCATTTCTAAATATCACCAGTAGGTTTTTGAATTATAAATATGTGCTGTAAGTAGGGCTGCACAATTAATCAAATTTGAATCGTGATCACAATTGTGGTTGCCATGATTAAATAAACCTGATCGTCGGCAATTTTTACATTTATAATATGGGCTCTGCACTCTGTAATATTGTATTCATCCAGTTAGCCTTTGGTACATTTTTAATTCTTGGGTTAATTTTTTTAAATTATTATTTTTTTTATAATTCTTATTTAAAGCTTCATTTTAAACTTCATACTGTACACGTAATGTTTGTTTAAAAGAAGTGTAATAAAAACAGTTTTTTAAACTTTGTTTTTATTTGCAATTTATAACGTATAAAGTGTAATAAATAAAAAACAAAAATAAACAATAACAATAATTTAACAAAGGGTAAACACAAAAACAGGTTTTTTTTTTTTTAACCAAATATGATAAATGATTGTGATTATAATATTGATCAAAGTAATCGTGATCATCATTTTGGCCATAATCGTGCAGCCCTAGTTGTAAGTTAATAACAAACTTGTTTCCCTGCCTTTTTGCCATTGTGGGAAATCTGGGAAACTTTGAACTAACGAACAATTCTTTCATCTGTGTTTTTTTTTTTCCCCTTTATCATTTTTAGACTGTAATGCAATAATGGCAAAAAGATTAAACACGGTTCCTGTTTTTTTCTTTTTCTTAAAAAAACCACTGGCTGTCTGATCCTATATTTTGAAAGTCAGACTATGGTTCCATGTTAGCTCTCCAACAATGAGGAAGGAGCTTTCCATTCAGAATCAGGCTGTTTCCAGTGACTCATTCTTTGTCCTGATTGATCTGCTGTATCCTGCACATATCCGCTTCTTCGTTTCCTTCCCCGCTGTTTGAAAGCAAGGAAATTCCCGCTATAGGAGACAGAGTTAAAATGTCATCTGGACCCTTATCAGCCTCTGAACATACATGCAGCATCAGAGACGTCACCCTTTTTTGTTTGATTGTCTCTCTTGCTATGGAAATCAAATTACTATTTTGACAAATTAACATTAACTGTGTGATAAACTGATGTAAAATAACACAAACATGGATTATTTTTATTGATTAACTTATTTAGGCCAATGCACATTGATCAGCATTTCAGCATCATAGTAAATATGCCAGAGTTAGCACAGTTAGCTAAATTTCATTTCTAGTCCTAAGGCAAGTAAAAACAAATGACAATTGAAAAAAAAGTGGAGAAAAATATTAAAGGTTCCATTCACAAAACAGAAAAAACAGAGGTTACCATGAGAGCAGGTCTAGCTTGTTTTCATCCACTGTTTAAGAGTCTTTTTTAAAGTTACTGCACTGACCAGCATTTTTTCCAATTACAATTAAAATTACAATTATTTTTTTCCCCCTGAAAATCAATGCCTATAACGGCTTTAATAAGCCTTAACTAATTATACTTGCTACAAAAATAAAGTTGACATTGATAATTACAGTTACATTCTTTAATTACTAAAGTTCAATTACAATTAATCACAATTACTGAGCCTTTAATAAATAAATCCATAAAACTTACCTATCCTCTTGTGTTAGCCTTCTGTTAGCATTCTTTAAGATAATGGGTTGGTTATGACCCACGTCTTAAAATCAGCTGTAAAATACACTAAAAAATATTATTTATCATCTGATTTGTTTCTCATCTCTTGGTTACCTTGTTACGCTTCCTCATCAATGACAATATTGGTGTTATTATTTTTGGTTTGGCCACCTGAGCCTTTTTTCTATTAGTATACCCCTGCATTAATCAATTTTTTAAATGGTAATATGATCCTCAAGAGAAATGACAGGTAGTGAGAAAACTTGATATGAAACATGTATTAAAAATTGTTAACTACGTATGTGTGAGCTATAAAACTATAGCATGATTCCACAGGTTCGCACTTATCAAATTGTAAATGACAGTTTTTATTGCATTTTAATGCCGATTATAAATTGAAATATCTGAACTCAATTACAATTCAATTATAGTTACAATATCAACAGATTTCTAAATTTGTTATAAAATTGACCCCAACCCTGTTTCTAACATGAGCAGGCCGTAGGGATGTAACGATTCACTCAACTCCCGATACGATTCGATTCACGATACTGGGTTCACGATACAATTCTCTCATGATTTATTTTACAAAATGGGACTGTAGAAAAATGACTGAAAAATATTCCTTTATTTTTTGGGGGGAAAATACTGTCCTGTTTTCCTTTTATTTTTCATTGTCAAAAGAATCCCGTGATAAACTATTCAAAACAATGCAATTTAACTAAAAATAAATGTTGAATGAAATAAATAAAGGAATAATACAAATGAAAAAGAAGCCTATTAATTTAAATTCTGGTTCTATAGTAAACAATACAAAACTGCATAATAGTTCTTTTTCTTTTTAAAAGTACAACTGAAAATGTATTTTGTGCCTTAACAATTGGACTTAAAAAAAAATAAATTCATTTCACTGTATTTAGGTCAGATATTTGTTTGCCCCAGCAGAGGGCGCTGGTAACCCAGTGGTCGGTTGGCATGCAGATAGATATCTTGCAGTGAAGAAGAGATGCTATGCTAGTAGACAAAGCTAAAAGAAAAATGTGACTTTTACAGATATTCACGTAATATTACAGATATTCTTTCGGTGCTAAAGGGGCAAGGAATCATTTATGAACATGTTTAAGAGTAAAAGGCGGCCAGAAAAAAAGTATTAGCAGATTCCGCCCGCCGGCAACACTTCTGGATAAAAAAAGAGTACTGCGATTCAATTTTCACACTATCGATGTGAATCGTGATACCTATAAATCGATTTTTAACTGCCTTACGATTAATCGTTACATCCCTAGCAGGCAGTGTGATTTGTTGAAACACTTGCGACACTTCTTAGATCAAACAACATGACGACTTCTGAAACAAACTAACTTCACCTTTTGCTCGTTACAGGCACAATCCTATGTATAATGGTGGAGAGCTGCGCTGGCCGCAGAACAATCCCTCCTCTGGAGGTCCATACCTGGCCTATCCCATCTTACCTTCCCCACAACCTGCCGTTTCCAATGACTACGCCTATTACCAGATCATGCCGGCACCATGCCCGCCTATGATGGGCTTCTACCCGACGTTTCCTGGCCCCTATGCAGGTCCAGTGCAAGCCGGTATGGTCAATCCTGTTTCTGCAGATGTTGGGGAGCGAGCCCTGCCTCTGGGGACACCGTATGGAATGGGCAGTCAAAGGGGAAGAGGCATGATCCGTTCTAATGTTCTCCCAAAGGTACGCACAATAATTCGACATACTGGCCACGGACACGTGATGTTTTTTAAATTTGGAATGAAATTTTCTGCTTCTTGTTTTACATGGAAATAGTAATCCCGAATTGAGGTTTACATAGAAAACAGGTTTATTTGGCTTTATTCAATTCCACTTTAGATCTGGGGGTTGGGAAGGGTTCTGATTGGATAGGGGGTGAACGTGAAGTATTCACGTCTAGTGGAAAAAACACACAACAAACCTTTTCTTTTCAGCTACAACTTAAAAGACCACATAAGAAACTATTTTCACTTTTATTATTATTATAGTTTTCACTTTCGTCAGCTGAGCAGGAGCAGGGAGATGGAGTAGCGGAGAAGGAAGGCAGATGACCGTACTTTGGCCAATCAAAGCCAGCAGTTAATGCAATGGCTGCTCTACCTTCACCCTACAAAATTTTGAGTGGAAGGAGAACTTTATGATGACCTGTACGTTATTAGTGAAGCTCTGTGATCTGGAACAAGGCTTTATGTTGCCCAATGAAGCCTGTTTTGTTTGCCGATGTCCGTGTGTGTATAGTAAGTCCAGGTGAATGTCCGCATATTTATGCTTTTGTCCATTCACTCTTTTTATTATATCCATATCTTCTAAGGCTCTTGTTAAATAAGTAGTCTTGGCCTGAGTCCCGCTTGCTTTGGGCGGCCATCTTGGATTATGTTGTCACTAGTGCGTTATCGTGAAAAAACGACCAGATTTAAAGGTAGGGTAGGCAATTTTCAAAAGCTAGCATGAATTTGAATGTAGCCTCCCTGACGGCTCTGCCTTTACCCCCCTCGCCCCTCCCCTCTGTGCTTCGTCTCACTCACATGCATGTGCACAGCTGCTGCAGAAGAGGAGCTCAGCTCATCGCTTGTATTGTGTAGAAACTTTGTTGTCTCATTCAGCAGTAAGTGAACAATAAACTTTACCATTATATATGGTAAAAAATGTGACCAAAAACTCTGTTTTAACTCTGTCAGTGGTGACGCGCTTTCAGTGTGAGCTTGTGCATGCAAGGGATCGAGAGCGAGCAGGGGGACAGGGAGACATGATTGGTTAAAAAGAATGGTTCTTTCTTTTCCATTGGTTGAAGTTATTACAAGTTTACAGCTGCTACAGGTGACATATTTTTTTTCAGAGTACATAAGATCTTAATTTTTGTCAGGAGATAAAGACAATTTCAACCAAAAACTTAAAAAGTGTATCTGGAGAAAATTGCCTACCCTTGCTTTAATTTAAAGTGGTATTAAATGTTTACAAAATCGAGAAATTTATCAATTCGGAATTAAAATCAGAACAAACTAGCCACTTATCTTGAATTCAGGTTGAATTCTGACAGGCCATTTTCATTCGGAATTAGGTGTTCACAAGGTCAGTTTAAAGACGATTGAACTTTTATTCTGATTTAAAGCTCTCATGTAAATGTAGCCACTGTGTTTCTGATGCATGCCAAAAACTTCCCAATAATATGACGTCAGTACACATCCTACTGTATCTGTTTATCGAGCACACGCTGTTTTTTTTTTTTTTTTTAACTCTCCTACAGCCCCATTTGAACGGATGTCAACCTCAGCGCTGTCGCCGCCCTCCGACCAGAAATGTGGCTGTGCAGAAGGAGGTGTGCACCTTACCAGACGGTCGCACCAAGACCGTCATGTTGGTGGATGCTGCACAGCAGACTGGTAAGAGTACAACAGCAAATGGATCAAGACCATTTGAAGTAAATCTTGCACCTTTACAAATATTACACACACACACACACACACACACACACACACACACACACACACACACACACTATTTGGAGAAACAGTGAGTTTGAAAAAGGTCAAGTTTTGAGAGAATCACACTACACAGTTCTGACTCTAAAAAAAAGTGTTGCATTTTCCCTGGGAACAAGGCTCTGTAATCTATGCAAAGCAGGACTTTGTGCTGGTAAAAGCAGCACCTGGTTTTACAGGTTGATTTTGATGATGATACTCAGTTAGCTCATGAAAGAACTGGAATGCTGTGTTTCCAGTCAGCAAAGCAAATGTGTGACACTCATGATGTCATTGGGGAAGTTTTTTGTGTTGATGTGGGTGTATTGATAGCCTCAGTGTTTACACACAGTTTGTTTTTATTAGGAGTGTCCCAATCCGATATCGGATATTGATCCGATATCAGCCCGAAGACGAATATCGGATTTAAATTTCCGATTTTTTTTTTTTTTTTGCCCCAATTCATTTTTAATTTATTTATTCAGTTGTAGAATGCAGTACATATTATGTTGAAGGACCAATTGGTGATTAATAAATGGGTCAGTTTTTCTCATACCTACTATTGTTCTCTGTTTGAGTAACATCACTTGATCAAACCTTTTCTAATATTCCACTCTACAAAATAAGTATTTCTTTTTTTTATTAAAGGGGAAAAAAAGTAATAAAAGTATGTATGATTCATGCCGATATCAGATCAATAGCGGTATCGGCCGATACGCAAGGCTGCAATATCGGTATCATATCGGAAATGAAAAAGTTATATTGGGACATTTCTAATTTTTATAGGAACGGTAAAGATTTAAAATCAGAATACAACTGGGTTAAGTCTGTGTTCTAGACAGTCACTGTGTCATGTCTCACATATACAGTTCCAGCTTTCTCTGACTCCTTCATCCTCCTCAGATTTCCCATGTGAGGCGGCGGGGCGCTGTGCTGCTGAGCAGGTGAGCCCCCTGCTGTGGAACAACCAAACAAAGAGGAGACAGGCCTCCCAGTCAGCTGAAAACTACAACGAGCAAGGCACCAGCGAAGCCGACATAGACAGTGACAGCGGCTACTGTAGTCCCAAACACAACCAGGCAGTGGGTGGGACGCAAAGAACAGCTGAGACCACAGCAGCTTCCACGGTATTGTTTCTACCGATGATGCCTTACAAACACTTAAAAACAGAATGAGCTCAGTGTCTCAGAACAATTTAGGAGGACGCTGGAGCTTCATACATCAGGCTGTCAAAGCATGTTTAACTGAGGTGGAGGGAGATCAGGGTTGGGGTCAATTACATTTTTAAATTAAAATTACATCTTCAATTATCCATGTTAAATTACAACTCAATTATGATTACTGACCTGCACTTTCTCCCAATTACAATTAAAATGACAGTTATTGTTTCCCCCCTGAATGCCAATTACAATAATGTTCTCAATTACTAAAGATCAATCACAATAATCACATTTACTGATCTTTTAATAAATAAGCCCATAATAAAGCAAAACCTTCCACTTGTGTTAGCTTTCTGTTAGCATTCCATATGATAATGGGTTGGTTTTGACCCAAGTCTTAAAATCAGCTGTAAAATACACTAAAAAATATTATTTATCATCTAATTTTTTTCTTGTCTCTTGGTTACCTTGTTACTCTTCCTCATCAATGAAAATATTGATGTTAATATTAATTTTTAATATATTTTTTAAATGGTAAAATGATCCTGAAGAGAACTGACAGGTAGTCGGAAAACTTGATGTGAAGCATACAGTACTTTAATAATCGTTAATTACCGGTATGTATTTGTAAGACTGTAATTGTTATGGAAATTCCATAAAAACTAAGTCAATTATCTGAACTCAATTACAATTAAATTGTGATTACAACTGCAACAGATTTTTCAAATACAATTCTAATTACATCACAATTGTAATTAATTGTCAATTACGAAATTACAATTATAATTGACCCCAACCCCCTGGGAGATTATGGAGAAGATAAACACCAAAACTCAGTTTAGAAATAAAGATACTTCAGTCAATAATTTACATAAGAATCAGAATTAATCTACTGCTGGGTTTTTTTTTAAAAAGTTAAAGTAAAACATGTTTTGAATTACACCTCCAGGGTTTGTTTGTTACAGTCTGCTGTTTATGTTTTTTTAAACAGTCATAAAGCAGAAAGAATAACGAATGCCAACATTTTTAGCTTTTTGCTGTATTTATACCTCTACTACTTCTTTACCATCTCCTTGGAACATGTTGGGGTGTCTTGGAAATTACAAAAGCTTATTTGGATTATGTCATGGCTAGGAAATTTTGTGTTGTGTTTTTAGACCACAAAAGCATAAATTTATATAAAAATAAACTGTATAAACATAAGGGGTGTTCATGTTCTATTTCATTATAATGTTGTGCTAATATATCACATATTTTAACTTTGTCTCTTTTAGAGAGTGGAAGCTGGTGTCATGACAGGTACGTCAGATGCAGCTTGTTTTTGCTTACCCTCACAGTTGTATTTATTTTGTACTTTATTTCATAATCTAGATACAGAAAGTATTTTTTCCCTTGTCATATAAATGTGATGTTATTCATGCTACTGCAGGCTCCTGGGTAAATGTTGGGTCTCAAGCTGCTTTGAAGCCCTGGGGGGACAGAAATGGCCAATATCACAGAGGAGAACAGAGGAGGAATCCCGTACAGAGAAACTTCTCACAGGTAAATGTTTAACAGTGAATGCATCGTTTCAGTCTGTCGAATCTACACTTAAATGAGTGTAATTATTGACAAAAAAAACAAATCAGTAGAGAAAGAAAATGTATCATCTCTTTGTTGATAAAACATTCAGGCTTATATCTAATTACTTTGAGAAGTGAATCACTTCAGTACATAAAGCATGTTTTGATAACACCAGCCTTTGCCCCTCTGTTTAATTGATGCACAATAGATTTTGTTCATTAACCGCAGCACTCTGACTTTTATAACTTTACTTTCCATTATTATTCTTCAGGAATTCCACAGTGGGTATTCAGGTCGGGTGTTGGCCAACCAGCCAGAGCAACGACTGCAGCCAGCATCCGCCTCTGTCACCAATCTCACTCCAGACCCTCTTTACTTTGAGGTGAGAAGTTTAGTCATAGTATTGAATATAATTACTGTGATGCCGCTGTTTTGTCAATAATTACAGCGAGCTCAAAGTTTGTTTTTGTGTTTTTGTTGCTAGGATGAAGAGGATTCTCCAGAGCTCTCTGCTGGAGGAGCTCCTCAGCGCAACAGCAACAATAACAGACTAGACTCGGCTTCAGCCCAGACTCACACACAACCCATATTGACTAAAAACCTGGTAAAAGACATGATCCACCATAGCTAAATGCGGTCTATGGCTTGAATGAATATGCAGTGGTTAGCAGCAGAAGGATGTGTGTTCAAATTTGGATAGAATTATACCAGATTGAGGCAAGATTAGATTAGATTTCCTTTATTTTACCCCACAGTGGGGAAATTCTCATGTTACAGCAGCCAAGAAGCAAAGAGGAAGCAAAACAGAAAGCCAAGTACAAATACAGAAAGAAAAAATTAAGGCAAACTTAAAATGAACATTAATAAGAAAAAGTAAAAAAAGATAGTAGATATTGAGATTAGCCTTTAATTATTAAAGGTTAAAGTTGCTGGAGAGGATTTTTTAAATCAGATATACATAGTGTAGTCCTCAGAGATCAATAAACCAAAGAACATTTGCTCGAAAAAAAAAACACTTGTAAAAAGATGAATTTGCTGCTCGAAATGAGTTTTGATCTCCATTGTAAACGTTTTCGTGACATTGTTGATAAAGTTCCGCACATTGCATTGTGGGATGTGGAGTCCTGTAGATGGGTGCATAGAAGTGTTGCAGTTGCAGTGTTGTACTCAATAACTTTGCCAAAGTGACTGCAAAACAATTGCAAATATTTATTTTGGAGTTGCCATGGTAATCTGACCGAAACTGTATGTTCTGCGGCGTGAGGTGACATCATGTGGTATACCAGGAACAAACTAGAACAAATTGGTGTCAAGTGAATCAGGCATCCTTGTCTGGAGAAGAAATGCAATAAATTACAGTAAAAAAACTCTATGCATCCGTCTACGGGACTCTACGCCCCACAATACACAATTTAAAAGTAAAAAGCTGACAGGAAGAAGAACAGACAGAAAACCAGTGACAAAAATGCATAGAAATAACTTGTCACATTGATTATTGGATGTATGAGCTTCTCCACTGTGAGCTAACTTTTGTCCATATGCACTGCAGCTGGATAACCTACCTGAAGACTCCCCGATCAGCATAATACAGACTCCTATCCCGATTACCACCTCTGTTCCCAAAAGGGCTAAGAGTCAGAGGAAAAAAGCTCTGGCTGCAGCTTTGGCCACCACACAGGAGTACTCAGAAATCAGCATGGAGCAAAAGAAACTACAGGTTTGACACCAACCTCCTGGGACTCCCAGTTTACTCCTCCACATGTATTTAATTGGTTTACAGTTGTGACCTTTTCTTGCCTTTCGTTACCTGATAGGAAGCGTTCACCAAAGCAGCAGGAAAGAGGAGTAAAAACCCAGTAGAGCTGGACCTTGGTGACATGCTGGCAGCTTTGGAGAAGCAGCAGCATGCTTTGAAAGCCAGGCAACTCACTAATACCAAACCCCTGTCATTCACAGGTTAGCAGACACACTTCCTTTTACTTTAACCTTTGTCCTTTCTGCCATGAGCAGCAAAACAGCAGACAATAGTGTCGTTTTTAGATTTTTCATTTGCTTGTTTTTAATTCCAATTATATACCAAAAAAATGATATACTGTATCCAGAGATGGTAAGTAATGGAGTACAATTATTTTGTTACTTACTTAAGTAGATTTTTCTGGTAGATTTTTCAGGTACATTGTCTACTTTTCACTTTTACTCCGTTACATTTTCAACATAAATATCGGTGCTTTCTACTCCTTACATTTCCCAAAAAGGCTTGTTACTTTAAATATATATATAGCCAAAAAAGCCAATATTTTTTATTTTTCGGCGCCACGACACCAATGCGCATCAACTGTTTTGACCCAGCGGCTCACTCAGCCAGGATCAGACAGAAGCTGAAAGTAAGGGGAGGGGGAGGGCTTACACGGACATACAAGTAATGATGATTGGCTAAAGGTAGAGTGAAATTCCATGGTAAGCCAATCAGTGACAGAGTTTAGGTTAAGTGGGCGTTGCTACCAAGCTTGTGCTGACAGTGAGAGGACGAGAAGCAACAATGTGCAGCCTGGAGCTGTCTGTTGATGTGAAACGGGTTTTTTAATCACTACTTCAACCTGCTTGCTGTAAAAAGAAAAGTGTCCTCGTCATATGTAAGTTATTCTAATCTAATGAAACATCTCTCAGCGGTGCTGAGCTAGTGGCAAAAATAATTAGTGCTATTAGAGCTGCACAGCGCTGTTAGTAGCAAGCTAGGTGACATCAGAGAAGGACATAAAGCGCTCATGAGCGCTGAACATATTAAAATGAGCACCATATCCAAGTGTGTTTGTGCTCATTTGAGTACCTAAAGTTTTACAGTTCTTAGGGAATGATTTTAGGTAGGTCCTGCCACAGTTTAAATTAATAAAAAAGGTAACCAGTACTGTTAACAGCAGTAATGTTATAGTGAAGCTTGTGGGGTTTTTTTGTCTTTTTCATTTTATGAAGTCATATGTTATCTGTAGGTTTTATTTAACTCCCAATTTTGTATTGAATCTTATTTTATCAGAAAAAATATCTGACCCATGACTCAGACATTAAAAAAAATGAGCGCCACCAAGAAACAACCTCTGGTGCTCCTTGAAAACCAGATCAAAATTGTTGTGTGCACCCGTGGTTATGACATAAGAGCCATATGTCATAACTAGGGGTGCACACAATGCTCAGAAGTGTGATGTGTTAACCTTAAGTGTACAATACAAATGCCTTAAGGACTATATAGTGAAGCACATTAGAATACTAGAAGGTAGTGTTTGTTCAAACAATAACATTGCTAAAGCAGATTTTATAAATGGTCCTGTGTTTATTAGCTTTGCAGCCTGTGAATCGTGCAACAGAAATACTTCTTAGTTTTAAAAGTACTTTTGAGTACATTTCAGAGCCTGTACGTTTTGCTTTTACTTGAGTAGATATTTTCATCAGTACTTTTTACTTTTACTCAAGTCGTGTTTTTACATAGGTATATTACTTCTACTCAAGTAAGGAATCTGGGTACTTTTGCCATCTCTGACTGTATCTAATTATTTGGGCAAGAGATTTGCAACCAAATGAGAACAATGTTTCTTTTTGCTTTTTAAACTACTAAAAGATAAAATAATTCAGTAAATTGCACATGTATATCAAAATCAATATGTTGAGTGCCTTCTTTAGTTATGGCATGCTCATGTAAGCTTTATGCTTGTAATTCATAATATCAACTCAGAAATTCTTCAGTTTATCAATAATTAGGCAAGAACATTCCAATTTTTCTAGGGTTTTAACAGAATTTTAGGCAATATTTAAAGAAAAGTGTAATCTTTTAAAACTGATATGTCAAATGTTTTATTTATAATATATAATGATTAAATCAGATGGATAGAAGAGAAAATCTGTGGTTTGGTTTGTGAAAAACCTTTTATCAGAATTTCTGTTATTGGGGGAAAAAAAAGAAGAGAAGTTTCAATGCTTTGATTTTAACTTGGTCTCATAGGAACATTTTATGAAGTTGTATTTATGGAGAAGACGTATAAGCATTTCTGACAAAATTCTGATGAAATAAATTGACTGAAAATTGAAAACAAATGTACAATGTGAGCGTTCATTTGTCAGACTCTGTACACTTATTGCTATTAAAACTTTTCCTGCATTTTCTCTCTTCTTCAGTTGGAATGACCACCTCGTTTCACAGCTCTCACTCTCCCATTATGCCATCCACATTAAAGAGACTCCATCAGACGAGCTCAGTGCCTAAGAACCCCCTGGACGCCACTGCACCTCAAAACAAGAGAGGAAAGGAGAGGGAGATTCCCAAAGTGAAAAGACCAACAGCCCTTAAGAAGGTAGTGAATTAAATATGTGAAGGATGTTATAGTATACCCTTTTTTTAATTTATGTTTTTGTTCAAAAGATCATTTTAAAAGAACGTGAAGGGAAAAAAGGAAAGCCAACTGTTGATCCAGAGGCTGCAGGTAATGAGGAGCAGGAGGACGAGTGCCTGCCTTTCACTGATGATCTTTCAGGAGAGCCCGCCTCCCAAGAAGGTGAGGAGACCCAAACATTTCACCTGTATCATTATTCCATGATAAGAATGCAGGTGCTGGCATTAGCTCAGCATTAGCACTGACCTAGCATTAGCTGAACATTAGCAATAAGGTTGAAAAAGGTTGAAATGGATGCGTCCCGCATCCTCACTAATAATGGCGTGGTGTTGCTGTGTTGCAGAAAATGGTCTGAGTGTTCCCAGCGATGCATCACTCTCCCCAGCCAGTCAGAACTCTCCATACAGCATCACCCCGATATCCCAGGGATCCCCTGCTAGCTCTGGCATCGGCAGCCCCATGGCCTCAAACGCCATTACAAAGATCCACAGCATGAGGTTCAGAGAGTGAGTGCATTTTATGATCACCCATAAAGTCATTGGAGAACAGGACCAGAGTCCAGAAATGAGTAATGTGGAAACTAATCCCCGGCTTAAAGGGATCCTCCACTGTTTTTACAAATGTGGCCTAAAACCTTTGAAATGTCCTTATTAGAAGATCTATGCCAAACATAAAGTGTTATTTTGCACCATATTTACTTTTAAAAATGGGACCGTTTGAGAGTCTGTGCGGCGCCATGTTGAAATGACGTCATTGCTGACGTAAATGCATTGTATCGATCTTTAAATCTAGAATAGTTTGAATTGATTAAAACGAGAATCGATGTTGAATCGAACCGGAATGGAATTGTGAGACACCCAAAGATTCACATCCCTAGATTCTTCACTATGAGGTCCACTTAGTGTGACAGGGGTTTAAACTGCTGCCTGTTAAACAAAAGGTCATATTCACTTTATATCTGCAGGTATTGTAACCAAGTGCTGAGCACAGAGATCGATGAGAGCGTCACTCTGCTGTTGCAAGAGTTGGTTTGCTTACAGGAGCGAGTTTACCAGAAGAATCCCACCAAAGCCAAGTCCAAGCGCCGCCTCGTTATGGGCCTTAGAGAAGTCACCAAACATTTGAAGCTAAACAGGATAAAGTGTGTCATCATCTCTCCCAACTGTGAGAAGATCCAAGCCAAAGGTAGGAACTGGAATATCTGTCACAGTATGAGTTAGTGTATCTGTACTTTTAACATGAATTAAGAGATTAAGGTTCTTCAGACATGAGCATAGACTAGCATTTGGCAAAGCCATTGTCTGTTGTTAAAAGTACAATGAAGAACCCAACGTCAGATAGAATCGTGGAAAATACTGCATTATTGTTCTATAGCTCCTTTCATTTGGAGTGTCTGTTTGGTTGATTCGTGTGTTGACCGTTTTCTCCTGTGCAGGTGGTTTGGATGAGGCTTTATATAATGTCATTGCCATGGCCAGAGAGCAGAAGATTCCCTTTGTGTTTGCACTTGGCAGAAAAGCTCTCGGACGCTGTGTCAACAAGGTGGTGGCTGTTAGCGTGGTGGGAATATTCAACTTCTCTGGGGCTGAGGTAATGCACTCGTCTCACTATGAAGCCCAGAGGCTATAAAAAAACAATGGCGAGCAGGAAAGAGTTTGTTGCACTGAAGTGACGACAAACATGATCTTTTATGCTTTGTCATTGTTTGATGAGGTTTCTAAAAAACTTGAATAATTCCTTTTGTCTCATCCAGGAACTCTTCAACCGTTTGGTGTCACTGACAGAAGAAGCCCGAAAGGCCTACAAGGACATGGTGTCGGCTCTGGAGCAGGAGCTGAAAAATGACAAGAAGGGACATACCCGTAACCTGTCTGCTGCTTCAGCCATCTCCTTCAGTTCTTATCTGTCAGAGCCCATCTCTGAGGACATTGAGAAGGAATCCGGTGAGCGCCCCCAACTTTTGTTTTTCTTTTGTAATCTGTGGTATAAAGTGTCAAAAAGATGACATTATTAGGAAAACCAGGTACCATATTTTCAGGGCCATTGTACGCAGCGCTGTATTGGCCGCATTCCAATAATTTTGCTATTTTCCAAGAAAAAGCCATGCATTCTATTGGACTCAGTCAATCAGAACGGGTTGGGAGGCGAGCTGCTGTACTCCTGTTAGGAGTATTCTGATAAATTTCAACTCCTCACTGCCCTGCGTCTGCATATCAGTCCATTTACAGCTTTTTATGGTCACTTTTTTCTGGATCCATCTGATATGACGGCAAATACGGGATTATGGATTTTTAATTTTTTTAAATGGTCAAAATATCAAATATCATGATTGCAAATATTAAAAAGACAACACTTTACTTGAAGTTTTATACATAAGACATAACGCTGTCATTATCTGTCATTAACATGAATAAGTTGTCATGAAGGCTTTCATTAGCTGTTGTTTGCTAAATCATGACACCTTTGGAGCTATGTTGGCATTTTTTGGGTTAGATCGAGGGGTTAGGGTAACAAAGCGTTAGTGTAATGAAGGGTTAAGGTCATGAACCCAACATAGTGATTTGGCAGCTTTATGCTGTTTTTTGTTTCTTTCTGTTACAAACTGGATGATTTTTACTTTATCCGGTGGGTGGGTGGGGGTGTGTGTGTGTGTGTGTGTGTGTGTGAGATACGTAAGCTTAGTATGTCAGCAATAACAAAGTGTTAGTGTAAAGAAGCGTTAGGGTAATGAACGACACTTAATGACAGCCTTTATGACACCTTATTCATGCTAAAGGCAGTTGGGATGTCATAATAATAGTATAATGTCAGCCTTTATGTATAAAACTTCAAGTAAAGTGTTAAAAAATAAAGTGTATACTGATTTCTTTTGGAACATTTCGTCTCATTCCAACAATTTATTTCAGTGTCTTTGCATCGTCACCACTTCTTGTTGCTGTTAATTGAATGCGTTTCTCTGGTTTTCCTGGAACAGAGACCAACTGGAGGAGCATGATGGAGAGCTCGGATGCCCCAGAGCTTCCGGAGATTGAGGAGACTCGCCCCACACCTCCTACAGCGGCTCAGAGAGACAGTGAGTCAGTCCCCTTGGTCACCGTCACGCCCTGCCCCACCGCTCCACCCCACAGGGGAGCTCCTCCGTCATACGGCGGCGGTGATGGTAGCGAGGTACGAGCTGATGACCGGCTGGAGCTGGCCTCTCAGCAGAGCACGGAGACCGCCTCCCTGGACGGGAGCTGCAGGGGTCCTTTGAACTCCTCCATTACCTCCACCACCTCCACCCTCGTCCCAGGAATGTTGGAGGAGGCTGAGGAAGAAGAGGAAGAGGAGGAGGAGGACTACACTCCCGAACCCATTTCCCTGGAGGTGCCCATGTCGGGCAATCGCACCGACTCCTGGGTGACGACGACCCTGGAAAACCTTCAGCTAGGAAAGAGCCAAGAGAGCACGGAGGAAGAGGAAGTGGAAGAACAAGGGCCCAGTGAGGATGAGGAAGACATTGATTCAGCCGACATCGTCGACACAAACACGGAAGACAAAGAAGAAGTGGAGGTGATGGCTAAATTCCTGTCGTCGTGGTGATTTATTTAGTCTTCGTCCCATGTTTCTGTCTCTCGTCTCTACCCTCTGACACAACAGGCTCATTCTCAGGTATCCACCCAACAAACCAACACAAACAACACGGACCATCTACAACACTTCAGACAAACTCACTGAGGCACTGACAAACTACGACCAGAGCAGCACCAACACCTCACGACCAGCAGAGGAAGAAAAACCTGTGTGACTTTAATCACTTACCCTGCCACACTTGAATTCAGTGGGACGTTTCTGCTCTTCCTCCTTCTTTGCTGAACTCCAGTCGCTCACGTTTGGGAGACGTCGATGGGAAAAGATCCAGCTTCGTTCTGACGGTTTACAGATCTGCATCGTATGTCTGCTCCATTGCATTTATTTTGCTGTGTTAATTTGTCGTTGGCTTTATTTTTGGAAATATCCCGTTAATTTGTGGCTTCTTGGAAGGGAAGAGGGACGCCTCTAATAGAAAACTCTATGGGTGATGTTTTGCTTTAATTGCAGAATATTTTTAAATGTCGGAAGATCTTTGTCTTTGTACCAAAACCACTCCCACCCATTGATTCTGCAGAGTATTTTTTAACGTATCTCATTCTGTATTCAGATGATTATGATAAGTTTAACTTCTAATAAGCAAAACAAGTCCTGGGATTATAAGCTTGTCAACGTGGCTCTACTACACCATGTAATGCTTTGTCAAATTGATCTTTGCTGCGTGCGTTTTTTTCTCTATAAATTAGTTTAAAAGGAAAAACTTGCTTCAGGTGGGATTTCTATCAAATGAGGGGCTCACAAACATCCTCAGTGGATTATTTTTAACATCGACATAGAAAACAAAAGTGGACATGTTTTTCCATCCAGAAAAACTCTTGGTGAGTCTTTTGGTAAATGATCCGTTTCTCACACAACTTAATTTAAGCGACTGCGTGCGTGTGTGTGTGTGCGTGTGTGTGTGTTTTTAAAACAATTAGCCCGAGGAGAAGCATGTGTTTACTGGTGATCTTTGTTGCTGCCTCTCAAAAAAAAAAAAGAGTTTTCATTGTTTATAATGGAAACGAGTCATTGTGATGCTCATTTAGAATTCATAAGGAGATTTTTTTAATTTCCAAACCCAGCCAGAACCACCAATCAGAGGCCAGCAGCTTCCGTCTGGCTGGGTCACCACTGTACGTCATCACTCATGCAAATACTTGTATATAAAAATGTACAAAAAAAAAAAAGAAAAGAGGAATTGATTAAGCATTGTGATAAAATAAACCTACAATCTTCCTGTTCTTAAAAGCCATTCAATGATAGATTTCACTTTAGCAATTGAAGTCCAGTTTTGTCGTCGTTACCCAATAGTGTATCCCGGTGCGGTTTTAGCTCATCAATCATCAAAAGTGATGCGGTGATTCGACACAGCCAGGAGATCACACTCGGATCTTAAATCTGACTAAGGTACACTGCTGCGTGTCGACGTATTGTCGCTATGACCTCCATAAAAGTGTTTAAAGCGTGACCCATGAGTTGTTTTTTGCACTATGTAAATACAGTACTGGTAAAGGTCTCGTAACTAATGTGAACAAAACAAAAAAAAAAGAAATGTATACAAAGAAAAAAAAAAAAGGTTAAATGAAGTACTTTTTATCAACGTGTTCCTTGTCTTTATATGAATATTTAAGAGTGTCTCTGACAGCCTGTAAATCTTTGGCGTCATTGTTACAGACTGTTTCTCATATTCCTGTTATCACTCTTAATCTCTTCAACTGATGTTTAACATTAAAATGTTGTTTCAGTAAATCTCAGGACTGATGTCTGTTCTTATATTATTATTTTGTTTTTAATGCTACACATTTATTTTGTTCCATTACATTGCTTTCACTTTATCAAATACCTAGAAGGCAGTTTTAGATTCAGAAATCCTGCTAAAACGCATCTAAATTAGATAAAAATGTCATACAGCTGTGCATAAAGATTACAGGGGGTGGGGCATCAATTTTTACATTTTTTTTGGACACTACTATATTATAATCAAGGCAAATGTGAAACATTTCATTGTATCAAAAAAGTTAAAATAGCAATGTATATTAATTTAGTGGTCAAATTTATATATATATATAAAAAAATTATGCTATAGAAAACTTCTTTCAGAAATGTTACCAGACATTCCGACAGACCCTGAACACAACACTGGGCCTCTGCAGGTCAAACACCATCACGATGACGCTGCTTTAAAGTGAGTAAAAAAACTACTTTTACTACTTTTGTAAATGGAATTTTACCAAGAAAAACGGTTGTTATAACCATGAAAAATGTTAATTTGTTAGTTGTACCATTCAAAAAAAAAGAAATAAAAGTTTAATACATTTTAAAAAACTTTTCAACGGCAGTGTTAGCTAAACTTATCATCAACTTTGCATTTTAAACACTTTCTAAAAATAGATAAAATAGTCCATAAACCCCTTTTGTAGTGATGAATATAAACCACTCGATTTACTTTTTTTCCCCCATTTACATTAAATTAAATAATTAATAAATAGTCGTCTGTTCATAAAGGTAGTCAACAAATTGCTTCTTGTAAACTTATATCTCAATTAGAAATCCCTGTTTTATTCGCATTGGTTTGCTTTAAACTAGTTGTTTGCTGTAAAATCTGTCCGGGTTTAAAATATATTTATTGTACATGAGTTGAGCAACTGCAGTGAAGCAAACTGCAGTTTTAAATAATGACCACCAGGTGGCGATAGAACTGCCTTTTGAATTAAGCACGTCAGTGTTTGAGGACCTTGTAATCCTATTAAAATGCAAGCTGTTGGTTTCATGTGGTTTTTTAGCTCAGTAGAAGTAAACTTGTTAACAGACAGCACTTGCTCTGGCACCACATATTAATAATGTAATAGTCGATGGCTAGAGCAAATATGAACACAAATATCCCTTGTCCTGTCTATTAAAGCTGGTTATTTAAATAAAAATAGACTTGACTTGTTTTTCTGACCTATTTTCAGAAACCAGGAAAAGAAAATCTAATTTAGCGTAAGAAAGTAATCGCAATAATCTAGTCACAAGACACTTTAATGTTCAGGATAAAGGAGTACAGGTGTGTGTGTGTGTGTGTGTGTGTGTGTGTGTGTGTGTGTGTGTGTGTGTGTGTGTGTGTGCAGCATGAGTCACCCTGCCCGCCTGTGATTGGATGGTAGTTTGTGGGTGAGGGGAGGGGAGTGGGAGCCTCAGAGGGCCCCTGTCAATCTCTGCTCTGCTTCATTCATCTGCAAGCAGCGTCATCGAGAGAGAGAGAGAGAGAGGAAGTGAGCGAGGATTTCATTCACAAAAAGAGAAAGTTCATTCATAAAATCGATGAGGATCTTCTGCGAGGAAAGGGAAGAGGAAAGTTGCTGTGGAGGAGCAGAGCGGGAAGCCTCTCTGCTGACTGAAGCAGTGTGGATGAGCATGATGGGACAACCGCTGTGCTCTGAGTGACTGCACAGGAACACCCCAGTCCCATGCTGGTGAGTTCAATCAAGTGGAATCTGTGGGAATCCCTTTGAATTTGAGTTTGATTTGGTTTTTCATGCATTGCATCAATTGTAGAACTGGTTTGACCTCAAATTCCACCATCGGAGGTGACATTTTTTCCAGCAAAACTTCAAACAAGTACAGAAATGTATAGATTTTTTCCCGCTCTATTTTGCTTCTTTCAGTCACCTGATTATGCGAGAGCGAACCACTTCCAAATCCCCACCAGGACTCCCAGCAGCAGGTCAGGTTCACACTTGGGTATAAAATCAGCTCATTAGTGTTAAATGAGAAAGTCCCAATCTTTCTCAGGTATGCTAAAACGGACTAAATACAGTCGTCTGCGCAACGATTCTCTGACTTCTCTGGAGGATAACTCCCAAAGGATGGTGCCCCAGAAAAGTGACCACCAGTGCTCGGAGTCGGACTTTGCTCTGCTGCATCCTGAGAAGTCGACTCACCTCAGGCCTTCAACTCTGAAAGAGTTCATCCCTCGAGTGGCGAACATCCGTCTGCAGAGTACCATCGCCCCACACGCTCTGAGAGGACCTGATGGTGGACCATCTGACGGACCCTTATCCCGGTCCAACCCAGGACCTGATGAGAGGTCCTCCGCTGATCCCGATCTGAGTCACCCGGCTCTGTGCTGCATTCAAAGACCCATAACCCTGCACAAGATGTCCAGCATCTGTCCTGCCCTCACTGAACCCAGAGGCAGTCATTGCTGTCTGAAGGAGCTCTCTGCTGCACATTGTGCTGTCATAGGGATGAAGAGTAGAGCCCTTCATCATCACATCAAGGTAAAACAAACACATCTGAACTGTGTGCTTTGCCTCATTTATCTCTTATCGGGTTCCAACACGTCTGTTTAACAAAGTTGCCTCTTTAATTATCACACTTTTAAGGCTAAGCGATATGGACCAAAACTCATATCTCAATATTTTTTCTCAAAATGGCAAGATGCGATATAAATCTCTATATTTTAACTCAAAATCTAACCAGAAAGACAATTCTTGGTTAAATTTGCTGATGCAAAATGCCACACAAGCACATTTATTAACAAACAGCTGCACAATATGTGCCACTTGTGTTTTTTTCTCCTGTAAAGGACAGCACGTGTGAGTGAGTTTTGTCATGTGGCTTGTTTAGGGGAAGGTCTGGGTTAGAACACACTCAGAAATCCATATAACTGTGATTTTTATGCTGTTCTGAGATGTAGCGAAATCAGCGACTCCTAAAATGAGTATTTTATTACAAAATGAGCTATAAAAAAACAAACGATTCGATGTTCGATACTAGCTGTGTTTCCATTACCTTTGGAAATGAGCAAAATCCAAATAACGTGACAAAAACTGGTAATGCAAACTCCTGAATTTTGAAAAAGCACTCAAATATTGGTTTTTACGCTTTCATGAGGAGGAATTTTAGACGTATGTGTTGCAAAATTCTTTCCACAATTACACGTCACATGACTCGACGTATCTGGTCACATGACCACTTCTAATATGGCGCGTTTAGAAAAATCACTTTCATTTTGCAAAAATCTGTAATGGAAATGCAGATATTGTAATTTTCTTTATCACCACAATGGAAAACTCGATGTACAGTATCTTGAATCTCGATATATTGCCCAGGCCTACACACACTGTGATTCTTACCAAGACAGACACGTGAAACTAACTCCATCTTTCTCTCTCTCACGCCAGCATCGCTCTTACTTTCATGCATCCACCCCCTCCCTCTCACTCAGACCTTCCTGTGTAGGCAGTAGTGACTCATCACAGCTTTCTGCTCCGCTTTGACCAGCTCTGTGTGTGTGTGTGTGTGTGTGTGTGTGTGTGTGTGTGTGTGTGTGTGTGTGTGTGTGTGTGTGTGTGTGTCCGCTCTCAGCAGAGCTTAGCCTGTCCTGGAGCTGCAGGTTTTCACCCCCATGACTGAGTAACTGTAAAGTGACCACAGAATGGAGCGCATGTACATTACACATCCGCACCACTCAGCCTGCTGCACCCACGCACACTATGTTGATTAAAGTCTGGTGTCATCAATAGACTTACTCATCGTGCCTCCAGGCTAACGGCGGTGCTCAAACAGCCAATAAACACAGAGCTGAGCAACGCTGGCCCAATAAGATTAAACACTGAAACATTCCGGATATTTAGAACGTGTTTCTATACTTCATTCTTACCGGAATTTCTTGTGTGAAAGAAAGACAGTGATTCATTTGATGTCATTTTTGTTCTGGTTTGTTTATGGTGTCACTCGGCAGGACATCATCTGTATTCTGGTGTTTCGGTGGAAAGCCACATCAACAACATCTGGCATTGTTTCAGCACAACTTTCATTCTGTGGAAACACCAGAGAAGTGTTGGGATGTCTTCATGGTCACACTGGCACCAGTAGTGAATTAGAACAGCTTTTGGATGAAATACAGATGCAGTTTAAAAATGTTATGGATCATTGCAAGCAGCTTTAAACTGTCCCAGGAGTGCATTTGTATTTAAAAGCAGGTTTGATCAGGATGAGTAGATCTGCTAGGGCTGGGCAATATATCGAGTTTTCTATTTTGGCGATATAGAAACTGACAATGTCGCCTCTATCGAGATATATCGTTTTTTAAAGTTTTTTTGACTTGTTTTGATTTATACAATCACACAGTATGAATGTCCTCCTGATACACCTTTTTCACTTTCAATACGATACCGATATTGCAGCCTTGAGTATTGGCCAATATTGATCCAATACAATATCAGCATGAATCATACATACTTTTATTACTTGTTTTGTTGTGTGGAATGTGAGAAAAGTCTTGATCAAGTGATGTTAATCAAACAGAGAACAACAGTCAGCAACAGTAGGAATGAGAAAAACTTGACTCATTTATTATTAACTAATTGGTTACATACATTTTAACCTTCAACATAATATCTACAGTATTCTATAATTTAATCAATATAATATAATATATATATCTGAGATTTTAGATGCAGTCCGATAAAATCCGATATTCGTTTTCTGGTTGATAACGGATCGATATTCGATATCAATATCGTATTGGGACACCCCTATCACACAGTACAAATCATATTATAAAAGTATTTAATATTATTCACAGAGTACAGTTAAACAATGTCATTTTTTTTACAATTTTTCCATATTTCTCAGGTATATAGTTTAAGGCAGTGGCTATCCGTACGGTTGCCGTATCAATATACCAACATTCTATCCGTACGCAGCGCCCCTCATTGGTCAGTTTTGGTCACGTGACTACGACTAAACCTCACCCTAACCCTAAAAATTGTTGCGATATAGGGTTATAACCTAACCCTAACCCTTAGACGCTACGTACGCGTACTTTGGTAAACGCATACTGTCATATTTTTGGCGCTTATTTTGTATTAAAATACTAATTTTAGAAGTTGCTGCTTTCACTACTTCTCAGAGCAGCATGAAAAGCACAGTTAAATGGATCACTGAGTGTGTCCTAACCCAGGCCTTCCCCTAAACAAGCCACATTACAGAACTCACTCACATGTGCTGTCCCTTAGAGGAGCAAAAAAAAGTGACGAATATTGTGCAGCTGTTTGTTAATAAATGTGCCTGTATGGCATTTTTCATCAGCATACTTAACCCAGCATTGTCTTACTAGTCAGAATTTATTAAGTTAAAAATATTGAGATTAATATCGTATATCGTCATTTCAAGACATGAGTTTTGGTTCATATCTCCCAGCTCTAGTGGATACTTGTCGAACAAATGATGAAATATTTTTCCCCGTCTGTTTAGCATCTGTGTGGTTTCTCAGTCTCACCAATGACAACCTCCTTGTTGTCCTTTCCACAGTATATGGGTAGTGTGGAGGTGACCCAGTCCATGAGAACTCTTGACTTTGATACCAGGATGCTAGTCACAAGGTAGGACGTTCTGTGCACACACACACACACACACACACACACACACACACACACACACACACACACACACACACACACAGTGTCCATCTAACCATTGATATGTTCCGGTATTTGAAGGGAAATTAGTTTTGGCTTTGGAGCTTCATGGAGGAAGCTTATAGATTTATTTACCGAAGTCTATCTAAAATGACAAAATCAAATTATTTGTGCGATGTTTGTCAAACCGGAGCTTTCTGCCCATCATTTGACATCAACATCCGAGCGCAGGATACCCAAACACAGTTTGTTCTGTTCTAAAGAACGACGCATAAGATCTAATTACACACATTCTCTGTGAATGATTCTGAGGAGAGACTTCAGTGGAAGTCCTGCAGTCAGTTTTCAAGGAAGCATTTCTTCTTTCTAGTGAGTGGCGTGATTTTGTGAAGTTCTCTGAAGTGTGGGGCCATGCTGGAAAGCTTTAATGGTGCCGCTGGTCACCAGTGGTTCATCTGTGATGATTGTGGCTCTACTTTGGTTCTACAGTTGATTTAATAGATAGAAATCTATTGTTTGCAGGGTAACTGGAATCAAAACACCACATTGGTTTATTATTTACAAGAATCCATTACATTTCAGGAAGCAACGGATTTAAGGATAAAATCTGTTTAAATATAGTCATTTTGCTCTTTGTTTTAATTCTAATGAGCTAAAACTGGATTTAAAGACAGAAATAAACAGCCATTTTGAATTATTGTCTACTCTGGATGTCTTTCTTGGTAGTTTATTTTTGGGTAAGTTTAATTCATTAACTTCCTTATGTGAGCTGAGTTTTAGTGCCTTGGTTTTGCTAATGAATCAATTTCCAAATTCAAATCTATGTATTTTTTATTTGTCCATTTATTTTATTTACTTTAGATTTAATATTTTTATTGGGCAGTTTAGGTTATTTTCTTTACAGACATTCCTTTTTTTTTATAGAAACTGTTTTTATTAGTTATTTTTTTAACCTTTGACGTCATAAAGAAATCATTACATTTTAAATTGTCACTGATTTTATCTTTTTGTAGCATTGCGGCGATAATGAAATATGTTTTCAGCTTGCTAATTTGATCATAACTTTCTTGTTTTGCCCAGATTTTTTTAGTTATTCTCTTTAAAATTTAGTGCAACCACGATTTATACGTGTCAGATAATTAGAGACTTTTGTTAAGTTTACACACGTTTAATGTAAATTTGATACAACTTAAGTTGTGAGTGAATTCATCAGATGCATTGGCTTGATAGCAAACTGTTTAAACTATGAAACACTGTATAATGAGTCCCGGTATTCAGGGCTGGGCGATATGGACCAAAACTCATATCTCAATATGTTTTTCTCAAAATGGCGACATACGATATAAATCTCAATATTTTTAACTCAGTGAAATCTGACCCGAGAAACAATTCTTGGTTAAATTTGCTGTTGAAATATGCCACACAGGCACAGTTATTAACAAACAGCTGCACAATATGTGCCACTTTTGGCTGTTTGTCCTCTGAGGGACAGCACGTGTGAGTGAGTTCTGTAGTGTGACTTGTTTAGGAGAAGGTGTGGGTTAGGATGCACTCAGCTGTCCATTTAACTGATTTTCATGCTCTTTTGAAAAGTGACGAATGTGGCAACTCCTAAAACAAGTGTTTTATACGCTATGTTAAAAAAAGATGTGATATTTGATATTGTAATTTTCTATATTGCCAAAATATACCGATATTTTAAAAAAAAAGTAACTTTAAATCATCCTAAAGGCCCTTGTGGTTGAGTTACATATGCAGCTGTTTGCTGTTGATGAGTCTCTTGTGATGTTTCCTTCCTCTCATGTTCGTGCGCGTAAGTCACATGTTAGATTCATACAAAGATGCCTCTGTGCTCATTGTGTGTGTGTGTGTGTGTGTGTGTAGAGAGGCAATCAGCCGACTTTGTGAGAGGACATTTAGTGGGAAATCAGCAATAAAACCTAAAAAGGTAAGGTGACGCGCACACACACACACACACACACACACTAGGCACTCATCAGGGCCCTAACTGGGGCTGATCTTTGTCATCATCAGCCTGTATGTAAAGGGGCGTCCGCTGGTCTGGGTCAAATCAACCTTCAGTTCTCCGGGAGCAGAATCATCCTCAGCGTCTCCACAGACAGTGTCACTCTGATTGCTGCCTCCTCTTTGCAGGTGACGCACTAAACTCACTCACACACACACATACATACCTCAGTCCTGTATCATCACAAAAAAAAGAAACTTCCTGTTTCATCTTCTTCCCCAGACAATCGCCCACCATCCGATGCAGGCCATTTCATTTGCCTCTGGAGGCGACTCAGTAGGTTTCAGACCGAGCAAACCAGCATCATCGTGACATTCACAAAAAAGCATATTTTTTTTCCAACACACAGAGACAGACGAGACATCCACTTACTCTTTTGGTGAAAATACAAAGCCTGTTAAAAGGACGACAAGAGAAAAGTAGAACGGTCACTCGGTTCAGACCTGGTGTGAGCGCCGCTGACTCTTAGTGCAGAGTTTGTGTGCTCGAATCCCACTGATGAACTCTGCAGTTAGACTGGTGACCTATGCAGGGATAACGTAAGCAGGGATAAGCAGGTATGAGACTGCATGAGAAAAATAAATCTGTGACTACGTGCAAACTCTGCCAAGAGTCTATCCCACAAGCATACCACTAAAAAAATATATATATTAATAATCATAAAAACTCCAAACTATTTGTATTAAATTCATATAGATTGAGAAAATGTATGTTTAACTCTCAAAATTAAGTCACATTATTCTTTTGACCTTAGGATAGAAACAAAGCTCATTAGCTTATGCAAAGATTTGGATTTTTGCTAACACTTAACTTGAAGTTTTATAATACAATAGCCATCTCAAAGTGCTATAAAAAATCTAAAACTCAAAAATGAAGTGTGGTTCGCTAAATTATGACACCTTTGGAGATATGTTGGTTTTGGGTTACGTAGAGTGATCTAGTGGATTAAGGTGAGGGTTAACCATATTCATGCTAATTCATAATAATGAAAGCTTAATGTCAGCCTGATGTATAACACTTCAAGTAAAGTGTTACCCTATTTTGTTCTTAAAGATGCAGTATGTAAGTTTTTTTTTTGCTTCATTTGGTCAAAAAACTATATCTCCTTTAAACATATTGTGATCCAAAGTGTTCTGAAAGGACAGTGTAATTTTGCAGCTTCTCTTGGCCCTCTATATAAACTTTAGAAATCCAGGAGCTTGACGCAACTTTTCAACCAATCAGAGATCTTTTCACTAACAGGGTGCTCCATGAGCAGCCGCTGCTCAGGGCAGTAACTACAGAGTGATCCTTGCATTCATGTTAGAGTCTCGGTCTAAAACATCAGAAAACTCCAATTACACCAAATAAAGTTCCTACATTTGTCACTAGTCTCTACTGGGAAAAAGTTGCTAAGAGCTCCACAGTTGTGCCTGTACATGAGGGGAGGGTGGAGCGTGGTTGTTTCTATACAAGTCTCACGATTCTACATACTGCAGCTTTAAGCTGTCTAAATTACATTTTTAAGACAAATAGGACAAAAAGATCAAGTCTTATCCTGTGGGAAACAATTTACTTATGTATTTATTTGGCAGGGACAATGCAATTCAACATAGATACAGAAGTTTGCAGCTGATGTGATGCACAAAGAGTATGTAGCTAATGCTAGTTCACAACTCCTGTCCCTGGTTGGGCCATTCTACTACTGTGAAATACAGTCAAATTGATTAAGTACTTCCTCTTTTTCCCTCTCTCTCTCTCTCTCTCCAAATATAGGGCATATTATATCCACATGACAGAATTCAGGCTAGTCACGCGGGGTAAACATTTCCTGTAGCCTGATTTTAGCGTGCCCTTGATGCACATGGAAAAAAAATCAATCCCATTCAGTTGGGCTCAAACAAAACAAACACTGTAATGTTTGATAGGTGTTTTCTGTTTTTTAACATAACTAGAGTGGAAGAAAGCATGCAGAAAGGCTTCGTCTGAACTGTGGCTGGGATTATAGCTCACTGTTTAATTGATTAGTTGAAATATTCTTGTAGTGTGCTCTAAGCCTCCGCTCAGCTGGCTGTGCCTGGAGGAACGCAGAGAAGGGAATTAAAATCAGTCTGCCACAGACGCTGTCGGAGACGCATTAGAAGCCGACACTGCTCGTATCAGTGTGAAGACTGGGTGAATTAATCACACAATGGACATGCTGGGCCGTTCACAGATAACTCTTAATGTGTTTCATTGAATTAAATATGCTGCTTGCTACAGAGCTGAGAATAGATCCCTGCGTATTCAAACACACCCACACACGACAGAAGCCATTCTGTCAATAGTTTAAGGAAGAGAGAGTTATCTTTGAGTTATAGTTGGGTTGAAAAGGGGTGAAACATTTCTGGTAAATTTCAACTGGAAGTTATGCTTGGGAATTTTGGGCATATTCAAAATTAGAAAATTTTCATGGGAAATATTTGATGGAATCAGTATCATTATTATTATTATTATTTAAATATTAGCATCCATGCAATGTAATACAATTAAAGTAAACCTTTACAATTATTGAAGTTTTGTAAGAATCTTGTTTTTTAGGACTTGCAACAAGTGATATGATCTTAAACATAAAAAAAAAATATATATATATGATTTCAACTCAATATCTTTATAACCAAAAATCTGTGTGGCACAAAAACAGCAGCACTGATAGCAATAACTGTTCTTCATGCAACTTCAAGTTTACTTAAATTATTTGATTGAACAGTCAATTCTCAACAACCTCCTCTCTCTAAAAAGAAAATAAAAAATGAAAATTGGCCACCAACTTGTCAGATTTTTTCAAGGATACTTGTTTAAGTCAAGAAGATGCTAAAATATATATTGTTTTTTTTTTTCTTTTTTCAAATCTGCATTTAACATCCCTGTTTAGGGTAAACCTTCAAATTTGTAAATTCTGCATTAATTCCCATTGAAATTTTCTCATTTCCAACTAGTTACAGTATAGTAAGGAAAGGGAAATGTCTTTGTATAGCACAATTCATACACGAGGCAATCCAATGTGCTTTACATGATTAAAAAGTGTAACTGAAAACATTAAACGGTTTAAAAACCCGTAAGAATATTCAAATCAGTAGAGTAACAGAAGGGACAGATTTAAGTTATGTTAGGTTTAAAAACACAGATATACTGTTACACTGTATGGTTTCCATTTCTATCCTAGCCTTGAGTACATTGGTAGAGAGTGGAAGGGACAGAGCTGCCATTCAAGGTCGGCTTGACTCTAACTGTCTTTATAGTGACAAATATAATGAGGAAAAAGGTCGAGACAAAAAGAGAACATTTCACTGGTGGTTGCTGCCGTGCCGGCCTGGGTTTCATATTTCTTTATTCAAACTGTGTTATTCATTGTCTTTGTATCCCTGTTAGTGGGGTTGGGGTCAGTTATAATTGTAATCACTTAATTGATATTTATTTACAATCATCGTGTAATTCTAATTATAACTGCAAAAAAAAATCTCTTGCTGTCGTAATCGTAATTAAATTGTAATTGAGTTCAGATAATTGACTTTGTAAATGTTATTGCCATGAAAACTATAAAAATTGTCAATTATTTAATGCAAAACTGGGGAACCGCCTTACAGTTCTATGTTCAGTTCTACACATACAGTATGTAGTTAACAATGATTAAAATATCTTTCATATCAAGCTTTCCCACATTTTACCATTTAAAATACATTTAAATAGAGGGGTATACCGACACTTAAAAGGCATAGACCCCCACATAAAAATATTAAAACCTATATTTTCATTGATTAGGAAGCCTTAAACAAGGTAACCAATAGATAGGAAATAAATCAGATGATACATATTTGTTTTTAGTGTATTTTACAGCTGATTTAGGACCCGTTATCATTAGAGATGCTAACAGAAAGCTAACACAAGAGGAAGGGTAACTTTTATTAGGCTATTTATTTCAGGCTCAGTAATTGTGATTAATTGTAATTGAACTTTAGTAATTGAGAGCACAATTGTAATTGTAATGGACTTTCTGATGATACAAAATAATTGCAATTTAATTGCTATTTGAAAAAAATGCTGGTCACTGTAATCGTAATTGAATTGTAATTGAACGTGGATGATTTAAAACGTAATCGTAAATGAAAATCGACCCCAACCCTGCCTGTTAGTGATGATGAGCTATTCATGTGTATCATCTCATGTTGAGTCAATGTTCTTTTCCTTTGAACTCATTTGTAGGATATGGCTGAATACATCGCCTACGTTGCCAAGGACCACATCAATCTAAGAGGTGAAACCTGTTAATGATTGAAATACACACTAAAACTGTTCCAACTGGAAGTGTCTTTACACTCTCATCCTGCACGGCAGCCTGTCACATCCTGGAGTGTCCTCACGGTCGAGCCGGAGAAGTCATCGACAGCATCGGCCGAGCGTTTGAAGCTCGCTTCCGCCAACTTCTCAGCCAATCCCAGTGCCTCTCCGCCAGTCCCAGGTCTCTTCCCTTTATCCTCCTGTCGTTGTAACATCTCAGCTTTAGACGTGTCAACATCAGGCAAACGTATGCTTTCAGGTCAGCAGAGACACACATCCACAAACAGTGTCCAAACGAGACCTGCCTGGACCAAAGGGCACAGATGGAGAGTGAGGTCAGGGAGCAGCAGGATTATTATAACGTTATCCAGGGAAACACACCAACAGCTGCAAAGGTAATGGACCTGAGTGACACGTCCTTCTCATTAAGCTACTTTCGCAAATTGTTTCTCGTAAAAAAAACCCACTGTCATCACCTTGAAAAATCTGTAAATACAGGGCGTAATGATACAGAATAGGTATTAAAAGTGTAATTGTATCACTCCAGTAATTATAAAACTGGTAGTTCAATCCCTTGTGTTATTTTATCTCGAATATAGTTCAACTATTGTTTTTTTACTTATGAGTTTTATATTTTGATAGTGCTTCGAGATGACTATTGTTGTAATTTGTGTAAGTAAGTAAGTAAACTTTATTTATATGGTGCTTTTCACAGACAGAAGTCACAAAGTGCATTACAGTGAACACAATGAAATTCAAACCAATAAAATACACGATCATAAAAGCAGCTCTATTGGCTCTGGAAAGCCTGTTTAAAAAAGGAAAGCATGATTTGGTCACGAATCGGCCGAGAACTGTTTTACTACAAAAGTCTGTCTCATTTAGACCATCTCAACTATGGAATAAACTGCCTAAAAAACTGAGGAACTCAACAAATGTGCATGTATATAAAAAAAAAACACTAAAAACCCTGTTGTACATTTGAGATTGAGATTGCTGCTTTTATTCAGGGACCCCAGGAAGGCTAGTAACCACTATTGTGGAAGCTAATGGGAATCTCAATAAACAATAAACAATGAACATCCCACTTTTGAATAATAGGAGAAATGATCTTTAAACTGAAAACGTGCTGAGAAACAACAAAATAAATCCATCAACCAGTTTGTTCCCTGAGTCAGTACAACTTTTCTCTTCTGCTCTAAAGATTTATCACAGAGTTTACCACGTGCAGTGCCTTGCTTTAAAGGCCTGTCAGTCAGGTGCTGTGACGTGTGTGTATGACTCATCTGATGCTGCTGTTGCAGATCTCACTCACACAGCCTGTTTCCATGTATGAGAACTGCACTGTCACAGACGGACCTCTGGCTCCCCCTTCAGGTGAAGTACATTACTGACCTGATCAAGTTAACTCAACGCTTTATGTAGTAATATAACACATTTGTAACACATCTTGCTTATAAGGATACTTATAAACTGTGGTTTTAGACTAAAATACACCCAGTAGAACATACATTTTCTAAATTATGGAGTAACCCTGATCTCATTTGAGCTGATTTTGTTTTCCAGACTTGTGGCAGTGTGAAGTCAATGCTGATCTCAGTGCTCGTCTTTCTGAAACGCAGATTCATGAAAAGATGAAGGAAGAAGGTTGGTTCCATGGCAGGTGGGTTTTTCACATCTGTCATTTACCATCAGTGTTCTCTGGGTACTCTATCAATAAACACCACTGTTAGGCTGATTGGAGTGTGTGTGTGCGTGTGCGTGTGCATGTCTCAGGGTTGGGGGTCAATTATAATTGCTGATTATAATGTAATTAAAAACAAACGTGCGAAACCATGTTACATGTCTATGGCTTACACATGCATAGTTTACACTGGGATTCATAATCTATCTTAGTGTAGGCCTCATAGATCAATAACTAAAAGATCATTTGCTCGAGAAAAAGAAAAAAAAAGATGTAAAAAGTTGATATTGCTACTCAAAAGTTTGTTTTGATCTTCACGGTAAACACTTTGTTTTTTGACATTCTGGAAAGGTTTTGTGCATTGCATTGATGCATAGAAGTGTTTTCACTTCATTCTTACTGTGCTTTCTTGTGTTTGGTAAAAAAAACAACTCTTGACTTCACAAACTGACAGTAGTGGAGGTTTATTTTGGGGCGATCAGAATCCAGCTGAAATTGAACGTCTCTCAGAGTGAGGTGTTCACAGGGAATAGTGGGAACAAACTACAACAACTTTCCTCTTTGTCTGTCGAAGAAACGCAAGAAATGTTTTTTTTTTTTTTTTTCAAGCGAATTATTTTTGATTTATTGATCTATGAGGCCTACTCTGTCTTTATCTAATAAAAAAAAAAAACTTTTATTTCCAGGAGCTTTAAATCCCTGCAAGTAATTCAAAATGCGACATTTACTAATCTTTGCTTTGGCTTTCAGTTAAATTTGGGCTCCAGTTTAGAATTGATGAATTATGATTCCTGGACTCTGAAGTTGTCTGATCAGGATTTCCAGTTTCTCAGAGTTAACAGAAAATAAAGAGGATGCACTGGCGCAAACGTTAAAAAAATGTTTTTGTCCAGCAACGTGTTATCACTGTGTTCTTGAACAAATTCCTTCTTATTTATGGTGATCACAGGTTGGGAAGGGAGCAGGCGGAGTCTCTTCTCAGCTGTAGCGGTGACTTCCTGGTCAGAGAGAGCAGCTCGGCCTGTGGTCAGTACGTCCTCAGTGGGATGGAGGGAGTCACTGTGAGGCACCTACTGCTGGTGGATCCACACGGACAGGTGAGCCTGTGTTCTCAGCTCTGTTATTATTATTATACATCAATTTGATATAGCGCTTTTCTGGGTACTCAAAGTCGCTTTACAATGAAGGGAGCAGTGTTGGGGTCGGTGCCTTGCTCAAGGCTACCTCTCCAGCTACCAGAAGAACTTCTGTTCTTTTAGTCCATACTGGGACTTGAACCGGCGACCCTCCGGCTCCAAACCCATGTCCCTACGGACTAAGCCACTGCCTCTAGGCTGCATCTGAATAGTCCCTCCTATCTCCTTTCCTATCCACCTTTCCTTAACCCCATGGAAGACCTCACAGGGTTACGGAAACAAGTTAGGAGACTTCCTAAAGGAGTTAGGAAAAGGCCATCATGTTGTTTTTTGAAAAAACTACACATTTCTGAAAATGGACTACTAAAAGTGCATTTATAACACTGTGCCTCTAACCACTGATATAATCTTGAATATCACAAGGTTTGAATGTAAATCAACGGAAAAGAGGAACAAAAATGAAACTAAAGGAACGTCACATTGAGAATGGCTGCTCATACTCACCTTCCACTCAGAAATATGAAATATGTTGAATAAAATAGGAAGGAATTGTGGGGCAGCGTTATCTGGTCTTTTTTGGTAAAGAATGCATCAGAATGCATTCCCAGGCTAAAGGAGGTTATAAAGGAAGCATTGAGCCTCCTTTCCTCAGCTTTTAAAGAATTGGAACACTCCTTATCATGGCCGCCACTTAAACACCTCCGGGGCTTAGGGAAAAGGGGATAGGAGGGACTATTCAGACGCAGCCCTAGTCTGCCCCTCATAAGTGAAGCCCATGTTTGTCTCGTATGTTTTGTGACCAGGTGAGGACTCGTGATCAGGTGTTCCTGAGTGTGAGTCACCTGGTGCGTTTCTACATGGAGAACCAGACGCCCATTGTTTCTGGGAGCAGCGAGCTGTGCCTCAAGCGTCCGATTCCACAAACACACTGACACGCACGTGTTCTGGGAAAGACTTGCCCAAGAAAATGAAGGAAAGTGTTTGTTTTCAAAACGAATGCAGCCTAATGTGAACGCATTGAGGTTTTTAAGCTGCATCCATCCTTTGGGGTCATTTTTTGTCAAATTTGTGTCCATCTGTGTTTTCTCTGTGTCTTGCACTTTGCTGTCTGCAGTTTTTTTTTTAATCTTTCAGCTTTACATCATCTAAGCTCATTTTCTGACATTAGATGAAGTTGCTAGATTTTCTAAATTAATTTCTGATGGCATGTATTTGGACTATTTCCCATGTTTAACTTGTAAAGGTCACTTTTAATGCTTGTAACATTCAGAAAGTAGAATCTAAATGTTTTCATACACTTTGTTTGATTAAAAAGTACAGTTTCTTTATATCAACACCATGCTAGGTATCTTTGAATACACCTTTAATGTCTTTATGAAGTGGATCACTGAAAACATATTTTAATTGACATTTGCCTTCTTTTTTTAACTCTTTTTTTTCAAGGGCTTAGAGTGGTGAAGTAGGGGGAAATTCTCTTCTCCAGGTATTTCTCTTATTTTTCGGTATTTGTTTTATGTCTTATAATGACTTACAAGTATGACTCAAACCACTTTTATATACATAAAGCTACAACAACATAAAAATGATGCTTTCCCCACTGCACAAATATTATTTTCGTCACAAGAGGGTGCTGTGTGATCTGGATAAACGTTTTTCTCGTGGATACTCCATTCTTTAAACTGCGACTCACAACTTGGAATTTTTTCGAATATCTTTGTTATTTTAAACATATTCCATATATATGATCATACATTTTATGATACATCCACTGTATATCCGAACAGTTTTACTGAAAATGTAAGCAACACTTACAATGAAAAACTTAAAATAAAATAATTAAAAAAAAAGATTACTAAATCACCATAAAAAAGATTTAAAAAAAAAAACAAGCAAAACACGAAACAGAAACACACAACTTATATATTTTATATAATCAAATGTAGAAAAAGCTATATTTAGATTTTATTTTTATTTTTTTTTCATGTATCTTATTTGATTCACTGCTGTTTTCATGGCACTAACAATATGTGGCCAAATTGTTCACCAATAAATTCCAATTACAGCTTTTCATTTAGCCTTCACGTTAATAACCAGCCACGATCAATCTTCAACTTTTTGTCGATACATATATATATAAAACTTTTGACTTTTAAAAGTGTTAAACATTGTTCCTTGTCTGTGTTTATTATGCCAATTTCACCTATGATTTGTAATTTGTAAAAGTTTAAGGAGCTAATTAAATTTAAAAGCATGACGAGGTCCTCCATACAGCAGACCCCAGTGATGTGCTGTAGGAAATAGGACCTCATTCTCCAAGACAGAGCATAGCAGCGTGTTCCGTGTGCGTTTGTGCGCACTTTGTTAAATTCATTTTATTTTGTTTAATTTGTTTTAATAATTAGTTTTGGTCTGTTCTGAATGTGTGTCTGTTAATGCTTAAATCTGCAGCTTGTTTAATATTTCATTTCGGTCTCAGTCCCATTTTTCTGTGCTGAACCACAAATCTACACATTCAATTTTGCGTACACGAGATCAGACCTGATGTGAGGTCTGATCGTAGCGTAGGATCACGTCAGGATTGATAAATACCGAAGCTATGGTCGACGCACGTCGTAAGCTCAGATCAGAACGTACAAACGGTTGATAAATGAGGGCCGTGATGTTCCTAAAGGTCTACAGGTCATCAGAGGTCATACCAAAGCGCAAACATTTTTATTTTTGTGTTGTCTTTTTATAAAATAAAAGATGACATGGTCAAGAAATAATTCACTGGACTGTTTTCAGTCTGAGATCCTCATCATTCTCTCCGAGAGCCTCGTAGGGTCTCGCCCACATTAATCACCCCCGGTCCAGATTGTTTGGGCTGAGATCAAGAACCACTGGCAGCTGACTCAAAGAAGGATAAATGCTGACAGGCGATCCGAAAAGAAACGCTGGAAATGTGTTTGTTTAGTCAGATGTTGTCACAAAACTCACAAGCCTTAAACTTTCCATTAAGCCTCAGGTTCAAAAGAAGAGGAAATTACTGCACTGAAGTTTTATCTCCTGCACATTCTTTACACAGTTTGTGCTGACAATAATTAGGATCATTTGATACACTCCGTCAACAGAACAAAAGTGCTTCTGCCCTCGCTGATAATCAGACACTATCTGCCCATCTGAACTTAACCACAGAAGTGTGAAATTTAGCCAGTCGTCTGCCAAGTGCACTTCTTTTTTCTGCAGTGATTTCTTCAAGTTATACCAGCCTCACCCAGACAGCACGCCAAGAAAAACACTGACCCAGTGTGAAGATGACATTTTCAAAAAAAATAGTAAGGCTTGCGCTAGGTCACGTGTCGTCAAACCAGTGAGGTCACTGTGAAATCCACAGCCGGCCACCCGTGTGTGTGTGTGTGTGTTTCTTTTAAAGTATGTTGTTCCACTGTTTGGATTTCTATGGCAGCAGAGGTGGGCACTTAGGTCCTTGAGTTTGCATGTTCTCCCTGCACTGGATTTCTCTGGTTTCCTCCAACCATCCAAACACACAGATATTAGGTTCATTGTTATGTTAAGAAAGCCTGAAAGAGCCAACGTTTGTGTTTGTCTTGTGATGGACCTTAAGTACAAAAAAAAATTACATTCTTTAGAGCGGTGGTTCTCAAACTGGGGTCTGAAGACCCCCGGGGGTATACGCAGAGTTTGTCGGGGGCAGGGGGAGCATTGCCCCCCAGTGGTTAAAAGTTTTCATTAGTTTTTCCACATTTGAAAGCTTTCAGTGAAATGGTCCCAAACTCTTAAGACTTTAGGTTGGTTCTTCTTCTGCTGCGCAATTCTTCTTCACAATCTAAATGGTGAAGCGACACTGCGCCCAGTAGTTCATGTATTTTTTCTTTTGCCCTTCCTAGCAAGAATCTCCTATCCCCTATGCCTGGGGGTCCTCGAGCTGTAGTTTGAGGGTCCGTGAAATATTTTTCTGTAATGTATAAATACATGTGTGGAGCAATGCACCGATAAAACAAACATACTTTGCATGTAAAGTATCGACCCAATCTTACGAATGGAATAATGTGACACTGTCACAAAAATGAAAGAATCAATAGTTTTGTGCATGGCTGCACTTTTGTGGTGCTCCAAGACATTATTGTTTTATGGTGAAACATGTCTTTTTTCTGCTGCTTGGACTTAAATTCAAGCTGATGTATTTAAAGGCACAACGCAGACTTTTTGACCTAAAGAGTTGACCCATATGAGTTATTTTAAATGATTCCTCAGGCCAATAAACAATGCTTGACAGTATCAATGCTCCAAGCGGGGCTTCCCTCTTGAAATACAGACTATTTAAGTTTGGAGAGACGGATCGTCTTTGGCCAGGTCATGTGACCTGGAGAATGCCTGGAGAACTTTTCAACTTTACGGCAGTCACATGACCACAGGCTCGGATATACATAGTTCCCACATGACGTCACAACATACGGGCATTTCACAATTGTTGTGGGCTACCGAAACGAGTTCAGCCTCTGTTTACAGCCAAAAGAGCACAATATGGTAGTTTCGTGTTGGGTTAATGGTGCACTAATTGCCATGATAGTTGAGTTAAACGTGGATTTTTTAGAGAGGGAAGTCGGCAAGTCAGATCTGTAACTTAGGGATAAGGATTGGCTCTCAGGCGGTCGAGCGAGAGTGCGAAGCGGGCAGGGTGTGAGGCGTGGCGGGCCGAGCACCCGGTCTCTGGCGGCGGGGAGAGGAGGGTGCCGACGGCTACTCCTCCAGCCGCGGCGCGAGCCCAGCCCCGCTTCGCACTCTAGCCCGACTGACCCAGCCCTTAGAGCCAATCCTTATCCCAAAGTTACAGGTCAACTACTGTCTGCATACAAAATCAAAAGACAAGGGAGGCTGGCCCATCTGACTGTTTGTTGATTTTGCAACAGTGCTGCGGCGCTTGTGGCCACTAGGGGCACTTGACATGAAAGTTATGGGTCTAGCGCCCCTAGTGGCCAAATGTTACACTGTGTGCCTTTAACGCAAGTTATTTTCCTAACCATAACCCATAACGTTTACCACTGACTCTGTCCGACTCCTCAACGATTGTTGAAAGTTTCATGCCCACCAGTACGAAAAAGAATTTGTGTTATGCAGCACAAAAAATATAGCAAAATTGTGTTGCGACGTACAAAAGAATTGATTAAATTTCATGACGAAATTTAGAGAAATAGGGTTGACACTGACAGTACGTAGATACTGGACCCGATGCACTGCTGTATCACTGCAAAGTACGATGGCTGTCTCAATGGCTGTAAAGTCATGCAAAAAATGTATTTTTTGTTTTCAAATAAATGTGCACATAGTTTTTAAACTTTATGTTATATACAAGACGAGTAGAGGTACTTTTTAAATTCATTTTTTAATATAAAATCTTAAATATCTAAGTTGAAACGTTCAAATAATAAATATGTAAGGCCTTCCTGCATCCAAAACGTTTTAAAACCCCTTCTTTAGAGTTTTCCCCTCAGCGCGTGTACTATACACACGCTCTCTCATCACTTTTATCATTTATGGTTACTGGAATAAATCCACACGTCTACAAAGGCCAGATTAGGAGTTTTTGTATATTTTCCAGTCATTTTATGTATGTGATTTGGTATATTTTGCACTTGTGTGTGTTTTTTTGTTGTTGTCATTTTTGTGTTGTTAAGGGTATTTTGTCAATTTTCCTGTGTTTTGGAATTTATTTGGTGTTTTTGTTGTCATTTTGTATATTTTGTTGTTTTGTGTGTTTTTAGAGTCATTAATGTATTTTTTTCTCAATCATTTGATGTATTTTCATTATATGTTTATGTTATTAGAGCCATTTTGTAAATGTCTGTGTGTTTTGGAATTTATTTGCAGTTGTATTATTATTATTATTTTTTGTCATTATGTATGATTTTTCATCATTTTGTGACTTGTTGTTCTAAGTGCTCGTGTGTTTTTGGAGTCATTTTGTGTATTTCGCTGTCATTTAGTTTTGTGTGTGTTTTTATAAGGAAAAGACTAGAAATAAAATAAAAAATACCAAATACTAATGCCTGCATGTGGCCCCCCGGGGCCCATGTCTGTTCTAGGCGGCTCAAAAGAATAGGGAAAATTGTTTATTCCTAACTATAACATGGGATTCTGCATTCTTGAATGGTAAATAAACAAACAGTATCATTAAAATGGATGGACAGATGGAAGTCCGACTCATGCTGTACATTCGGCCATCACTATAGATGTAACAAGTTGTGGTTGTAGATATTCTGAACATGAATGGTGGATTATTGTTCTTGGCAGAGATCTGTATTCCCTGAGTGCTATTTAGCTTGTTCTAATTTAATGGGATTGTTGGCACTTCTTTAAAATAAATAAATCACAAAAACGCAGAGACGATACCGCCAAGATTTCACCTAACACTGTAAACAAATTACCAATGCTGTGTACTCGGTGCCTATTTTTAGCTATAAATGTGTCCAAATATTTACACAAGAACAATATTTCATACCATTACTTACACATTATTGTCAAACAAAAATGATGCTACATTATCTAGGAGCCCTGAGGGATTTGTTTGTATTTAATCAATAACCTAATCAATTATAAGTAGTGAGGTCAGCATGTTGTTTCATAGTTTACTTTGGAATACAATTTCATGCCATTACTTTATATTTATATACAAAATCAATTTCCATTTCTGGTACCCATTAGATCAGTGGTTCTCAAACATTTTTGGCTCAAGTACCTCCTTTCTCTAGCTTTTCAATGCAAGTACCGACTACATTTTGCTCAGAATACTGTGGAAAAAACAATTATAGAGCATAACGATGGGATGAATGAGTGATAACTCACATTTAAAAGAATTTCCTTTTGTAAATAAGTGAATGTAACAGTATTTAGTGCTTCCTGAATAGATTTATTTCTATAGCTTATATAATCTCTTGATATGAGACTAAGACTGACTCTTGTATTTTAGGTTCATGTTCTAATCAAGATCATTTCTATCATCATTTTGTGTATGTTGTTGTTGTTTCTGTTCTTTTTATTATTCAGTATATTTTTCTCTTGTGTGTGTTTTTGTTTGTCGTTGTTGTGTGGTGTTGGTATTATTTAAATTATTTTCTCTCAGAATGTTTTTGGTGTTGTTTGGCTGATTCTTATGTCGTTTGGTTCGTTTCTCTGTTGTTGTCGGGATCTTGTGTATGTTTCTCTCATTCATTGTGTTTTTATAGTCTTTGTTGTTTAGTGTGTCTGTGTCTCTTTTAGTGTGTGTGCTTTTAGTGTTTTTTGTCTGTTGTTTTTATTATTCAGTATATTTTTCTCTTATTTTGTGTGTTTTTGTTGTTTTGTGAGTTGCTGGTAATATTTAGAATGATTATCTCTCTTTCTCAAGTAGTAGTGCCATCGCCTACCCATAGACGTACACATACCCCCATTTGAGAAACACTGCATTAGATTATACATGTATTATGTCCCTAAATTACCATTTAAACCTTCTCAAAACTTTTCTAATTACATTAAAAATGGGCCATAGTGATACTGTGTATGGTCAGTCACATGACAGACTCAGGAACAGGAAATGATAAACATTCATGTAATCTTAGGATTCTGTGGCTTTGGTTCACATCCACAGCATTAAAAAGCCTGATCTCTTTGAATTGAAAACACTCACTCACACATGCACACCGAGCACATGACAAAGCATTCCCAGACCCCAAAGACCCCTTAATGGAACAATTAAAGTCATAAAAAAGCGCATGGAGTACGAGGGCATGAAATTGGTCCTTGTTTCAATGTTATCAGAGTCACACAGAGTTCAGATGTGGAAGGAAACCGAGCACGACTTGGCCACTGGCTCATGGGCTTTTGCTGCAGCACTCACAGCACCAGCCAAAATCTACAAGTATGTGTTCGTGCGGAAACAGCTCGGAGCAGGGGACATGGGAGTCACGTGAGGGACGCAACAAAACGCCCTCCAACAGTGACACAAGCAGGTTTCCTTGTGTCCTGGTTCTGCTTCCTGTCTGAACTCTGCACAGAAACAAGCGTCTGATAAATGAGGAAACAGAGAGTGTCTGCTGGATGGAGTCAGAAAGGCCAGCGCGTACATGTGGTGGAGCCTTTCTGCTCCCTGGCCCCCAGCGCCATGGCTTCAGCTCGTCTCTGAAGGGTGTGTGTGTGTAGATGACGGTTGGCGGGCCTTTCTGGGCGGTTATGTGAAGTCACATGCAGAACACAGATTGTCTTAAAACAAGACATGATCCCAAAACTCTCCAACTTTCCCCTTTCCCTTTATTGGTAACCATTGGAAAGTAGGTCAATGTCCGATCATGTCATTAGCATCTGCTACAGCTGTGTGTGTGATATAGTGATGGGAGTGGGTGGGGGATTCCTGAATTCTTGCACGAGGCTGCAGACAGATGTGAGAGACTTGAAACTAAACTTTTTTCTTTTTTTTTTAACGATTTGAATCCAAACTGTTCTACTGGCTGACTTGAAATGGTCACTTTTTGGTAACGCTTGGAAGTTTTACACATAAAGGCTGACATTTATGTATAAACACATTCATTATTATGACACCTGTCATTAGCATGAATGAGGTGTCATGTAGGCTGTCATTAAGTGTCGTTCTTACCCTAACCCCTAATACTAATCCATTTGATATTATATAGCACTTTATCGTAGACACTCAAAGCGCTTCACAGTATTGAGGCATTATTCTTTCACTCCACACTTAGTGGTGGTAAGCTACTATTGTAGCCACAGCTACCCTGGGGCAGACTGACGGAAGCGAGGCTGCCATAGTGCGGCATCGGTTCCTCTGACCACCACATTCATACTAGGCAATGTGGGTGAAGTGTCTTGCCCATAGACCATACCTGTCAAGTATCCCGTTTTGGCCGGGAAACTCACGTACTTCACCCCTCTTTCCCGCCATCTTCCTGTATTAGTATTTTCCCATAAATATCCCGTATTTTAATGTAATAATAATTAAAAGATGCCTTACTAAACTGAACACCGTCACTAGCCTCACGAGAACTGCCACCTGAAGTGGCCTGGCTTGGTGTAAATATGTTGTAAAATGTGACAGAGAGTTTATCTTCCTAAAGAGCAGCAGGATGGGACACAGTTACACGTTCTGTTAGATTAATAACTGAGATTTTAACGTCTATCACAGCGGAAGGAACCACGTAAGTCACCATGAAAAATCAGCCAATCACAAGCGTCACAAATATACACAGCTTTTAAAAAGTGTTAAAGAATGTAAAGTCTGTAATAAATGTGTCTAATAAGTCATTAGTGAATACCAGAGAACCACATGAGTGAGCATCAGAAATAATAAGAAAATATGTAATAAAAATAAAATGTTAATGTCTTACATAAAGACAAACAATGTGAAATTAACAGTAAATATACAACGTGTTGACTTGTATATAAACTGTAAGTATATTAAATAAACACATGTGCTTCATATACACATTTATGTTTTTATTTAGGCTGTTTTATAATTCAGGAATTAGGGCTGGGCGATATATTGAGATTCAAGGTGTATTGAGTTTTCTATTTTAGTGATATAGAAAACTATATTATTTCATATATATATATATATTATAGCTTATTATGTATCAAAATACTGGTTTTAGAAGTCACTGCTTTTACTTCTCAAAACAACATGTAAAGCTCAGTTAGATTAATTTCTGGTGCTCATATTGATCAGCTGTTTGTTAATAAATGTCCCTGTGTGGCATTTTGCATCAACAAATTTAACCCAGAATTGTCTTTTTGGTCAGACTTTATTTGATAAAATTATCTAGATTTATATCGTGTATCACCATTTTGCCTTATTTTCAAATCCAAAACTTGACAGGTATGGTGGTGGGTATGTTACAGGGGTCAGAGGTCACTACTGTGTCTGTGTGTAGATGTAATGAGGGTGTGGTTGGTTGAATGGTAGGGGTCAGAAGTGGGAGATGAGATGAGATCATGGCTGTAAAGACGCCCTCGTATACAGTAGTGGAGTCTCAGGCCAAAGCGCTACATTTCCCTCCTCTTCTGCTTTCTTTTGATCTCACAACAGTTAACGTCGTCATCCTCCTCAGCTGGCCTGTCTTTTCTAAAAACTGTGTAGCTAAACACTTGAGATGAATTAATAGTCTGACATTAAAGCGTCTCATTATTGCAGCAGAGGTGGATTTCTTCTCGTGTCTGTTTGGGTGACGTGTTTATGGCTTTCTGCAGCTGTGAGTGTCTCTTGCAGATGGTGGCGGCAAAGCACCGGCTGGAAAACTAGAGAGGGAACGTTTTCCATCCCTAAGATGGTCAGATTTGTGCGGGGGGGGGGGGTGGGGCACCGACTCGGCATAAATCACAAGTATAATGGAGATGCGTAAGGAGTTGGGCCAGCCTTGGTACTCCATGTGTGCCCAAACCAGACCCTGAATAAATGTGTGAACGGCAGCACAGCACGTCGACATCACGTCACAGCTCAGCTCACACAGCCGACCAAAACAACAATGAACGTTATGTATATATGACAATAAATTATTCTTGACAAATGAAAAGACTCTTCCCTTGTGTCAGCTGGGTTACATTACAGCCCCTCATCCCCCCTCGTCTGGATAAAGCAGGATATAATGAAGCATATCCTGCCAATATATAGAAACATATAATGTTTCTATATATTGGCAGTGCTTGTGTTCGAAACCCACTTTTGTTGTGAACAAATTTCTGGTTGGCTGCATTCATTCATTCTGTCATTCTGGAGTTTTTTGTTTTAACTTTCCTTCCCCACTGGGGGTGTTTTAACTCAAAGTCATTTTTAATGTTTGGAACAAAAAAAAAAGTTTATAGAGAGGATGATTAAATAACATCCAGGCTGATAACACTATTTATTAAACTCAGTGTCAACCTTTGTTTATGTGCACCAAGTGGTACGTCATTTAACAGCATACACAGCACACAAGACTGGATAAACACAAACATGACATTCATTTCTCATCTTTTGCAATGATTGGTAAAATATATATCTGAGAGGAAACCACAGAGTGATAAAAAGTCTCAAGAAACGTTTCTTTTTGGTGATTTGACAACATACTGTTTCAATGTTTAATCTGCAATTCTACAAGCAAAGAGAAAATGGCTTCAAGATGAGCATTTATTGCCTTAATACAGAGAGATTACTGTACATAGAAACACAATGCTTCCTGCATAATCAGCACTGACAGTAGAAATTAGGGCTGGTACGATATGCTTTAGTACCGATTCAATTTGAGCACGATACTTGGGTGCCGAGTTGGTTTATATTGTGATTCTGAAATATTTTAATGTGATTAATCCAAATTGTGACAATTATCACAATTTTGATTTTCTTACCAAAAATAAAAGTTGAATCAACAAACATAGTTTAAAAAAAAAAAACCCAATGCACATTAGTTAATTTGGTCGATCTTGTATTTATTTCAACTGCACACGAAAGCGTAGATCAAACAAGAGCACTCGGGCGGATTCACTAAAGGTATTAAAACGTGTGCAAACGTCACTCCAGGGAATCAGGACTGCGCGTATTCAGCGCGTCAGAATGTGCTCTCAATCTATTTAGCGCGTTTCCGTCCGATGAATATGTAAAGTAGGCAGATCTCATATGGAGCAAAACGTTCATTTAAATAGGGTGGTCTCCACTACTTCTGCACGTGCACTACTCATTGCTGCAATCTTAGTGAATTCCTCACAGCAGGTGAGGAAACTGCGTCACCAAAGGATTTAGGGACGTAACTGGTTTACCACCCTTTATTTCAGATCTTAGTGAATCCGCCCCAGAGAGCCCAAACCTCCGCCTAGCGCCAAATATTCTGTTTGTCAGATATTGCCGGTTATCAATGATCCTGGTCATGGTATTGTGACCATTCACACTTTTAAGGCTTGGAAGAAATTTCTATCCCCATTAATAACAATACAGTTGGTCCAAATGTATGGGCAACCATTTATTAAAAAAATTGTGATGAAATGTGCAATCCAGATCTGATTCAAATGAAACTCTGTGGAGTAATTGAGGAAGAAACTTGGCCTATCTGAGTCAAATTTCATAAAGATCTGTCAATTACAAACCGAGATATGAAATATTGCTAATGATAAGTCACATTATAGTAGTTAACTGTACCTTCGGTAATTGATCATCCAGCCAAGTCTCATGGTGATCGTCAAACTGTGGCGAATATTATATGATTTATTTTTTTGTACCACTTGGCACAAAATGTTTTCGTGCTGCATGATACGATTTATTTTCGCAAATTTTGTGACGAGCTGCTGGGAAATAATTGCAAACTGATGAATATAAATGTGATTTATAACCTGAAAAGGTGCAATCGAATGAAATAACATTCAAATGAAAGTCATCAGTTTGAAAGTCGTGTCCAATAGCAGGAAAAAAAAAAAATAGGATATGAAGGATATTCTATTAAAATAGAAACATTCCTTTTCGTGATAGTGTCACATTTCCCCGTGAGATTGTGCTACATAATCAGAGAGCTGTAACTTAAATACATTTATTTCAATACTCAAGCCTTTGTAAATAACAGCTCCATTAACCCTATATTGTTCTGCAGAGTTTTACTCAGTGTTTAAAAAAAAAAACATATTATCCACAATCACATCTAGGAGTGTTTGATTTGTCCTTACTGTAACGTTTCTGTTCTCCTTTAAAAAGCTGTTTTCGTGTTAAACCTCATGTTTTTGGGTGACGTCAGAAAAAAAAAAAAACTAGATCATAGACACAGGACATAATGAGTCATGGCAGTTTATGTTGAGCGGCTGTCTAATCTGGTGTAAAAACACAAATCATAAAAACTATATACACTGTAAGTCAGGCACTGTGAAATGTGTTTGTGCGCATGTGTGTGAACGATGTGCAAGAGAAACAAACAGGGAAGAGACGGGGAGCCTGATTTCAACTGCAGCTCATTTTCTTGAAATATTTCACATGAATATTGGCAGCAGTTGGGCTGCAGAAGACAAAAGGAAATGAACCATGGCTGCTGTAGCCAAAGACAACACACAGTGTGAGAAAGTATGGCTACAGTTACTGTCCACAGCAAGAAACAATCAGTATCTAAAAAGTTGCTTTATGGTTTCAGAAGCCCTTCGGAAAGAAAGTAGGAGGTTAAAGAAAATATTTGCAATTCAGCAGAATTAGACTTTAATTAAGTTTTATCAATAAATAATAGCACAAAGATGTCCAGAAGAGGACATTTCCCTCCAAAAAAGCTCCAATTTTGGCGACATTGGTGTGGGGTGGTGGTGCCTGGCTGGGGGTGCTTGAGTTAGCCTGCTTATCCGCCTGTGCTGGTCCTGGTGTGTGCCCGGGCTTCTCTCCTGCGCGGCCGCTCCCTTTTGCGGTAGGGCGGGCCGCTCTGGGCCGGCGGCGGGGATCGCCCCCCGGGCCGCTGGGGGCTGACTTTAGCAATAACTACAGCTTATTTCGCAGGCGGCATCAATAAAAGGTGATCTGGGGTACTCGGCCAGTGTGCCTGGGGGCCGGCGGGGTGACTTGCAGGGTCTCCTTGGTGCCCTAGGTGGCTGGGGATGTGGCCGTCGTCCTTGGGCGGGTTGCTGCCTCTGCTTCTATTCCAGGTCCTTCTGCTGGCTCTGGGCCTGCCGGCGGGCGCCCATCGGCTGCCCGTTTAGCGCGGCTCTGAGTGTGGGCCTTGGCTCCACTGTTGGGGTCTCGGGCGGGGGGCTCTCTGGTTCCTCCCTTCTGAGGGTTGGGTGTGGGTGGGGGTTGGGCGGTGGATGTTAGCGGGGGGCCTTGGGGTTGGGGGTTGGGGTCGGTGGACGTGGTGCGCTGGGTCCTTGGCTCCTTTGGGCTTTCTCGAGTGTGTATGTGGGGGGCTGTGGCTGCCTCTTGGGATCTTGGGGGCGTCTGGGGGACTGCTCGGCCGTTGGGGGTGGCCTAAGGCTCCCTGGCCCCTGCTCTTTCTGCTGGCCTGCATTTTTGGGCACGGGGCGGTGCTTTGGTTTGCAGTGGCGGTTCTTGCACAAACATTGGTCTACGATGCACAGGCACGCCTTGGGCTGTGGGATTAACTCGTACTCGGCTTAATCTTAGACACGTTGATCCCAAATACCTGTTTTAGGTATTACCACTCACTCCTTCCTTGTGTGCACAGCCACCACCATTATAGCTAAGCATCACACTGGTCACCAGACTGGCTTGATTACACAACATAATAAGCACAATATGCACAACTACAACTTCACATCTCACTCTCACTTTAAAATAATCAACTCTTCCCCACCCTTTCTATTTCTTACTTTGTGTCTCTCCTCCCTGTCCTCCTTAAAAAAACTTCAAATCCTATTTGGATAAATCTTAAGCATAGGTTTCATGATGGGTATTATGTGCTTTGTAAAAGGCTTTTGTGAATGTACAAGATAATACATTCAAAAGAGAAAAGCAAACGGGAGGAAAATCTTTACCTTGAACTCCAGGGAGAGTAAATATTCCACATAACGTCAACTCACTCCCTGCACTTAAACACGTTCCAAACTTTGTGCTCACTCTCACATTCAACATTTGGCTCTCAGCTCCACCCAGGTCACATTTATGTTGCAGAGGTTGATCTAAACTATGCCAGAGAGCAAGTCAAGGCTCCCAGACAGCTGGTGAGAGGCCGTTTTCCTGCCAAAACAACCGGTCCACTCCACAGTCACCATTTCTATGCTGTGTTTCTGACCCAGACCTCAACGACCCAATCCCCATGCAAGACTTTCTGCTCATACAGTATGTACAGTACCACACACTTACCAAGTGTACCAATCACAAGCCCTAATGTGTTTCAAATGCAATCTGCAGTTGTTTAGGGAACACCCATTAATCAATGGTTAACAGGTGTTCCCTAAACTAAAATGTTACCTCTTTAACTTCTCCAAAATGTAATGGAGTCTTCCATGGCACAAGGTCTATCTTTGGTTTAAATTTAGTCAAACTCCATTAAGTACTCTTGACGTAATCCTGCTAAAAGACAAACAAATAAGTAAACGCTGGTGAAAATATTACCTCCTTGGTGGAGTTTAAAATATGTGTGACTTATACTCTGGACATTCTTACATACTTACTTTGGGTATGAACTTTTCAACTCAATAGGAATCAAAAAAACCTTTACAATCTGGTGTGTAGTAGACTACGTGGACCATTTTATGATGTTTTAATATTGCAATATCTTGTCACACTAAATAGGTGTTCCCTAAACTAAAGTGTTACCGTTAAAGAATATTAGAGTGATTCTAAATCAGTTGATAAAGAAATCAAAAATTCCTATCTCTCATCATTGGCAAAATTAAAAAAATTCTCATCTCAGTTCACAATTGACCGATCTGTATGAAATTAGACAGTTATGTTGGGTTGGTTCCTTTATTACCTTTATTGGGAAATTTCTTCTAAGCCTTTAAAGTGAGAATGTCCATGGTACCATGATGAGGATAACTGTTCCAGATAACTGCCAATATCTGCCAAAGAGGATATTTGGTGCTTGGCTGAGGTTTGCAGTTTTCTGAATGCTTTTCTTTTTTCTTTTCCTTTCCAAAATTATTGTACATCCTTATCTTGAGCCCATTAACAACGATCATATTGTATCATGAACTCATTTTATACAATCTATCTGTTCTCAATTCTTTTGTTCAGAGTCTATCGTGAACACTCGAGTCTCTCCCAGCTTACAGTACATGAAAGGATGAATACGCCTTGCACAGGTTGCAAGTCTGTTACAATTTAAACATCTGAAATGACTTATACCATCCGTCCATCCATCCACCAACCATAAAGTGGATTGATTGCGTGATGACTTATGGAAGATCATTTAAACTCACTCTGTCCTGCATGTTTTAGTTCATCCTGCTCCACCAGGCTTGTTGTCAGACTTTTCAATGAGCACCTTCAGATCTACATTGATTTGTAACAAAGTAAGAGTAAAAACATGCTCGACTGAGCCCTGCATAAATTATGTAGGAGTCGGTGACTCCCGTGTATAGGTTTGTGTCATCTGCATATAGAATTCAGTAAAACTAACATTCACAGCCCACGGGTGATGGTTTTTTACATTTTTATGGCAGTGTAAAGTTTCTCCTTTGCTTTTTCGTTATGCAATCAGTTGTGAGATGTGACGAAATATTTAAAACACAGAGCGAGGTTGACCAAACAAAGCCAGGAAGGACTTAACTAAAGTGAAAGTGAAGAGATTCTACATTAGAAAACTTCAGAAGGAACAGTGGGAACCTATGGGGGCTTGCTCAGTGGGTGCACCCTAAAGTTTGGTTGTATTGAGGCAGATGAGATTTCTTGGCTGTTGCTTCAAGAGTAAATGTGATGATCTTGACAGGGCAGAGGCCTTCCAAAGGGCAGGACTTTCCAAAGTGAGAGGGAAAACACTCCGGAGCAGTGCTGTGGAGACTGTATATGAGGTGGTGGGCAAACATCCAATGGGATATGTTCGCAATCTGGTGTAGGTGCGTGCCTCAACCTGAGTGCAAGAGAATGGGAAACAAAAGCAGGAGAAGCTGAGTTAACAGTGCACAGAAATTGGTCACAATGGTAACAACTGACAGGTGAAAGGAGCTGCATTGAATATCTCTATTTAAATTCCCATGCCATGCATTAGTGTACTGTATATTTAGCAGAGGGTGAAAAGTCCACATGTGAGGTGGAGAGAAAATGTGCATAATTCTAATGGGATTTCATGTAAAAGAAGGTTTGTGATGTTCTACATGTACAATGTTAAAGCACCTTTCCAATCGTTGGTAAGTGCAATTGATCATAAATGCTGAAATGTCAAGTTTTTGGCACCTATCCTCAAGGATCTTCTCAAGTTCATGTTTTGTCAAGAAGCTTGTGTGTGTGTGTGTGTGTGTGTGTGTGTGTGTGTGTGTGTGTGTGTGTGTGTGTGTGTGTGTGTGTGCGCGCGCGAGAGCGTCCATTAATCATACAGTAAGCACTGAGTAAATATTAGAATGAGAATAAATATAATAGATGTTCTCTCCTTTTCATTAGGCCTGTTGTGTGACTTTTTAAAGGTACAAAGTCAAAAACCTGTATCACAAAAATATATACATGTACCCAATAGATTTACATGCATATCAGACTTAGAAAGTATGTATACTTTGCATTGTCATGACTTCCTACAGTATAGGCCAGGGTCGTCAAACGTATTTTAGTTCAGGGGCCAAATACGCACAGCTTAATCTGAAGTGGGCCACAGATTCTATGTGGGCAAATAAGTAATTCCAACACTACTGTGCCCTAGTTTGCACTTCTACATATACATAAAATACTAAATATGTAGGAAACCGACAATATCCAAACAATAAGTGATAGATATCAGTCCCAACAGGATCTTGACTTTAAATTTCCCAGATTTTGTGACAAACGTCTAATAAATTAAGGGAAATGTTATGTAATAATAATTTGAGTTTCATTTACACAACTCCTTCATGTTTTCTTTGTCATTTTTACTTTATCCCGCAGGCCGAAATTGGATTCTCCAAAGAACTGGCACCCGGGCCACGAGTTTGAAACAAGTGCTATAGGCGGACTATGCAATTGCATAGCGCTCAGTGATTCACTAGGGGGTGCCTAAAGTTTAGTCCTCTGTCTCATTTTCTCTGTAGGGTGGCTGGGCTCAGCCTAGGGAGTGTGCTGAGCATGTCCAACTGGCAAGAGACCCCAAGGACGCCCAAGGACACTCTGAAGGGTATATACTGTATATTGTCATGCAGGAATGCCTTTGGATCTGGTAGAAGTGACTGGGGAGAGTACCATATGGGCTACTCTGCTGAGGATTCTGCCCATGAGACCCAAATCTGAATAAGCAGCAGACTACAAGTGAACAAACAAACAAATAAATGATGCACTATAATGTGGGGCAGTGGTGGCCTTGTGGTCAAGGAAGCAAGCTTGTAACAGGAGGGTCACCGGTCTGAATCCATTTTGGGCCATCACTGTGGGACCATGAGCAAGTCCCTTAACCCTAACTACTTCCAGGACTCTCTTGAAAAAGAGATTACTGGTTAAATAAAGGATATTATTATTATTTATTTTTTTAAATCTTCCCCATCTTTATCCCGACTATGCATCATATTAAATGTAAAGTACATGAATACAATAAAATGATATTATACCAGGGTTTTCGCCAGCGCTGTTGAGCGTAGGGGCCCAGATGTTGTAATCTTGTTCCCCTATGGAGCGATAGCACCCCAGATGCCGCCTGTGTGCATCCTCCGCTTAAGTAAATGCAATTACCGGCCACGAGTATGGTCGAGGACAATCCGGACTCCGCTTTATGCAGAGTACGCTCGAGTATGTTCGAGCCTTAAACAGTGCTTCAACCAGACGTAGGGTGTAGCGGCACATTAAGATGCTTGTCATAATTATAACACTCAACGGATCATTGTACATGCACGCACACAGATGTGAATATGCGTTGAAACGTGTACGGGCTTAAAGAGACATCGGTTTTCATTGGGGTCGGACAGGTTTGGACCGTGTTCTGGGACCGAGTAAGGTCTATTTTTCGGCCCAAATAAAGCTCTACTGTGAGCATCCTACGCTTTGTAACCCATAGTCACCGTTCAATATAAACAGTGTGCTTCATAATCTAAAAAAAGACAATCAACTAAATAATAATGTGTGGGGTCAGTGGCGTGTCCTTATCAGTCCCAATATTACTGCGGATATAATATATATATGTATATATATAAAATGAAACGTTATTTCTTGTCTATATAGTGTCAGGGAGAATTTATTAGTGGAGTGCCTCTACTAGGCATGAATAACTCTCTAACTACATCCATCATGACCCCTCACCAATTGATTTGATTTGAGTTCATTTTATTTCGAACATGAACCCAACGGCAGTGTGTTTACCACAATGAAAATTATAATAAAAATAACAGTAATTTTCAGTCAAACAAAGCAAAGTGAGAATAAATGGTTACACGATCCTGCACTTGCAGCCAGCGCAGCTCCTCGCTTCAGCAGGCCGTGAAACTCAACGAGTTGGATGAGTCGCTGGTGGGCGGGGCTTCACTTCATACGCACGAATGATGCGAATGGGGACATTTTTTGATCCTGCGGACCCTGTGGTGCATTTCGTACGGTAGATGCTTGCCGCAGAAGACGCGTTTGGTGTGAACAGAGCATTAGTCACGTGTCCTAAACTGGCCGATGACTGACCCGTCACGTGACCTAAACTGGCCGATGACTGACCCGTCACATGACCAAAACTGGCCAAATAGGGGCGCTGCGTACGGATAGAATATCGGTATATTGATACGGCAACCGTACGGATTGCCACTGCCAAAAAAGTTTGAGAACCACTGGTGTAGACTACGATTACCTATGAGAATTCATATTTGGACTTTGAGATGCATTGTTTGCAAAGGTAATGAAATAAAGACCATTAAGGTGAACTTAAAGCTCTGAGAAAGTTCACCTGTTATTTTCTTTCATGTTGATACCAACAGGTTGATGATGTCAAAGCTGAAGGTTGTGGACATGAGTTGTAATCGTTGAAATGGAGCTTATTCTTTCCTTTTTTATGGCAGAGGGCAGAGCAGGAAAGGAGAGAGAAAGAAAAGGAAAAAGGGGGTTTAGGGGAAAGATAAGCAGAGCAGGGATGAGGACAGATCTTTACTACTACTACTACTACTACTACTACTACTACTACTACTACTACTACTACTACTGCTGCTGCTGCTACTACTACTGCTGCTGCTGCTGAGGGACTTTTTACCCCCTCATCTCCCGGAATGCATCCGCTGCTCTGAAATACTTGAGCACATTTGACACACAACCCAGTGCGCCAGGGCAGAGTTACAATGCGCATCTTTTTGTAGCGACATTTTTCCACTGACTTTTCCCAATTTTTTTTTTTTTTTTTTTTTTTCCCTTCAGTTTTTTTTTTCCCCCCCAAACTTTTGTTTATTTTTTTCCCACCAGCTGTACCTGCAAGTAAGTAGGACGCGGTTCTTGTTCGGATCAAGATACAAGGTAAAGCAACGCCAATCATTGTTAGTTTAATGTAACTATTGATGACCAAAGCATAATTAGGTTAATTCATAAACACTGGTGGTGTTGTGTGCTGGTGTTCCAGCCTACGGAGGTCCGCTCCCCGGGCTCGGACACCAGTTCTCTGGGCTTGAAGCGCACCGAGCTCCGGGACTCTAGACCAGACACTTGCCGGTGGACAATGCGGGGCAGTGAGCGCTCAGGACGGCCACTGCAGTGGGCTGTGACCCTGGTGGTCCTCCTGTCCTTCAGTGTCCAGCTGGGAGACCCAGCAGAGGTGGTGGACAGCGGGGACACGGAGGGAGGAAACAAGCAGAGCGACAGCAGAGCCAGCCGGGCCAAGAGGAGAGGAGGGACGGACGGACTGAGAGGGTACAGACACACACACCACCGTCAGTGGAAAATAACTCTTTATTATCATCATCATCATCAGTGTAGATACTTTTATTACAGTAATTATTGCTGACCCACAACCTAAATCTGCTACAACAAAAATTAATTACTAAATAAATTCCCTTTTAGTCACATTTGTTATATTCCTGCAAACTTAACTTTTAAACTTCACTTTTTAAAGCTGGTTTTGACCTAATTTTCCAGGCACTCCCTCTCACTTCCTTTCCAATTTTCGCCTCTCTTTTTGTTGTGTTTATGTTTTTTAAACAAGCTATAGTTTTTCTTAAAAACATTAAATTAGTGCTTCAATAGCCGATATGTAATTTATCACAAGTTATCCCAACAATCATTTGACCAATTGTTTCATTTTCGTTACATTTCATAGAAAATGATCTTCTTCCTATTTTACTATAGCTACTAACAAAAAACTTTCAACTAATCGTATAACATGTGACATTTGTAAAATGTTACAATTATGTCATTTTTTAAAAATACACCTTGCATTTAAAAATAAATAAATAAATAATATTATATCATATCATACCACTAACCAGACACCAAATCTGCTACACTTAAAAACATTTAAAGATGGTGAATTCATCCTAAACCTTTATCACCTGCAACAGTATTTACTTACTAACTACAGCTGTCATATGCATTCATATTTGTGAGTTTGAATCCTGGAAGGTAAATCAGATTATAGATGAAGTTCATTGGTGACTAAAGCTTGAGGGCCCCCCACGTGGTCCATGTGGCCTACCTGGTGCCCGCGGGCACCGTGTTGATAACCAGTGCTATAGCTGCATTAAACTGTTTCCAGATACTGGCTAATAGAAAAAGAAAAGGCATGAATATGAACTGAATTTATGAAAATCCATGGTTGTTTTCCTTGTTTCTTTCCACTATTTTATGTTCCTACCTATGCATTTGGATAGTGTGCCACTTAATGTTATATTTATAGTGTTTAAAAGACCAATGTTTCTTTAAGTGTGTACATTTAATCCTAAACATCTTGAAAGCTACTTGAATCTACTGGACTTGAACTATAAAGCGTGGGTTATTATGGTACCCAATGTCAACTAGCTCCAACAATGTTCTATCTAGAGCAGGGGTTCCCAAACTTTTCAGTCCCGTACCCCTTCAGACATTAACCCTGAAGCCATGTACCCCCTACTCCTGCACACTTAATGAAACACAATAATGTAATGTCATGTAAAATGTAGCCCTACAGTGAATTTTACCTATCCTGTTTAGGGATTATATATGATAGAAAATGAATAATAATCTGTAAGCCCACAAGAAAACATCTTATTCAGACTTTGCATTTGATTTATTTAATTGTGCTTTTTTGATGAGATTGTTTCTCTGTCACCGCTAGAGGGCAGTCTTACAGAGGTCAATGTGTAATTTGTGGCAATGCATGGAGGCTCCTGGCTGCTGCTATATTTATATTCGAGTTTCCAATGTTGTCACGCTGTTTTAATTTTTTTTTTTTTTTTTCGCATACCCCATGACAATTTGCGTACCCCACTTTGTGAACCTAGAATCTATAGGATAAGCAGGTATCAAACTAGACCAACAATAAAGTTTCAACAGCAACAACTGTTAAAGATAGAAGTTATGTATTTAAATAGTTATGCTATAAGAAAAACTGTAATCTGTCATCCTGCAGTTTGACATTTTACATCTTTTCTAGCAAATAATACACTGAGCTATCAATGTTTAGTAATATAATTTTAACACTTTAAATTATACTACTCTAAAATTTGACAAGAATCACTAATGCCGAGACGGTTATTGAAATCCATAGTTTACAGTTACTGTATCTACCTAAAACGTCGTGCTTGTACTTATATTAGGGTTACTTATTGATATTCATTTTAGAATAGCTTTTGACACGCCATCTTTCTATTGATAACGTTATTTTTTATTTTGTAGAGTTTTGATTAGATTGGGATGGCTTTTCCACCATCAGAGTAATAATTTTCTTTGTTTTTGCATTATGGATTTAGGATTTTCTAGCTGTACATGGTACAAAACCTTTCTTACTGTAACACAGTGGTTAGGTTTTTTGGGGATAAGTCTATATAATCACAGTCGTGTTTTTGGCTGAATGCTGATGAGTTAGTCCCATCAATTTCCCAGTTTCTCTGCATATATTTCATTCAAATGAGCATCTTTTTTTTGGGTGTTTAGTTCTGGCAGCAGGTGGATGTTCTTATTCTCACACTGAAGGTCCGTAAACATGTGTGTCCCTGTTATTTATGTAGGTTTTGTAATGGGGGCAGACCTTTGAACCACCAGTGACATTTTCTGTGAAAGGAAGTTTGAAGCAAAGTTTGGTAATTAAATACTGGCAGGAATATCACATTCCTGCTGACAGCAATAATAAATTACATCCAAACAAAGGAGGCTATTAGTCGTGTGTGGCTGTGGAGGGAGAGAGAGAGAGAGAGAGACTGATCCCTATGCTAGCTGAAAAACACCACACCCCAGTTATGGATAAATCACATCTGCAGCTGTACTCAGTAGGTCACTGCTGGAGAGATTTTGTGTGTGCACGTGAGAGAGTAATATAAAAAAAAAGGGAGCACTTGGAGAGAAAGACAGACAGTAAAGGTGCCATAAGAAAAAGAAGTAACGTCTATGTCCTGCAATGACAGCAAACAGCTGACGAGGGTCACACAATGGACAGTTTAATAATGGTTCTCCACAGGAAAATCCATTAGGCATTCTTTAAGTTAATCTGTCTGTCAGCGTCTGTCTTCAGAGGCAGGAAGTGCACACAGGCCACACGCTGCCAAGGTTTTCTACTTCCAACGAGCTTCACTATTCACCACATGGATCTTACTTTAGTAAAACAGTGACTCCCTATTCTATCCACTTGCTAATGGTGATCAGTCTACTCTCACACCTGCAGGGTGACCCAGCTGTTGGTTCTTTTGTTGCTTTTCTCAGTTGATCTGAAATGCACGCAGAGCTTTGCTTAGCATAGGGGAAAATCATTTTTGCTTTGTAAAATTACAATCATGATTTGATGGCGATTTTTCCATTCAGATCATTTAGACTAGTGTTTCTCAAATGGGGGTTAGGGTACCCCTCGGGCAGCGGTCTGCAACCTTTATTTTCAAAGGAGCCATTTTACCTCATCTCACCGAGATTAAAGTTCTTCCGGAGCCAAAAAAAACCCTTCTCAATGTTCTAATAATTGATGTCAATCGTAGGGCTACAAAAATATTTTGAAATTTGATAACACATGATCATGTCGTTCAACACAAAGGCTACTAATTGCTATTTTCTTGCAACATATCAAGCATGCATATTAAACCGGCATACTGGCAGTTAATTTAATATTTCCCCATGCAAATAAAATCTTTATTTCCAGAATAGTCTTTATTGGTTTAGTTATCTTACCAGGGATTTAAAATGTAAGGTTAGCCACAGGTGCAAGGAAAGTTGATGTTTTAGGAGATGGAGGTAGAAGTTATTGCACAATGCAATTTATTTTTAGGTTGACAAATTGTTATCTCATGATTTTATTTGGTGTCATTGTAATTTATCATTAATGCCCTCTGTAAGGAATAACAAAACATTATTACAATTTATTTTTATAGATATTTTGAACCATTGCAAAAGAGTCAAAGAGCCACATGAGGCTCCAGAGTCAATGATTGCAGACCCCTGCTCTAGGGGTACGAGATGGCCCTGCAGGGTGTTCTTGGGAGAGAGAGAGTGGAAAATTAGCAAACCATGAAAAATATGGGGAATTTAAAACGTGTGTTTTTAGTTTAAATTGATAATGATAATCATGATGAAAATGATCTTGATTAGAACATGAACTGAAAATATAAAAGTCAGTCTTGGTTCCACACCAGGTGGAGATGACCTGAAATGTAAATAATCTATTCAGGAGGCACTAAATACTATATATTTTTTTCCACTTATTTACAAAGTTAGATTCTTTAAAATGTGTGTTAACCCTCATTCATTCCATCATTATGCGAACAGAGGGGGTACTTGGATTCAGAAATAAAAGAAATGGGGTACTTGAGACAAAAAAGTTTGAGAACAACTGATTTAGACTATTTTCAAGTCATTTACCAGTAAAACAAATCAATTCACCTACTCAAAATCATCGCCCTAAATGGTGAACCATGGAACAAAAGATCATTTAAGTCAGGGTACTTTTCAAACATTTTTAAAAATGTATGTAAGCAATTTATCAAACTGGTTCCAAATACTATTAACATCAAACAAAAAAGCTGAAATGCTAAACTTCAAGTTCTTTTAGTCACACCCAGCCTTTTTACTTTGTTTAACAAAAATGCTGTAGCAACACTTTTGATTTTTTTTTTTTGTTTGAGGTAGCACACCCATATTAATAAAATCCTTCTTCAAGCAGTCTTTTGAACCCCCCATTTCCCACAATCATATCCTTTACAAGATAAAATGTTACTGCTTTGGTTACATTAGGCCTGGGTGATATGAACCAATACTCATATGTCAATATTTTTCCTGAAAATGGTGATAGGAGACCTAAACTCGATTTATTTTGGTTTTTTTCAACACAGTTTTAAAAGAAACACAATAATGGGTCATGGAGTAAAATGCCATAAAGACCCACAGCAGGGTGCAGTGCTTTTCAATCTGGTTCCAAAGTGGCCACAAGATGACTTTAATGGTTCATTGGAGATCATGTTTTGAGCTAAGGAAGACTAACATATCATTTTAGTTATTCCATGAAACACCACAGCTGTTACAGTGAGAGGAAAAGTAGACTGCTTTATTAGAGCCAACACGGACCACATCAGTAAAATCAAGCTGAGTAATTCACCACCAACTCCTGATGGATTTTCACCATTAAACCTGAAATTTAAAAATTCTATTAATCCATACACCCGAAACAGGTCACCAGGGTTAACACACAAGATACAGAAACCTACACATTTACTGAAATATCCAATTATGTGACTCCAATCAACCCGATTGTTTTGAAATGGTTTCTCTCAGACACCCCAAAGCCACACCCTATCCAGCCTATCCATCCCTCCACAAATGTCTCAGAAAATAATACTATTTCTATATAATAATATATAATAATAATACTATTACTATTAGAAGTGTAACTATTCATTTTTAGCAACAATTTGATTCATTGTTGCAGATTCGATTCTAGAACTATATTGGTAGATTGAGAACGATTTCATCCAAACAATTCGGTGCATGACTTGAAATCGATTCAATAACTTTTCAGTTACTTAATAATAATAATAATAATAATTCGACCAGTGTGACTGTGAAATAAATACCTCAATACTAGAGCTGAGTGAAAAACTCAATTTAATCGATCTTGAATTGATTTCATTGAAATTTTCCAAAATCGATTTTAAAAAATTTTTTTTCACTCTTAACCCCCGTAGCCTCGCGCTTTAGTCTGGCTTTAGCAAAGTCAAGTACTGCGCTTGCTCAACGTGAGAGTGCATTTAATTCAGTGCAAACATTGCAATCGACGCTCCGTTGAGTAAGATGCCCCAACTTAGGTCAGAAGTTTGGAACCATCGTATTCATATACCAAAAAAGGTATTAATTGAAATCAAATTCAGGAAATTGGCCATGATACCCAGCTTTACTGAATATTGTACAGTACATGTGAAATTTCTTGTAAGGGAATCGTCTATAAATTAATAATGGACATAAAAAAACACGTAATCATCATTTAATGGCAAATGTATTCACATTTTATTTGAATAAAGTCCAACCAACACTTTAGTTTGAATTAACAGGATATTAAATTTTCTGCTTTCATTTTCAATGCTCATAACGTTTTTAATAAAAATATATATTTGGTTTACCTCACTCTTCTTCCTGATTTAAAAAAATAAATATTAAAGGCATTCTGGAGGATGTTATTTTGGCTTCATATTTCGGGTGGATCATCAAGACTATTGGTCATCTTAATCGTCAATCATTCTGGTGGAATGTTTACGTAAAGCTGTCACACGCTAGCTAGTTTTTGCTTGCTGTGCATGCGCACTTTTCACTTACCGGTGGCGAGTCTGACATAATGGGAAAAGTGCAAATCTTCTTTTGGAAAGTAAGCTTGTATGAGTGATGCCGACATTAACTTGTAAACAGAGCTGTGCATGAGGAAAACTGGGCTCGTGCACGCTCTCTCGCACATGTTTAATAGGCGTTCACTCTTGGGAGCAAGTAGAGTGTCCCGTGTCTTTCTGGCTTTATTTGAGCCCTGACCCTAACCCTGACCCTAACCCAGGAACTGGCAGTGACAGAACTATAGTCAGGTTTGTCTGAGGTCCGGATCCGGAACTATAGACACTTGGTATAAAAAATGAAGTGCAACCAAGATCTGTTCAGGTTAAATGAGCAGTGGTCAAACCTGCTACTTTTCGTTTTTAAATTAATAATGAGCCTCAGGGTTCTGCAGAGCTAACGCTAACGAGCCATCATTCAGAAGACCAATTTGCCGAGCACAGATAGATGTAGTTGGATTGTAGGAATATAAATTGATTCATCGATATAATTGATGAATCGTTTCTCAGTTCAGGCACACGATGTATTCTCAGGAGTTGATATTCTCAGATTGAGTACCACTCCACTACCCTATGAATACAGATACGTGCTCATGTTTATGTGATGGGTTTGGGAGGAGCTGTGTGTAAATCAGATGGATTTTAACAGTCAAAGAGCAATGACCTCATCCAGCTCCAACCTGCAATCAGCAGAGAGCGACAGATGCACCAACGACAGACGACACACTGAAAAGACATTAGTGGCAGATAATGGCTTTTACAAATGAAATAGAAATATACTATTTGGACACTTTTTGTGACCGTTACAATGCATCTTTTTCCTCCACAGACCAAATGTTTGTGGACCACGTAACAACGCCTACTGCTGCCCAGGCTGGAAGACTCTCACTGGTGGAAACCAGTGCATTGTTCGTGAGTCAGAAATTTATTCCTCTCAAAATGCATTTAATTGTGCACACTTCATCACTTATTTTCATTGTTGTATAACATTATTTGCACCAATTCATCATCCATCCATCCATCCATCCATCCATCATGAGGGTTGGGTAACATAGCTTCTAAAGCAGGTCAGCTCAGACCTTCCTTTCTGCTACAAGAATGTCCTGCTCCTCAAGGGGAATCCCAGAGTGTTTTTAGTTCAAGTGAGATTAATAATCCCCCATATGTGTCAAACTCATGGCTCGGGGCCAAATCTGGCCCATTGGAGCATTCAATTCAGCCCACAGAAGAAAGTAAAAATTAGAGAGAAAACATGAATCATTGTGTAAATGAAAATCAACAAAAGTTTTCCCAGTGCTTATATTGCATGATTGCAGTCATTTTTAATGTTAAACAGTTGAAAAAACTGCAAATTCTTAATATTTCCCTTAATTAAATAGAAATTGGTCACAAAATCTAAGACATGTAAAGTGAAGATCCTGTTGGGACTGATCTATCACTTATTGCTTGGATATTGTCAGTTTCTTACATATTTTTGTATTTTATGTATACATAGAAGTGCAAACTAGGGCACAATAATGTTGAAATTACCCATTTTCCCACATAAAGTCTGTGGCCCACGTGAGATCAAACTGCTCCTTATTTGGCCCCTGAACTAAAATGAGTTTGACACCACTGCTCCAGCTGGTTCTGGGTCCATCCAAAGGTGGTCTGCTCCTCCATCTCCCTAGAAAGGGCTCATGGGGGTTCAATCCCAAGCCACAACCACCTTAATAGGCTACTTTTCACATGACGTAGCAGAAGCTTTACTTGAGCTCCCAGCGGATTTCCTATCTCCTCACCCTATCTCAACCACTCGACACAGGAAGTTCAATTCCGCTGCTTGTATCCATTATATTGTTCTTGTGGTCATTACCTAAAGTCTAAGACCATACGTTGATGTAAACGCCAACTGATCAGTCAATCAAGGACCTTTTTGTGAAAAAAACTCCTTTACATTGTCATTAGTTTCTTAAAACAATGTGTAAACTAAAGATATAATCAGAAATGTTTCAATCAATTCAATTTTGCACTAGTTCAGGCTCTTATTTTCATCAAGAATACTAACAAACAACAGGCAATGTTTTACTGTGAAGCTTTAAATACTGATGCACTTTATTCTAAAAAAATAAATTATGAACATAACACAGAAAAAATCCTCTTTTTTACTATACTGGCAATGTGGTAGTCTCTCGTTGCTGTTATTTTGTTGCATAACATTTTTTGTGCACGTAGCGAAAGCTCCATTTATATGAATAAAATAAATTGACAACCACTGATTTCACCCCTATTTTAAAATAAAAAATCTAAGAAGTTTTTTACAAGCTCATGCTGAATTTCAATGAGAATTCTTTGGGTTCATGTTGTGACCAAAGGAAGGTGTAGGTTCATAGGTTCTCAACTCCCTGAGGTTAGAACCTATGCCTTTTTCAGATATAAACCTCTAAAGCAGGGGTTTTCAACTGGTCTCACCCTGGAACCCACATTTTGCATCATTAAATCGCGACCCACTTTTTTCAGAATCAAATTTAATTTTTTCAAAAAAAGCTGTTGAAAACACACATAAAAAAACATAAATCTATATATTTTTCTGTGCATCACGCATTTCACAGCATTCAAAAATAGTTTCTTTCAAAATAAAAGGCAAGTCCAACATGAGAGACTTTAAGTATTTATTTCTTTTTGACCGGCTGTCCCCGACCCACCTAGTCTAGGTCCGTGACCCACTTTTGGGTCCCGACCCACCAGTTGAGAATCGCTGCTGAAGTATTCCAGCTCACCTGGAAGAAGCTGGACTGAGTTTGTAGTTGGTGGGAAACATCTGAGAACACACACTAGTATGTGGGAGTAGTTAATGTTGATTTTAGCACTGCATCAGTGCCAAAGTGACAATTCTAATGGAACCACGGCAAAGGTTAAAAGGAGTTTTTAAATATTATGGATGAGGTATTGATTATGACAAAAGTTTGACCCTAAAAAACGCAAGAAGCTGTTTTAGATGGACAACAAAGATTCCCATGGTCTCATGTGTAGTTAGTTATGTAGCATCTTACAGTGATACAGTATGTTTTTTCATGATGTTGTTTAATGTGTGCGTGTGTGTGTGTGTTTTTGTTGTTTTTAGCGATCTGCCTGAGTTCATGTGGTGATGGTTTCTGCTCCAGACCAAACATGTGCACGTGCCCCACAGGACAGATCTCCCCATCCTGTGGATCTAAATCAGGTCAGCCTGCACTTTATTTTCTTTATCTTTTTAAACACTTTTTAAACTTTATACATAGATGGATAACTGGTTCTTGGTTCAATATTGTAATGGTGGGATTTTTGCATTGTGTGGGGTCAGATGACAAAAGCCATGCAGTTGTTTATTAATATTTTTATTTATTTTTTGTTTGTTATGAATTGTTGTTTGAATTGCACATGTAAGATATGTAGGCTCGTGTGTGTAGCTGCTTAGCAGTGTAGCTTGGCAAGCGAACATTAGCGTGTCATTATTGTTTGTGCAGAGAAGAGACATCTACTGTATGGAGAAGTTCAAAGGACATTAAAAGTGACTGTATTGGAGGTCTTTTTAAATCCATTGTGATCACATTCGTTAATATTTACATGGCTGCTCCATTTGTATAATTAGTCAAAGCTTCATTATTTTGTATTTAGTAATAGGTGGATATTTGACATTTCTGTCTGTCAGCTTCCTGTATCCGGTTGATGCTAAAGTGAGGCTTGAAAATGAAACAGTAATTCTGATGACTGATTTATGATTAGAATAATGTTTATTTTGTTGCCTTTTATATAGTGAGTTGCCATATTTAATGTGATTGTTGATTACTTTGATCATCGGTTAATAATAACACTACTGCATGTTGACACGTACTGTTTATGGTCCTAATGTTTGTTGTTCAGGGCTTTAAACTAAATAAGTGCAACACATTGATTCCAGTGGTCATTGGTTTCCTTTGTGTGATTTGCTGACTTTGATTCATCACTGAGGAGACACCTTTTGTCTCCGTGTGCAAATCCCTGTAGTGTCCACTAATAAGTCGGTGTGCAGAGGATGTTTTCAGATTAAATGCACACAGTATTTTAAAGACAATGTTTTGACCTTGTTGTACTGTACATGTTGTGATTAGATTAAACTGTTTCAGAAAAACCTCACGTAAGAGAATAGTCATCTAGTTCAGTTTTTCTCAAATGGGGGTACGCGTAACCCTGGGGGTACGCACTGGCATTACATGAGAAAGAGAGAGAGGAAAATTAACAAATGAAAGCGTTAAAAATATAGTGTTTTATTATGTTTATTTTTAGGTAAAAATTATAATCATACTAAATATTATCAGCAACTCACAAAAACGCACAAAATAAGAGAAAAATATACTGAATGATATAAACAACAACAAAATACACCAAATGACACCAAAAAGCGAGAGAAAAAACCATTACTATTATAAGAAACACACAAGACCATGACAAAATATACAAAAATAACAGAGAAACAAAAACATGCAAAATAAGAAAAAAAAATATACTGAATAATAAAAAGAACAAACAACAACAAAATACATAAATTGGCACAAAATAACGCACACAAAATGATGATAGAAAGGATTTTGATTAGAACATGAACTGAAAATACAAGAGTCACTCTTGGTTCCACACCATGCAGGAAATGATAAAAATGATCAATATAAATACTGAATACTGTTTCATTCCACTTATTTACAAAATGAGATTCTCTAAAATGTGTTGTCACTCATTTAGTCCATCATGATGCTCTAAAGTTCTCATTTTTTCACAGAACTCTAAATAAAACGTTCTAATCTGATAAAGAGGGTGCATGGATTCCAAAGTTAAAGAAAGGGGTTGATACTTGATACAAAAAAAAGTTTGAGAACTGATCTAGTTGATGAGGAAATATCAGTGTGGTCTGTTAGCAACATCTGTAGTCTTAGAGTGTGTGTGCGTGTGCGTGTGCGTGTGCGTGTGCGTGTGCGTGTGCGTGCTTTGGAAGATGTCCACCATCAACATCTTCTCCATGTTGCTCTCTCAGAGTAGCGGTACTTAAAGCCCACGTTCACTCAACTGTTTGTTTAACTGAAGTTTCTTAAGAAATAAAGCTGAACCGAACCATAATCAGTTATGTTTGTGTTGTAAATATAGTGTTGCTGTAAATACAGTAAATGGTTGAATTAGTTTTGATAAATTCTGTCTCTGTTGGTGTTGTTCTTCTGTCTACAGTCCAGAATTGTAACATTCGCTGCATGAATGGGGGAACGTGTGCAGAGGACAGCTGCCAGTGTCAGAAAGGTTACGTGGGAAATCACTGCGGCCAACGTAAGCATCTTCATTACATGAACTTTTGCATTTTCAAACATTTACATACTGTTAATGTCGGAAGATACACGTAAGACCATTTAGTTTTCAGCAAAAATGTTTATTTTGTTTGCTTGTCAAACACAATAAAAATGTATCAAAGAATATTAAAACCAACTAAACAATATTGTTTATATCAGAGTGCCTCAAACTAAAACCATTTTTAACCAAAAAGTACAGATATTGTATGATCATAATGAAATGCTTTCAGAAACGGGGACATTCAAGAAATTGTGACCTAATATGCGAGAAAGCCTGTTTATTATTAGGGAACTATCTGTACTTGGTTTCAGTGAAGGCAATAAGAATAATCTCTTTGTCCCAATAAACCTACCAATTTCACATGACGAAGCAGAAATAAAGGCTGGAGATGAAAACGTCCTTTTATTGGAAAGGATCCTCCAGCTCATGGCATTTCAGTTCTACTTACAGTTGGCAGGAATCAGGTTTTTGAAATCATTGTTTCCCCTACAATGAAATCATATTTTCAAATATCTGTAATAGAAAAGAATTAGTGGGGATAACACTTAAAAAGAATGAACTAGCTTTGATCTGACTTAAAGGACAAAGGGATTATTGGTGACATCTAACAATGGCACATCAAAGGTGCTTCTTTATCGTTGAAATGTCATACTTTATTATTTGAATAGAATAAAAAAAATTTAGGTCAATCATATGTATTAAAAAACTTTTTCTGAAGTTGCAGTAAATAATTTACCATTTGGTTAAACCAACAGTTTTTATTATCTTTACCATAAATAAAGACATGTTTTCACTCACTTTCAAAGCATATATCATTTTGAGTGGAGCGTTGCTAGGCTACACAAAACGTTGCTTTCAGTAATATTTTTCACAGGTGTTTGTTTATTTGTTTGTCAATTAGCAGGATTAATTCAAAAATAGTGAACACATTTTGTCAAAATTTTAACCAATGATAGGCCTTACGCCAGGGCTTTTCAACCTCGGGGTCGTGACCCCATGTGGGGTCAACTGAAATTTAACTGGGGTCACCTGAAATGTCTAGTAATTGATGCAAAAATAATTACTGATTCAAAACATATAATTTTAAATCTTTATAAATATCATTCTTTTTCAAATTTGTAGATAACACACACATCTTAAACAACTGTATTCTATACTTTCAATAATTAATTTAAATCCAGTTCAAATAAAATACAAATAAAAATATCTTTGATGGCGCATCTTGTCACTTTTTATACCAATCCTGGCTATTCTGTATTTGTTACAATGTATAACAAACATTTGAATTTTATTTTGGCAGTCTTAAGAAAAGCAAAAGACAGAACAAACAACACTCTAACTTATCAGCCCAAAGTGTGGAGGTTGAAGCAAAAGCTTATAAAACACCTACCTCATCACAAAAAACAAAACAAGGCTCTATAGATGAAAATTTAAAAAAATAAAATACATTATAATTATTAGGAAACTAATGTTACTAGTTTTACAATACACATTAATGTATATTCGACACAGAGTTTTATATATATATATATACACTTTATACATTTACATCAAACATATACATTCAAGCATTTACATACATACATACACATACATGTATTGTTAATAATAAACTATTTAATATTTACTACACAAATTACATCAATTAAATTGATCAAAAAATATTTATTAAAAAAAAGTTTTTGTGGTCGCCAAAAATTTTCAAAATGGTGTCACGATCCAAAAAAGGTTGAAAACATCATGGAAAATTCCATTAAATCTTTAAGGTGATGTGAATCAATCAGCTGATTCTGGATCAGTTTCAAAGATGTAAAAATCACTATCTCTAATCATTGGTGTTCATAATTCACCCATCTTTATGAAATATGACTCAGTTGTTATTATTACTTATTATCTATTGTTGTAAATATCTGTATCATATTTGTATATAATTTGTATTTTTGTATTATTATTATTAGTATTGTCTATCCTACTTTATTTTTTACTACTGTAATGTGTGTGTATCTGATCCCTATTTTTAACAGTCTTTTACTTAATTCTACTCTTATTTAATGTTTATTTTTTTTTGTTAAATGTTTTATTCTTTTATTTGTGATTTTTTTCTGTGGCTGTAACAAAAGCAATTTCCCCCTGGGATTAATAAAGGCATTCTGATCTATGATTCTGATCTATGCTTATAGAGACATTGTACTATGCCTCCTGGCTGTCGTAGAGCCAAAGAAAACAATAAGGAAAAAAAGAAAGCCATAAGATTTACATAATCACTGTTATATTTTGCAGTATGCTCTTTGTGCTGCTTTGTTTATGTTCCTCTTCTTTTCTCCAGCGGTTTGTGAAAACGGATGTCTCAACGGAGGAAGGTGCGTGGCTCCCAACAGATGTGTGTGCACGTACGGCTTCACCGGCGCTCAGTGTGAGAGAGGTGAGCAGCTCTCGTTATTTCCCTGACTCACTGGACATCACCCTGTGGCTGCGCTCCACATTCCTCCACTCATTGTGTTTCCAGGACTCACATGCTGCTTTGGTGAAAACGTGACTCAATGCAAAACATGCGTTGTTGTTTATAAGTCAGCCCCTGCTCAGTGGTGTCATCGGCTCCTGGTATGGAGCTTATTGTGAAACTCTTGCATGTCAAGCCTGACCTCAGAAATGACCATTATTTTCCACATCCGCTTTGGGGAATGTGCTGTGTCCAAATGTGTCATTTGTTAACCCTACGTTCTCTCAGCCTCTTGTGGTGTCTTTCTGGCAAAGCCTCCAAACGTATACAAACTTGGTCGGCTTGTTTAGTGTGTGCATGTGCGCGTCCGCGCGTGTGTGGAGACCTTTTGAGGTCAATGCTGTGACCTTGTAGAACTAATATTTGAATTGGTTGCAGAGCTTGTAATTAGTAACCTCTGTGCTTTAGGGACCAGTCTTTGGGTCTCACTAATGGGGTCACTTTAGTTTCCTTTAATCCTTCACCTGTCTTCATTCCAAACTTAAGGGACCGGAAGTATAGTGAGACTCTTGTGGAATTTTCCCAGCATTCAGTCTCTTTAGGCTTTTCAGTGAAGCCTTCTGTCCAACTGCCTGGGTCGTTGTTCAATGGTGATTTGGTTTGTATTAAGGAGAGTAGAATGTGAACTGACTCACTGTCAGCTGCTTTCTGATTGGTGCTTGTCTTGCCTACTCTTGTGATAGTGTCCTTGTTGATTGCTTAGGCTACCACAGCACCACAAAGTCACCTATGGGGAATTGGTCTGGGATGTTTGTGCCTGAGGAGCCAAAACCCACCAGCAGAGATTTTTTATTCTTTTTTTTTTTAATCTCTGATTGTGTACAATTTATAACAGACATTGTTGTCAACAAATTGAAGTTGCCTGCAATGCTTACAGAAATGATAACTAACTTATGAAGACTTTAATTTAAAAACATCATCTGCACTTAGTTACATACAGTGTTTGAAAGCAAATTTGGATTTTGATTAAGTTATAATGATTTGAATAAGGATTGCGAGTGTTGCAGGACGATTCGGGTGCATCCCCCCAGAAAATGTTTTAATTCATAACGCTCTCACAGGCAAATTTTGTGAAGTAAAGCTAAAGTTTTTAGTATTATGAAAAAATCACTTCATAATGGTTTAGCTACAGTGATATCCTTTAGTTTCATTCGGAGGGCCAAAGTTGAAAAAGTTCTGTTTCCTCCCTCCCTTGTTATTCCACATTTTGTAAAAAGTCAGCTTCAAACGGGCGAGTTGGATTTTTCTCGCATGTGACGTCACATCACGGAAACTCCTCCTCCTGACAATCCTGGCTACTCCTCCTCATAGGTAAAACAAACACTGCGGTTTAATATAGAATATACATTATACTTTATTGTCATACAGTATATGTAATTATGTGTTCTCTGCATTTTACCCGTCCCTGAGGAGCAGTGGGCAGCCACGGTGTAGCGCCCAGGGAGCAGTTCTATTTTTAGTGACCGTCATATTGCCTTGTATTGCCTTTGACAAGATCTGACGTGTTTGTGACCCAATGCGACACAACGGTAGGACAAAACAAATGATTATGATTTGTTGAGCCCTATTCTCCCGTCTGGACTTAAGCATTTTATTACACGCCTGCAGTTACACGCTTCTCTCCTGCGCATATTCTCCGGTCCAGGCTCCTGACGCCCACCACGCGAAAATCAACCAAAAGCGCGTAGTCAATGAATGAAGGCGTTCTGAAGCAAAGGAGGCGGACTGGGGCATGATGTCATTTTTTTGGGTTGCCTAGATATCACGGAACATGGAGTTTTCCCAACACTTGTAAATGTCATTGAAATCCGTTAAAATGATAAAACGCACTTTTAATTTGAAATGCCTTCATTGATTGTAACAGGTTGTTTTGATCAGATTGCTGCAGTGTCAGGACTGGACACATTTTTCTATCCGAGCCACAGTAAAAATCTCTCTTTTTCCCCTCATATTAACGCCAGATTTACATTGGTTTGTGTGGAAAGCCTGTCTATTAACTTCTTACATTCCTGCATTCAGAAATGATCAGCGCGCATCATTATCGTCATCCGCGCACATTAGTCGTCATCATCATCATCTGTGGCTTCATGTTGTACACAAGTGTGCAACAATTATTACAACGGTACCGATTAAAACAGGACAAACAACAGGACAAACATCCCCTACATCACACTGTAGGGGATGAACCCTGTATTTTATAATTATAGTCTAGTTTTACTCATTAAGATTTTAGTCAACTAAATCTGTTTCAAATATACAGTAAAGCACAAGAGTTTATGCATCTTTAAAAAACGATTCAATTACCATTTATCAACCTGATATGGAACAATAATAATCTTTGTAAATACACAAAGACAGACTTGATGTGATCAATACGTAAGACCACGAGCCGTCTCATGTCCGCAAACACAATCACCTTACTTCCTATTGCATCACTTCCTGGCTTGTCCTGCCTTCCACACAACTAAAGAAGTTTTGATTAGATACCTTTTATAAAAAATGTTCTAATGGGATTTCATTCTATGTTAACTTAACAGTTTTGATTAGTTGAGGAATACATTCATAGTATTTTTAGTCCTTGTCATAGTCTCACTTAAAAATGTAGTTGACGAAAACTATGATGACTAAAGACACACAAAAAAATCTCTTAAACTATGGCTCTTTGTATCTTTTATCAAGCATTTGGTCAACTCAAGTGAGTTTGTAAATGCAGGCCAAGAAATGCGGTGACATTTTGGATTGAGGTACTTTCATTGGAATTTCCTTGGCCCAAGTCCATCACCTCCCAGAGGAAAGTCACTGTGCAGTGCACGCACATAAACACATGCATAAACTAAGCTACAGGTACACACACACACACACACACACACACACACACACACACACACACACACACACACACAGAGCTGTGCACAGCTCTTAATACAATTCACAGAACCGTTCTCCATTTATGGCCTGATGCTATCACATTAGAAGGAACACAAGGATTCCACTGACATGTGGTGCAAAGGAGAGTTCCACTTTGGCCTCAGTCGTTAGGAAATGGCTTCCATAAAATATCACTGCTGCGCAAAAATCTGTGTGACTTTGAGCTGTACATGTGACCCATATTCCAAACACCAGACACAGCTGACGGCAGTGGGAACCATTAACATGCTGTTTGTATGTAATGGTCATGGTCAGAAATGTGATTTAGTTTGGAATGTGGAATCGATGAGATGTTGCTGTATAGCTCCTGAATGGATGCAGCTCTCTTTGCTCCAGCTGTGGAGTCATTCAACCATGAAGCAATAAAGTTTGAGCTTTTTGGTGTGACGCCACACAGTTCACTTGGGACAGCACAGCGCTGGAGGACCAACCAACACGTGACAAACAGTCAGAAAGTCAGCAGCCAGAGCACAACAGGAAAGTCAGTCAGTCAGCTGAGGGGCTTTCTGCTCCTTTAATGCTTCACTGAGTTTCCCCTACTGGGCTCTGTTGAGTCCCACTGCAGTATGTGCATGCGTGTGTGCATATGTGTTTGTGTGTCTCCTACGCAGTTGAGAAATAGAAGAAAGACAAATGATAAATGTATCTTTTCCTAATACATCCATATAAATCACACATTCTGAATCAGAGTTATCGCCTGTGCTGTTGAGTGTAGGAGCCCCGACGCTGTTATTTTGATCCCCTACGGTGTGATGTCGCCCCCTACAGTGTGTTTCAACAAGTGTAGGGGGCTTTTCTGTTGTTTTTTCCTTTTTCATTCGGTGCCGTCGAAGTAATTGTTGCACAATTTGACGCACAAAAGAGACTTCCAGGGGTGCACGGGTAGTTTTGATTCTTTTTTCTAATCTTCATAACTGAGAAATAAAAACATCAGCTGCATCATCTATTTAATACAGGCCATTTGCTCAGATGCTCCCGTCTTCACCTCAGTACCCTGAGGACCCCTGCAGCTACTGTGTGCATCCTCCGCTTCGTAACCCGTAGTTACCTTTCAATTTAAACACTGTGCTTCAATTGGACGTAGCGTGTAGCGTGAAGCTGCCTGTCATGTTTATTACTCGGATCATTCTACATTCGCACCCACGGATGTGAATACTGTTGGGTTGAAACAGGTTCGGGTTTAAAGAGGCATCGGCTTCATTTGGGTCGTACTGGTTCTGGCCGTGTTCTGTCGGGCCCAGGCTGGGTCAGGTCTTCTTCTTTCGGCCGGATTAAAGCTTTACTGTGTGCATCCTCCGCTTTGTAGCCCATAAATACCATCCAGTATAAAAATAATCTAAACAAAAACTAAATAAAACAATTGAAAAATATAAAATTATTGTGTGGAGGGTGCCCTGTGTCCATAACAGTACCAATATTACTGCTGGTCCCACATAATACCTCATGTGAATTTGAAAAGTGCATCTTTTGAATAAAATGTTATATCTAGTGTATACAGTGTCTCTATTTATTTGTCGACAACCTATACCGAGCATGAGTAACTCTCTAACTACAATAATCATGACCCTTCACCAATTCAAGCAAGTAAGTTCATTTTCATTTATAAAGTGCTTTTCACAGATAAAAATCACAAAGTGCTGTACAAAACAAAGATTAATTTAAAACAACAGGCCCAACATCATAAAAAGGATTTAAAACAACAGGAGCAACAACATAAAAGGATAACAGAAGTTAAAAATCCATTAACCAAAAGCTTTTCTGAAAAGCGAACGTCTTCAAATGCTTTTTAAAAGAGTCCACACAGTCAAGCTTACAGAGGGTACAAGTCATTCCAGAGTCTGGGCGCTACAACCCAGGTTTTAAAATAAGTTCTAAGGATCTTTAGGAGTAAGTAAGTAAGTAAACTTTATTTATATACTGCTTTTCACAGACACAGGTCACAAAATGCTTTACAGTGAACACAATTAAATTCAAAACAATAAAAAAAACACAATCATTAAAGCAGCTCTATTGGCTCTGGAAAGTCTGTTTTAGAAAGGAAGTCTTGAGCTTGTTAAAAGTCTCCACGAAATCAAGGGATCACAAGGACAGAGGAAGTTCATTACAGAGACAGGTTTTGTGACAGGTTCGAGGGACCATTAGCAGATTTTGGCCTGAAGACCTCAGACTCTGAACCGAAGTGTCGGACTGGATCAGATCAGTGATCTAATCCGGAGACTGTCCGTGATGCACCCTGAAAGTCAGGACCAGAATTTTAAATTTCACTCTGAAGTCAACAGTGAGCCAATGGAGAGACTTCCGACCAGGAGTAATATGGTCTCTCCTGTTGGAGCGGGTCAGGAGCCTCGCTGCAGAGTTTTGAACATACTATAGGCGGGTCAGCTCCTTCTTATTTAGGCAGGTGAACAGGCTGTTACAATAGTCCAACCTTGACGACACGAAAAGCATGAATAATAGTCTCCTGCTCAGTTGGGTGATTTTACACAGTTGAAAGAAACAGTTCTTTAAAAACTAGGAGTTCTTTAATAAATAGGAGACCCTGGCCTGAAGACTGAAGGCTGTAAATAACTTTAGCTTTACTTCTCAAAATTTGGCCCTGAGAGAGTTATAAATTTAAAATTTTTCCGGGGGGTGGGGGTGCCTCTGGATTCCCTACAACACTCGCGTGGCACGCGATCCCACTACGCTGTGAAGGATTCCTGCTTAGAACCCTATGAACTGTAAGTGAGGTGTCCTCGGTTTACCTGCAGGGAGAAGACTGGGAAAGGGTGGAAATGGAAAAGGTGAACAGACTTTTGCATGTGTACAAATAGTCTGGAGTTAATCCAGGAAACTCTTCTGACCCACTTCCTGCCGGGCTTCCCTTCTCTTTCACACCAACAATATTGTGTGTAAGCTCACTGGTCATCCAAGAAGCCAGGATTTCTATTGTCTTCCACAGTCTGCTCCTACGTGCTTGCTGCAATATTTGCTCTTCCAATTGATTTTCAAGAGCAGTATTCTGGGTTTTCAAGTTTTGGTGGGACCCAGGTTGGGGTTTGGGGACATGGTATGACATGTAGTGTGTAATGGACTTGTGCAATTACTTCCAGAAGTACAGAACATGGGTGGATCCCCCAACTGTATGCAGCTCACAGAGAAAAAAGTGGGATGATGAATAAAATGACACAATTTTTCTTCCATCTGCTGTTTGCCTCTCCCTGTTTACCTCAGCTGACTGCTGGGACCATTGTATTTGCTTCATTTCACGTCTGTTTCTGTCCTCTACTTAGAGCGTTAATAAGCAGGTTTGTTGGTTGTGTTTGTTGGTGTGCACCGTATATTCTGACAGTAATCAGCCACAATCCTGAACCTTAAGAGGAGATTCATACTTGTTGCACAGTCTGCCCTGCTCACTTATGTTGGCGCCATGTAAAAACTTTCTATTGCTCCTGTAATTGTTATTTTCTCCTTACAAGGCTTTCCTTTGTAGTCGTGAGTAAGGCACACGTGTTATCAGATGCATCTTGTGTACTGCTTTAAAAGCAGCTTGAAGAACTGTTTGAATTATTCAACCTCATGTAGAAGTAAAAAGAGTGACTATAAACAGATAGTTTGGTAGAATGCACATTCGATAAGAGTTAGTCTTAAAGAAGAATTGAATCACTCTTGTCAGCACAAGCTTCTTTCATCTATGCTCACTTGCTGATTTTAAATAATCACTGTCTGGTAAAGTTTTTGTTGTTGTTTGTAGATCATTGAATAGTGTCATATTTCTGTTGTATTGTTATCTCTATTTACTCGCTCAGAAGATATATTTTCCTCGAGCCTTATAAGTTTTACCCATGCACTCTGTGGGTTTTGTATTAAGTGTTTTTAAAGCAAGACTAAATAAAGAAGAATCACGAAACCACTTCTTTCTTCCACCCACACAGCCATCGGACTGGCTGAATAATCTCTGGCCCTATTTCAGTGAAACCTCTTTGAAGCTAAATGAGGATTTTTTACTTGCAGAATCTAAAATATAAACACACACCGATATAAATATGTTCTTTGGCTAGGTAGATCTTTTACATAGCTCGCGCTTGATTTACCGGTACTTATATTGCCAACGCCGGTGATAACAGGTGCAAAATGGGTGAAGATCGCCATCTTTGAATTATCAATTCATACAAGCAGGTGAAAGACAACATTGGAGGCTTTCTGTGAAAAAGTCAATGCTGTGGGGAAAACGAGAACACCAGATGAAGTTCAGTAAAGACAAACACATAAAATGAAGAACAAGGAAAAAAATGAATTTTTGATTCATTCATTCCTGTGCAAATAAAACGGATCTGCACATTTGGTGCGATGCACGTAAAAATCTAATAACCTTTGCTATACCACTCCTGATCACATGGGAAATGTAATTCAGAAGCAGGAGGGGGAGGAGTTTGTAGTCCTTACTGAACAGCAGTTAATAAAGTAAAGTGAGGCAGCATTATAGAGATCCTCCAGAAGAGATGCACAAAGACAATTAGATTAGAGAAAATAATTATATATATATATGTAATTCTTTCATTCCAGAAATGTTGATCGAGCAGAAAATTTGCGTCCGCTGCGTAGCCTTTTTCACCATCTTTTCTCATTCCGTGGTTGTCCAACATGTGGTTAGGGCGTGTGCACGTGACTCTCACGCAGTAAATATTCCCTCGCTCAGGCACCAAATCTAATCAACTGCAGTCAAGTGAAGGAAATGTAAGCGCAAAATCGGAAGTGACAGTTTTTCAAGCTAAAATTACTGGAACATACATAAAAATTGACTAAAACTCCAAAGTCCAGCAGTAAGAAATCAGGGTCACTTTATAGATCAGGGGTCCGTAACCTCATTATTAGATTGGCCCAGCTTAGCAACCAACCACTATCACCTGTATCACCCTGTTTGTAAAAGCTTATAATGAATTATAATCTAGAAATAGTTTGCTGTGGAAACTTTATCCCACTTGTCATAATATACATCACATGATAAATATCCCAACCAAAGACAGTGTATTGCATTAAAGATTGATAGATATAGATCATTTTGTGGTGAAACATGAGGCGCAAGTTGGAGCTTCACTGGTGTTTTGGTCAAACTGGAATACATGCCATCTGATGAATGACTTGTGAGCACAACTAAGTAACAATCAGACTGAGTCACCAGTTAAAATGAGTCACCGGTTAATTTCAAACATCTCTCAAGGCACTCATCACATATTTTACTGGTGTTCCACCTCATTTTTACCGGCAGTGTGCCTCAGAATGAGTGAAGTTTTACTTCATGAACAACTTTTCTTTTTAGCAAACTAGTGAATACTTGGTTACATTTGCTAGCAGTCTTGCTCTGCTCCCTTTGCAGGGCTTTATTTCCACTCCCACACAGGACCTGCCAAAGATCCAAGTATTTACAGTCTGATAAACACTCTTGCTCACTTACATATTTGGCATATTTTTGCATTTGCATGAAGGATCGTTCCCACTTGGAGACGTGATCCTAACAAATGAGTCGGATTACTTGATGGTTAGATGGAAACAGTTGTTCCTCTTGGTCAAATATGGAATAAAAGTGCATCAATTTGATAAAATTGCCTTTTCAAACAGACTGGCTGGTTTCTTGTTCAATCAGTGACAGAAGCTGAAAGAAAACGGTCTAAAGAGCCTCATGTGGTCCTGGTTTGCTGACCCCTGTGCTAGACTATGTACAGTGAGAATTAACTCGAGGTTAAGCTTAACTCTCTTTCTAAAAGTAAGTCCTTAATTCAGGGTCAACAAATGCATGATTTGCGCTGACCTAGGTTTTTAAAATAAGGTTCTCTCTGTGGTTTTAGTGTGTTGTGCTAAAATACAGTCCAGAGGCAGTTCCCAGGCATTATGAAATGCCTGCAGAACTCTCGTAAAGAGCTGCAACTATAATACTACTAATCAAAGTTATATTTGAGTAAAGGCACTTTATCTCGCTGAGCAGGCGGGAGAGAGTGAGAAAGTGAGATGACCCAGTTCTGTTTAGCACTGCGCTGGTGCCAGAGGCTGCAGAACCGGAGGAGGCTGTGTAGTGCACGTGACGGGTCTGGGCTGGGCCCAGGTCCACATGGGAAACACACAATGTCTCGTTTGTTTTAAACGACTGCACTGCTGGACCTGGTCTCGCTCTTTCCTTTTGCTGTCTGTTGTCTGCTGTGAAATGTGGAAATGATTTTTGGTGCTGGATTGTGTCCAGATTTTTTTTTTTTTTGACACACACACACACACAGACTCTTTCCTTCTTCCCCTATCTCCTTTTCAACATCTTTCAATACTTGACCTGATAAAATGAACTGATTTTCCTGAAGCCTGCATGGGTTAGGGGCTAAAAAACTGTAATTTCAGAGAAAATGATGTGAGGGAATAAAGAAGCATCAAGTGAATGAAGTCTAGTAGAAATAGAGAATCTTGATTTAGGGACTTTCTTCACATTCTTACATTTATTATGAGGTAGTAAGTTTTAATTCTGGGCTGCTCTAAAGTTCTTTTTTTTTGGCTGGGCAAAGTGAGACTGTTTATTATTTGGGATGGCACACCAAATATATGCAAAAACATTACAGTAGCAGAAAAGCAACCTTAAATAACTGCAAATATATTTTAGCCATTATTAATTTGAGTCTTTGTATTCACTTGAGAAGACTGCAATATTTTGAAATAACTGCTATATTTGTTAGACAGGATCAACCATCTCTGATTTGAGAATAATCCATACATCTGTTCAAATAGATGATTGGGTAAAGCATGGACAGAGTTTCCACTACAGAACTCTAAGGTAGAAGTTAGTTACTATTTTCCAACAGGATGCCTTACCAGTCAGCCTCATGAGGTTTTTGGGGTTACAACCTTTTCCTTACTTGGAGTTTTCCTTAAAGAAAAAGCAGTAATCTGCTTGACCAAAATGGCTTAACCATGCAACCAAAGGTTTGACTGTCCAATGCTTACCAGGAAGTCATTTATTTGACTTGGTGTCCTTGTTTGTGGTCAGTATACTCTCAGCCTACACACCACTCCATAAATGCTTTTCCAGACATATTCCCTTCTGTTTAATGACTTTCACATACAAAGCACCTGAGTGCTAAACTGATTGAAATGCCAAGAGTACACAATGCGTTTTTAAGGTGTTTTTTACGAGTCTCCTCTGCAGCACTTTCGCCATATGAGAATGTAACTGTGTTGTTGATGTCATACAATATTCAACTTTCATTTACCTTGCAGTCATTCACTCAGACATTTACCCGACTTAATTTAAAATAGAGTGAAATATAGCAGTTTTTTAAACCATAAACCCCTTCTGGATCTCCTCCACAGACTACCGCACTGGGCCGTGCTTTGCCTCTGTGAATAACCAGATGTGTCAGGGTCAGCTCACTGGCATAGTGTGCACAAAGACTTTGTGCTGCGCCACCGTGGGCCGAGCATGGGGTCACCCCTGTGAGATGTGTCCCGCGCAGCCACATCCCTGCCGCAGAGGGTTCATACCCAACCATCGCACTGGAGCATGCCAAGGTGAGCTCTTAGTTGTCCTTTTTTGGTTCCTTTATCTTTTCATTTTCTGTCACGCTACCAATTTCAACTCCTGAGCCTAACCCTGGCTTCACCCCTTTCCCTCCATCGTCCCCTCATTTCTACTCACCGTCTCTATGTCCAGAGGATTAGCTCTAATTGCATCAAACTAGGGTGGGTGGCAGTGCCTCCCACATGTGTGTGGAATGCCAGCAGAAACCCGCTGGGACGGGACTGTCAGAGTCCGTAACACGGGTCAGAAGCGGAGCCACGTGGGAGAACTGCTTTCTGGAAACAAGGCCCTGCTCCAGACCCAAAAACATCAGAACCTCTGCAGGGGATGCCTACTCCAGCCAAGACCCGAGGGAACACAGAGTTCTCAGACACAGCACCGGGTCACAGCCCCCTGCAGGAACTTAGCCTGAGTCCTGTGTTTCATCTGATTCATTACTGAAAATTACAGTCACTAATCAGCATACAACAGAGAGAGAGAGAGAAAAAAAGGCTCAAACTGTGATAAGATAATAACAACACACTTGTGAGTGTTGTCATGAATATCTTACTTGAGAATAAAACCTGTACAAAGAGACAAACAACCATTCAAACACTCCTACATTCATGTTTCTGGACTGTTAGAGTAGCTAAAGTAGCCAGAAAAAACCCAGGCAAGCACTGGGAGAACATTCAAACTCCACACAGAAACGTCCAATGAAGGGGAATCAAACCCAGACCTTCTTGCTGTGAGGCAGACTAACCACTACATTCCTCTTTCTCTTTTCAGTTTTCCTGGTCACTTTCTTGATTGCAGAAAACTCAGATGCTGATGATTTAAAACAGTGCTTCATAACCTTATTGTAGAAATGAACCCTGCTAGCTTCATCAGTGCATTCACCAAACACTTCATAATTGGAAAAATGAAAAGGGATTTTTCCACCTTCATTTCAGTGAGGGTTATGTTCTTATATTTTCCACCTCCATGCAGCTTTAAGAAGTGTTCCTTTAGTTTTGCCAGGTCTAGATTGGAATTGGTCAACTTGGCATTGCAAATCATGCATTGAGGACGCTTACTGCCATCACGCTCCTTTATGCACATAAATTCATATTGTACGTATTTGTCCAACCAATTTATGTTTTTGCTCGACATAGTTAGTATGAAGGAATTGAAAGATTATGAAAATCCCAAATGATGTGATCATCTACTGCCAACGAGAAGTCACGAATATTATGAGTGTGCTGGACGGAACTGATACACACAACAGACTAATTTTTTTTTATAAATGAATATCCTATAATAAAAATGTAATATTGTTATCATAATTTATCTTTTAATAAATAGTTCATCATGGAAATGTATTTTGTGTAACACATTTTTACAGTGTGCGTCTTGACTCGTGCCAAACTCTGAAACTGACTCAACGAACTTTCATTATTATGACATGACACCTGTCATTAGTATGAATAAGGTGTCATGAAGGCTGTCATTAAGTGTCGTTTACCCTTTGTAACCCTAACCTTAACCCTAACCCCAATAGATTTCTCCACCTAACCCCAAAAATGCCACCATAGCTCCAAAAGTGTCATAATTTAGCGAAAGCTGTCATCATTTAGCGAACGACACTTAATGACAGCTTAATGTATCAGCCTTCTGTATAAAACTTAAAGTAAAGTGTTAACAAAATTCCTTTATTTCATTACCAATCTAAGATATAACAGATTTTCTCATAATGTGTTATTAAAGCCTGTTAAGCGAAAGAAATTAACCAAAATTGAGGGAGAAAGTTGGGCATTTAGAGGCTTACCTTCTCTCTATGTGCAGATGTGGACGAGTGCCAAGCCATCCCTGGCATCTGTCAGGGAGGGAACTGCATCAACACCGTGGGGTCTTTTGAGTGTAAATGTCCCGCTGGGCACAAGTTCAACGAGGTTTCGCAGAAATGTGACGGTAAGAATTAAGCAGCCAGAACAAGTAAAGCTGTGAAATGTCTGACTTTCCATGTCAGAGTGAATGACAGGGCAGACTAAGAAAAATATTTTCAAACTTAGAGAGAGGTAAAACCACAAGTGCTGATGTGGTTCACTTTACCTCATTGGTTTTCTGATTACTGGTTAGTGGGAAAAGGCCACACGTAAGCTGCTCTTTGCGCTTCCCTTGAAATAAGTTTAATTAAACCAAAGCAGCTCTCTGGTTCCTTACTTTAATTCTCTGTAACTCCTAATCGTTCAAAAGAAAAGCTTGAGTAATTTTTATCCTCAGCGTGTTTATTTTTTTTTAGGAAAAACCCCCAATTGAAGAGCTTTGATAAGATCTAAGAATAACACTTATTCTTGCTTTAAGTGTTTAATATCTCTATCCATCCATTCACCCACTACTTAGAGCTGGTTTACCAGATTTGAATTTTTCACTGATTTTAGATTTTTTGTCATGATTGTGGACATTAAGTGCCTCTTGCTACCATTTTGATATTTCTGCCTAGTAAAACTGAGACACAAGGCTTCGAAGTATCATGTTTTACTCCCACAAAGGCCTACAGTAGGCCTGTAAATTCTGGATGATAAATAATTGCATTTCACAATTTCCAGACCAACTTCTGCACAGCTAAAATAAGACTAAGCAAAATGTTCTGGCACTCATTTAGAGTATATATATGAGCTATTTTATGCCCAGAAATAATTGCCGGAAACTTCTGGCCTGTGTTAAAGAACCTTCAGCAGTGCTGATGTTAAGTTGTAAGTTTCAAACATACTTTATGATAATGTGCGATTGGTGCTCAATGGTAATAAAAGACTTTAACAATATGTGAAAATATCTCCTTTCAGTAACCCTCAACATGTGTGTGTGTTTTAAAGTGTTTTCTCTGTGTTTCTGATTGACTTACATTTCATATTTTAGATCTTGATGAGTGCTTGAACATCCCTGGTCTTTGTGGTGTGGGTGAATGCTCAAATACTGCTGGTAGCTACTTTTGCAAATGTCCTCAGGGATATTACACCACTGTGGATGGCTCCAGATGTATAGGTGAGTGCTTTGCATGATTCAAAGAGTATCCATTCATCTATAATACATGTTGTCACATTTAGAGCCACAAATAATTTGAGGGAAAATTATGTCACAAATTCTACACTAACATGCACTGGACATGAACTTACATACAGTACATTAAAATATTTCTCTGCATTTAACCCATCTCTGAGGAGCAGTGGGCAGCCACAGTGTAGTGCCCAGGGAGCAGTTAGGGTTAAGGGACTTGCTCAACATCCCACAGGGATGGCCCAGGTGAGATTTGAACCAGTGGCCCTCCGATTACAAGCTTGCTTCCTTAACCACAAGACCACCACTCCCCAGAATAATTCAAATTCTCAAAAAGAAACGCCAGAGGAGACTTTTACAAATAGTGCTTCTCCACTCCTGCGATGGACTGGTGCCCTGTCCAGGGTGTCCCGCCACCTATCTCCTGATGACAGCTTGGATATGCAAGCAGTGTTGGAAAATGGTTGGATGGCTGGACACTCCTTCTGTCAAGGAAAATGTAAATTATTAGCTTCAGGCAGCAAAACTATATGTAGCAACTTCAAAGAATAGTTCTAGTCATCCACAGTCAGCTACAACTTGTAAAAGTCTTAGACTGAAAGTTGGAGAAGTTTTCACCTTCACACAAAGCTTGCGGCCACAAATACACAGGGAAAGTTCTTATTTGTGCAGAAGTGTACAGAAACTTCATTACGTCAGACCTGAAGATGTTGCTGGAAAAACAGGATCAAAGATGTTTTCAAGTTTGCGAAACAAGTTGAACTCTGTCACCAGAAAAAGAACGGGTGTTTGAGGAGGGGGAAGGTGATGGCCTGAAATGCATATCTACTTGGTGGGTCTGCATATTCAAGTACCTGTAAACATCTGAGGGTGTTGTTCCCAAGGCCAGACTAGAAGCTAGAGGCTTTGAAGAAATTAATAATTGTAAACTCCAGAAAGACTCAAATGGTCTGTGTCAAAAGAAATGGCAACTGCTCTAAATTGATGTCAAAGTAGCCTTTCTACAAGGTAAATAGTTGACCACCTCCCTGTGGAAGTACAGAGCTCAGGACAACTTTGGAAATTTAAAAAAGTGTCTGTGGACTTGCAGATGCTTCTTTGTACTGGAGAAGATGAGAGCCACAGTGTCACGAGTTGATCCAGCTGTGTTCTATTGGCTGGATTCCAATGTGATGGGAGTCCTTGCATGTTATGTGGATGACTTCATTCGGGGTGGTTCCGAAATATTCTCTTCAACAGTCATTCCTCACTTGAAAACAGTTTTTCGAGCTGGATGCAATGAGTACAACAACTGAAGTCAAAGATCGGCCAAATATTGTGAATGGCAAGCAGATGATTTCTTCATGCTGGCAGCCAATACAACACATGCCACTAACATTAGGAAACAGCGGTCAAGTGACCTTAAGATTTTAGCACTTGGTAAGAGACAGTTTCCTCCATCTGGTGTTCAGTGTCTCCTCAATGGGCAATTTTCCTGATGGAGGGACTCAAGGTGGACATTTGATCATGTTTCAGGGAGAAAATGGAAGATTCTCACGTATATGATGGCAATCGAAGACAATAAGGAAAGTCGTTTGTAGTACATTTGCTTGAGAGATGTTATCGATACTGGTGTTTTTTCAGCCAAACTCTCCTGAGAAATAACCACAGGTGATGGCACCCAAAAAGTGTTGCCCGATGTACGTGTGACAGATATTCATTCACTTTTGGATGCCATCAAATCCACAAAAGCTGTCATAGAAAAGATGCTTTGCCTTAAAATAATTGTTCATTTGTGATATATGTATGTGGAAAAGTGAAGAAGACTGTTCCGAAAGTAAAGCAATGGCTGAAAGATTATTGATTATTGAGCTAACAGTAGTTCACCTATTTATTTATTTATATATTTATTTATTCAGTTTATTTTCGACATGGTTGCATTCACAGAAGTTTTTTTTTTTTTTTTTTTTGTGCATGCCGAAAAAGGAGACGAGAGAAGCATTTAATTATCCGAGTCCTGTCCCCTGTTTTGAACACAGAAGATTTACATCAGAGCTTGTCTCTCTGGTTAAACATTCTTTGGTTCTGAACTCAATTTCATTTTTTTTTTGTTCGTTTTTGTGTAGGATTTATTCACATCTGTAGTCAGTGTTGTTTTTTTTTTTTTTTTTTTTTTTTTTAGTCCTCCTCTCCATCGTTGTTCGTGTCGTCCTTCTTCCCCGTAGATTTCATTCCCAGACGTTGTTTGCCTTCCTCCAGTCCAAAAGAAAAGTTAATCTTCTGCCGAAGTTCCTTGAATTACCCATGAATTGTAAGATGTTCAGTCAAGGCTTTATTGCAGAAGTTTGTGCAAGGCTCATGGTGCAAATGTGAAAAAGTTCACCGCCTCAAAGAACGAGTTGGTTGGGTCTGACCACACCTTGAATAATTTCAAATCGGATCGCGTTTCCCTTATCTACTATCCACCATAGATCTTCAAAATGTCGCCCAATGTATCTCTTCCAATCACAGGGTGGGTCTGTTTCACATTCCTAAAAGGACAATTAACAAGGTTTGTACTGTAGATAAAGTAAAATACACAGCAGCTGAGTGAAGAAGGTGCTATTTTTTTTCTCCTCACACTATTTTGGCTTTTTACCCTCTGAAATCTCTCCAACAATCCTGTAAGGAGAAATGGAATGAGGTCAGAGGCCTTGTTTTGCGCTCTTTGCACATAATGAGGGGGCTTACCCTTTTTTCCCCCTAATAATTTGTTTTTTGGATACTATATTTGAAAAGAGTGTATCTTGCATCCATGCATGCATGGATCTTGTTGAAGAATGCTTTGTTTTGCATTTTCACCTAAAACATACCAAGAAACATTAATTTGCTTGTGTTGGTACATGAAATTAAACACACTAATATGCAAACACTTGCTTAAACTACTTAAAAAAAAATTAAATTGTGACAGTCTGTGTTAATTATTGTCATTGAAACATTGTTATACTCCCTGTGTTAAAATGAGCATCAATTTCTTACAGTAATACTGATTAAGTTAGCTTTAAAAAGTGTAAAGTAGACTTTTAAAACTGACACCAATGAGACTGAATCGCCTCCAGCCAACTCTATTTGTGTAATACATTTCACAGTGCAATCATGAGTGGCAGCGTGTTTTTTCCTAAGTGCCTGAGTGTGAAATAACATATGATGTGTTAATGTAATACACAACTTGAGTGTGTGTCACTCTAACATACAGTGCCAGAAACTGCAGAATGAACAATATGATGACATAGTTTTGGATCTTGATGCTCAGGGAGTTCATACTATAGTTTGTCGTGTACAGTGACTTGAGCTGACTCCCACTGTGCTGTTTCCCACAGATGCTCGTGGTGGGTACTGTTACTCTAGCCTGCTGAATGGGCGCTGTGCCAATCAAAACTCCCAGCTGTTGACCAAAATGCAGTGCTGCTGTGATAGTGGTCGCTGCTGGTCCGATGGGTCCACTCCTGAAATGTGTCCCATTCGTACAACAGGTGGGGATGGACACGGACACTTACCATCAGTCTTTCCTTTTGTTGAGTTTTATTGTTTAAAAGCTTGAGGTGACCTGTGCTTTTCACATTTTAGAGGAGTACCAGAAGCTGTGCATCCAGACGCCTGATGGGAATGGAGGAGGAATAGTTCCTGGTCGTGTTCCTGGAGGCCCTGATATACCTGGCATCTACCCTATCCCATATCCCGGTCCAGGCCAAGTGATTCCAGGACAAATTCCCATTCAAGTGCCAATTCCAGGCCAGGTACCTGGTCAAACTCCAGGACAAACTCCAGGACAAACTCCAGGACAAACTCCAGGACAGATACCAGGACAGTATCCAGGACAATATCCAGGACAGTATCCAGGACTTCTGCCCCTACAGCCACCTCCAGGTGAGCACTCCTTTTATTGTTACACCCATAGGAGAGGTTTCAACTAGTGACTAATAATGTAAACCTTTTCCTGTATGTGGCCAGTAATTGTCCTCTAACCATGTTTTGTTGCATTGCATTTGGCCATTGGAGAAAAAGAGAAGAAAGTTTTTAGTTGCTGCTCTGCATTTGAATGTGCTAGTTGAGTAAGATTGCTCAACGTTGCATGGTTTAGTGCAGGCCGGGAGGATGAGTGGAGAGGGGAGAATAGTTTACATGCCAAATGGAAGCATATGATGCCAAGTTTCCTTTACCATTATATTAGGGAGTGTTGCCCCCCCCTTTATAAATCAAGATAACTCAGGGTATTTATTATTTAGTTCATTTTCTGTTCACCTTATTTGGAAAATTCCTTTTTCTACTCCTGGTTCAAACATACATTTTGACACTCATACAAGATCACAACATATATTATTTACATTATATCATAATCAGTATAGTCCCAGTTTGCATTTGTAATTGAAAAGTCACTTCTATTGACTTGCGAATTGATAATTTTGCAATCCCAACCGAAGCTCCGCCCCAAACTGCAAGCTCCAGTAACAGGATAATAAAAAGGAAAATATCACGGGTCGAAACCATGTTCTTTCACTAAGGCTGGTTATTTTTTGTTTATACACAATGACCTGCCATATCTGGTTCTCATTTACAATTCTGCACTCCACACTCTGATATATGTGTGCATGCAACAAGCCAACTAGCAGACAGTGTGCATCAGACAATTTACCCTGCTACAAGTTGAAAAAAAAAATCTGAATTAATGATAAATGCTCCCATTGGGCATTAAAAACAAAACAAATACAACCTATGAACATATAACTTGTTTTTGTGTTTGTGTTGATGTCTCTGAAACCCTGCCCTGCTATGAATTGTTGATCTGCTAATGATGTATATTTGTGATTGTCTTTATTAGGTTCTGGTATTATCCAAACCCAGAATATCACCAACATGTGCCAGGCTTACCGCAACCTCTGCCTGAACGGCCGGTGTATTCCCATGTCGGGCGGCGTCGGATATCGTTGTGAGTGCAACATGGGTTTTAGGTTAGACACACGGAGTGAGTGCATTGGTGAGTTTTATGTTAGGCTACAAATTTCCTGAAATTCATCACCATCTGCAAGTCGAAAGTAGTTTAAGCTTCACTTTTACCCTCCAGATGACAACGAATGTGAGAAAAATCCATGTCCACATGGCGATTGTGTGAACACCCCAGGCTCTTACATATGTCAGTGTCGACCAGGCTTCCAGTCCACAGCAACGAGGACGGCGTGCCGAGGTGACTTTTACACCCACACACACACACACACACACACTCACTCACTTACATTCACAAACACTGGAGTGCTATTTGTTTTGTATTCAATGTGCTTTTTATTTGTGTTTTGCCAGATCTTGACGAGTGTGTGGCAAATGGTCGTATCTGCAACAACGGCCGCTGTGTGAACACTGAGGGAAGCTTCCACTGTGTCTGCAATGCAGGGTTTGAAATCACACGGGATGGAAAAAACTGTCAAGGTCCGTCAAGTGGGAACATCTGTTTATTTTGTCAAGATTTCATTGGTTTTATTCATTCCCTTACTTGGTCTGGGCTTCACTTGTGCTTTGAAATGCTGTAAAACTAAATATTAATTGAGATTAATTTGTGTTTCGTATATACTGAAATCTTTACCATTTTTAATGACAGCTTAGACACAGAAATATTTCCTATTAGCATAAGCCCATTGCATTAGTTGTACTGCCAAAGATTTAGGCTTAGGGAAGAACTTTTATGACGCCCGTTACTCTTTCGAAAGTGGTGTTTGGATTTCACTTTTAAGATGCATGTCTAAGAAGATAAACATTTTATTGTCCAGCTTAGTTTTTTATGTTTGATTGACTTTTCTAAATCCAGAAATGATCATCTCATACATATAGCAAAATAATACTGCGTGTTTTAAAATCTCTGAGTAAATCTACATCTGACAACATGTTTGCCAAAAAACATAAACTTAGTGTGTGTGTGTGTGTGTGTGTGTGTATAAAATACTATTGTTCCATCCTTAACCAGTTTGTGAATGAGCTGCTGAGTCTGTTTTTTCTCTTCTTTCACAGACCAGGATGAGTGTTTGGTCAGAAACATGTGCCTCAACGGCCTGTGCATTAACGAGGACGGGAGCTTCAAGTGCATCTGTAAACCTGGATTCTTGCTGGACTCGAGCGGACGCATGTGTGTCGGTGCGTAGTTTCCAGACTCTCTGAAAATTGGGATCACATTGTTACATTCACACGATTTTTGACTACTTTAGCAAAAAAATATTTTGAGTCAGATTCTTTTTGATCTGCCTTTTGATCACCTCTCTGGCATCTTAACAGTTGACTTACACCAGCCTCAGCACACAGGGCAAAAATCCCCCAAAAATCCTTGGGAAAAATCCCTTTGCATCTTGGCAGGCCAGCTGGACGAATGAATAGGTGGGGCCCGCCTGTTTTGAGATTTTAGCAGATAGTCTTACCCAAACTTTCCCAGAGTAGACAGAAGAAATGTATTTGGCCTTCTTTCTATATTAAAAACATGTATTGTTTAAGAAAAGGTTTTAGATATTTTCACAAAGATTTAACTGCTGTAATAGTTGGGTGTCGACATGTCCCCATTTAGTAGAAAAGACGGCAGCATTTTCTCTCTAGCAAAGCAATGAGAGGCGAGGATTTACACTTGGTTTATTCTGATGGTTAACAAACAGGAGGCTGCAGGATAAAGCTGAGTTAAGATGAAATATGAAAGAGAATATTTTGGAAAGAGGGATGTGACTTGAGAGGGAAATTTAATTAAAAACAACCCGGTATTCCAACCTCTCGTAAAAGTCAGTGAATTTAAGTTTGTGGGATGACGTCATGGAACAGTTTTGGTGAATTGTGACACTTAGGATGGAATGTAAAATACGTTTTGAAGAAGTACGCATTTGAGGCAGGATAACGTTTTCTTAGTGCATGCAAATATTATTTGATGTGGATTTATTTAGTTTTGGCTGTGAGGTTTTTATACATAAATCTCATTTTGATTAAAAGTTTTTTTATGGGTTGGAACTTGAAACATACATAATGTACCTTTTTTCTATTAACAAAACTAACCAACGAACATGGTTTTTGTTGTTTTTTAAAACTGTTGAAAAAAGTTTTATTTTGTTTTTAAAATTCTATAATTTTTCTCTTTTCAAAATAAAACATGTCCACGGAGCACCATGCTCTGTAAGGGATTAGAAAACCGACTTTGTTCCAGGGAAGGACGTGTTTTATATTGAAGGAAGGATAGTTTTCACCTGCAGTTAAAAACCACATTATTGTTGAAAATCTGTTTTACACTTTGATAGTTAGATATGAATGCAAGAAAATGTAATCTTTGAATGTCTTTCTAACTTAAAGTCAGAGTAAAGCAGAAATAAAAGTTTGTCATACCACAGAAACGTGTCATTGACCACTGAGCCAAATTTGAAAGATGAAAAAAAGCGTGAAGTATAAAAAAATTAGGTCTCAAAGTCATGGAAAAACCAGCACTTCTCTCTGCTGTGAGACGCTGGGGGGCGTGTCAGTTAGAGGCGCTGGAACCACACCCACGCGTGGGAAGGGCACCGCCTCTGTGTACTGTGTCTATGGGAGAGAGCAGTGTTGGTTTTCCAGAAGTGCTCGGATCGGGCCAGCGGAAAGGTCTGCTCCACCCGAGTCCGAATATGTGCATCTCTCCCGGGTAGAGTCAGAACTGTGCCCACTAGAGGCGAAACACACAACCGTGGTGCAAAAAAGTGCTAATTTCATGGAAAACATGGCACCAGCGGACGCGTTTTATTCCCCTGAGTCCGTATATGTGGTTTGTTTCCAGCTAGGGGCCGATTGGCGCCCGCTGGAGGCCGTGGAAGTTTGGTGTGCTTCAACAGCAGGGTTGGGTTTATGCTAATGATGGCTCCGTTACTTAACGAGGCTATGATTTCTGACACGCCCATAACACCCTGAACACAGAAATTTGAAACAGCCTAGCTCCACAATTACATTCTAAATGGTTGAATGGCTTTGTACGGAATACATTATGACCTATTTAATGTCAGAATTTGCTTTACTCTGACTAAGGTGCACAGCATGGTACTGGTAACGGCCCAAGGCACGGTGATTGTCCTTGTAAGATGGCCGAATGAGCTCCTACTGAGGATCATCGCCTTATCTCCAGGTTGACGGTACATTTATGTATGTGTTTGCAGACATTGATGAGTGTGAGACTCCAGGCATGTGTATGAACGGCCACTGCGTCAACACAGAGGGCTCCTTCCGCTGTGAGTGTATGGCCGGGATGGCAGTCGGCCTGGATGGGCGAGTGTGTGTCGGTAAGGTGTCACTTTTGTTTTTTGTTTTTTATCACACTTTTGCAGTAACGGTTAGTAAACTGAAACACTGCTATTTTAATATGTATTGTTTAGAGGTGTGCATTGCCATTAATTTAATGATACGATATATACCGATACTAAACAATACGATATGCATTATGATGTCAATAATTACAAATTTCCCCTTTACAAGTTCAAAATAATTTGAAATACCATTTTTGTCATTTTATTACTTGTGAGAACAAGTAAATGGTAGCTAACTGTAATTCAAGTACCAATATCAAAAACAAGTGGTGGTGTTTATCAAACTGTCAAATTGCATTTTTGAAAATAAGATTCAGATTCTGTTTTCAAAAAAAAAGTAACCACATACATCTATAAAAGGGCCCAGTATGTTATATAAAGTGCAATCAACTTCCAAGCTAAAATGCATTGAGGAGTGACCGGGTGTTTACGTGCTATGCATATGTTAGTGCAATAAAAAAAAAAAAAAAAATTTAAAAAACATGATTAAAAAAAAATCGACTCAGATATGTTTTGGATCGATACAGTAATCGTGCTGTGAAATATCTCGATATTGCCAAATAAATTTTTTTTCTTACACCCTGAGTATTGTTACTCTTAAGCTTTATTCACACTGTAGATACTGGTTATCTAAGCTCATTTTGGGATACAGTTATATTAAAGGCACACTGTGTAACTTTTGGCCACTAGGGGGTCTAGACCTGTAACTTTCACATCATTCAGAAAAGAAAAGAAACCACATTTAACTCAACTATCATGGCAATTAGTGCACCATTAACCCAACCTGAAACTACCATAGTGTGCTCTTTTGGCTGTAAACAGAGGCTAAACTCGTTTCAGTAGCCCACAACAATGGCGTTGGGTCGGGAAATGCCCGTATGTTGTGACGTCATGTGGGAAGTATGTATATCTGAGCCTGTGGTCACGTGACTGCCATAAAGTGAAATGTTCTCCAGGCATTCTCCAGGTCACATGACCTGACCAAAGTCTCTCCAAACTTACATGGTCGGTATTTCAAGAGGGAAGCCACGCTTGAAGAATTGATACTGTCAAGCGCTGTATATTGGCCTGAGGAATCATTTAAAATAACTCATATGGGTCAACGCTTTAGGTCAAAAAGTCCACAGTGTGCCTTTAATTATTTAATGTCAAAACCATCTAATCAATATTGTTACTTTTTGCAATCTGCTGCACTGTAGTTGTAATTTGAAAAGTTTGCTTGTAGTACTTGTATTATGGGATTATGGGCACTATTATGATTTATCAGAAGCACTTCCAAATTATATGATGCTATAAAAAGACCTTACAATTCCTATCATTTGAAAACAATTTTCATGTTTTTCAGTTTTAACATTTTTGTTCTCCTGCTTTAATGAAAGTCATTTGTGAAGCAGATCTGTGGAATTGTTTGTGCACATTGGGAAAGGGTTGAGATGCTGCTGCGTCTGTTTGTCAGAATGATATCAGTGCAGAAGAATGCCTAAAGTCCCTGGATATTACTCAGACAGAACAAGCGTTTATTTTGTCAGCAGTGTTGTTTACTGGGTTTGTCTTTCGTTCTCTCCCTCCGTTGCTTCTCATTTGTTGCTGCTTCTTCAGCCTGTCTTTCCTCATCTGCGTTTCTCACAAACGCGTGCCATATATTTCCTGTTCCTCCAAAACAGACACGCATATGCGCAGCTCGTGTTACGGTGGCTACAAGCGAGGGCAGTGTGTGAGACCTCTATTTGGAGCAGTGACCAAGTCAGAGTGCTGCTGTGCCAGCACCGACTATGCCTACGGAGAGCCCTGCCAACCCTGCCCACCACAAAGCTCTGGTACAGATCTATGAAATTCTCCGCCCTCCACAGATGTGCACACGGTCACAGACACACACATACAGCTTGTTTTTAATCCAAAACACACTTCTGAAGGTCAGGTTGACCTGATAAACTACTGCATGTGTTCTACATGGAATCTTGGATTTCATCAATGATGGAAAAGTAGCAATAATTTTAAGTTTTACAAGAAATCACTGGAAGCCTCTACATGTCCACACGCACGTACCCCAAAACACACACTCACTGCATCTAGTCTCTTCTCATTAGACCTGCCAATTAAAGATTCTATATCAAATGAAGGCTGAGCTGTGCCACATGAAACGACTTCTTTATATATGCACGTTGGCCTGATGAGAAAGCATGCCAATGAGTAATAACATGGTACTAAATACTTTGCTTTGATTTTTTTCCCCTTTAAATTCTGGTAAATAAGATCAAATTCTGGTAAATGAGATGCTTTTGCAAATGCTGTGATTTTGTTCCTCTTTCTGTGTAATCTTGCAGCTGACTTTCTCGCTTTGTGCCCCAATGGCGGCGGTATAACCGGTGATGGAAGAGGTAATTACAAGCAACTTCTCCTGGATGGGTTGTGCTGACCTTTTAAAACAAGGATTTTAAACACATCTTAGTTGTAGTTAGTAGGCCGGACGAGGGAAATCCATGTTTTTGTGAAGGAAAAAAGCACAAATTCCAAATTGTGGCTCTCGTATAAGAAATATTGTGGTTTAATTTAAGACTCCATAGTGACATGACTTGCAGTACATAATGCATCACACAACCTGTTCAAGGCAATAGGTTGATATAGACGTGTGTGGGCTCATTTTTTTATATTTTAAACACTCCATCATCCATTAACATTAAAAAACCTAAAATGTTACCTTATGGATGGGGGGTGGGTGCATCAGCCTTTATGTTAATGTTTTGTTGTTTTTTGTTCCTTAATAAATGTTTTGAAAGTCAATAAAAACTTAAATTAAATTTTTTGACTTTGAGCAAAATCTTTCTGCCAGTCAGATTAGATGAGGCTTAATTTGGCCCACGGACCTTAAGTTGGACACGTTTACTGAAAGCACTTGTGTATTTTTTTTCATGTATATCAAATTCTGATTGTCCTCACAGATATTAACGAGTGTGCACTTGACCCTGACATCTGTCAGAATGGAGTGTGTGAAAACATGCTGAGGACGTACAAATGCACCTGCAACGAAGGTTTTGAGGTGGACCTGACAGGAAAACAGTGTGTCGGTAGGTCTTTGTACAACACCGCTTAGATACGTCATCGCAATAGAAGTGAGGTTCTCATTTCTCCGTGTGTTTCTCCTCAGATATCGACGAGTGTCTGATGAACAGGCGTCTGTGTGAGAACGGTCTGTGCAGGAATACACCCGGAAGTTTCAACTGTCAGTGCCCCAAAGGATTCCACTTTGATTCTGAGACCGACATCTGTGAAGGTCTGAGACTCTTTGAATGTATAAGCTGTGCAGGATGTGGGCAGCTTGTGATGAAAGGAACAAACTAGATTGTTGTTGTTGCCTCTGCAGATGACGATGAGTGTGACTCCAACCCCTGCATTAATGGTGACTGTAAGAACAGCCCGGGCTCCTTTGTGTGTTTGTGTTCATCGGGCAGTTCACTGGACAGCACAGGACTGGAGTGTGTTGGTAAGTGAGGAGAGATGGTTGAACTAGAATGTTCTTACTGCATGAAAATGTTTAATTCATTAATTCTGCCTTCTTTACACTGGCTTATCCTGTCTCGGAATGGAGTATATCTCTAGTTAGTAGTTGCTGATTGATGACTAAACATGCTAATGGTTATAGACAAAAATCCTTCCAGTGTTTTTTAATTTAGTAAACTATTTTTAAAAACACTTCATCTTATCTTATCTAATCGTATTTTAGCATATCTTAGTTTAGCTGCTATTATTTGATCTTGATTTATTTGAGTTTTTCTTAGATTAGTTGACGGTTGAATACTGGGTCACTAAAATACATGAATGTCCTTTACTACATAATAATGTTTGATTCATTCATTCTTCCATCTTCTATGTCTTGGATTGTTTTGTGTTGTATTTAATGTTTCACACTTACCACAGAAAGTGGAGTATACCTCAATTTAGGATACTGATGGCTAAACATGCTAATGAATTACCAATGTTGATTTTTTTTGGTTTATTTAACAGATTTTTTTAAGCCATTGATTTTAACTTACCCTGTTTAATCCTAATTTATTTTTTTTTACTTTGTCTTATGATAGCTCAACTTATTTTAGTTTTCTTAGTTTAAATTGCCCTATTTTAGTTTATTTGACCTTATAAATGGGTCCCATCATTTTTTGATCATATTTGTGAACTAATCCCAAGACTTCTGGCTAATGTTGTCACATTTCAGGTAAATGTAAGGTACATTCTCTCAAATAAGGATTTTGACATTTGCAGTATATGGATTAGCACAAAATGTCATAGTGGATTTGTGATTGAATTTCACATTTTTCCACCTTTGTTGTAATAAACAGAAACTACTAAGAGCACCTGTTGGCTTAAGATTATCAACAATCGCTGTGAAGTCAATATCAATGGAGCTACTCTGAAGTCCCACTGCTGCGCCACTTTGGGTGAAGCGTGGAACAGCCCCTGTGCCAAATGTGAAAAAGGTAACTGTGTAATGTATTGACTGTTAGAACATTCAAAACAAATGTCTGACTTGTCTTACAGTCTTTGTTTTAACGATTTAATTTTTTGTTAGATCCAATCTGTAGTAAAGGGTTTGCTCGAGTCAAGGGAAACTTATGTCAAGGTTAGACTTTCTTTGGTTTCTTTTCTTTCTCTTGAGATAAAATGTGAAAAGTGGTTTGTTGATGTTGTTTTGGTTTCCTTCCGCTCGCTGCCAGATGTGGATGAGTGCCAGGTGTTTCCTGGAGTCTGTGTCAATGGCAAGTGCGTCAACACGCCAGGTTCCTTTACCTGCCAGTGTCCTCCTGGAATGACTGTTGATGTCAGTGGGAGGACTTGCATCGGTGAGCCCCCAATAACCCTGTCTGAAATGGTCATCTTATGTTATTGTCTATACTATAATTATACAGTGCATTATTAGCATTTTAGATGTGTGTATATATAAGAATCTGTTTTGTGTGACTTCCAGACCTGCGCACAGAGCAGTGTTACCTCACTCATGACGACGAGCGATGTGGGACTCCGATCTCAGGAAGGCACCGTGTGGACGCCTGCTGCTGCTCAGTGGGTGTGGCCTGGGGTCCTGAATGTGACGAATGTCCAGAAAAAGGCACTCCAGAATACACTCAACTCTGTCCAAGGGGCCCGGGATTCTCTCACAGGGGGGACTTTATTAATGGCAGACCATTTCTTAAAGGTATAGACCTGTGGACACCCACATTTACTGTGCAGTCCTCACCTCATTCTTTATATCTGCTCTGTTTTAGATATCAATGAGTGCAGGATGATAAACACACTGTGCTCCAATGGGAGGTGCAGGAACACCATTGGCAGCTTCCGGTGTCGCTGCGATAACGGCTATGCTCTGGACTCTGATGAAAGAAACTGTACTGGTGAGTAGCTCCCAGTTCACTGACTGACTATGGGCTAGAAAGGAACAATACTGCAGACTTTATTATAGTTTTTCTGATTTATTTATTTATTTTTTAAAGTAAGATAGTAATCAACATGATTATTCAGCTGACACACTTCCAGATTTCAAAATAAAAGCCTGATTCCAGAAACTTTCATGTGTCCCGTTGTCACGGGCTCACTTTTCCCACAATTCACGATTAATCTCAAACCTAATTCTAATCCTAATCCCTAACCCGAACCATTCGGATTGATGACAGTTTTAGACCATACAAACATGGGCCAAAATTATTCACACGTTTTTGCACACGTGCACTGACCAAGGTATTAAACTGAGACTGGGAAAAGCTCAAACCGTCACACCAGTGCCAACTTGCAGGTACTTTGAGACAACGAAGTCTCATTTTCTCATTCGAATAATCTGCTCAGTATTAGAATAAAATACAGACTCTTTAAACTTTTCCTTTTAGACAGTAGAGAAATCAGTTTGGTTGGCCCGTGTTGCCTCTTATTTGTGTGCTTTCCTTTATGGCTAAAACTTTTGACGTATAGTTTTATTTGATGCTTTTTGTTTCATTTTCTCCTAAAGACATCGACGAATGCCGTATCTCTCCAGACCTGTGTGGACAGGGCAGGTGCCTCAACACACCGGGAGATTTCGATTGTGAGTGCTTTGAAGGTTACGAGAGCGGCTTCATGATGATGAAAAACTGCATGGGTGAGTGATTAAAACCTCAAACAAACACTTACAAACTGTAAACCAACAAATACTTGGAAAATAAATTGCTATCAGGACATTAACAAGGATTTAATTCTTCTTTACAAACTATTTGGATATTTTGCTAGGGTTTAAGAGAATCTAATATATATTTAAAAAAAAACAATCATCCATGATCCGCAATTCATTACATTTATGATGCATATATTTGTAATTGTAATTGAAAAAAACCTGCTGGTGTAATCATAATTAAATTGTAATTGACTTCAGATTTTTTTTGTAATCGGCATGGAAATCCTATGAAAATTGTCAATTATAATTCGAGAACCATGTTACAGTTCTATTACTTATACATATGTAGTTAACAATCATTAAAATGTGTTTCATATCAAGTTTACCTGTCACTTCTGTTGAGGATCATTTTACCATTTAAAAGAATAATTGGAATCAGGGGTACACTGACAGAAAAAAGGCTCAGATGCCCACACCAAAAATATTAAAACCTATATTTCCATGGATAAGGAGGTCTAACAAGGTAACCAAGAGATGAGGAACAAATTAGAAGATAGAAAATTTTTTTTTTTTTTTCTAAAGCTGATTTAAAACGCGGGTCAAAACTGACCTGTTATCATACGAGATGAGGGCTGCATTCTATAGGGTTATTTATTTCAGGCTGAGTAATTGTGATTAATCGTAACGGAAATTTAGTAATTGAGAACGTAATTTTAATTGACTTTAATGCTGGACTTGCTTGAACTGCCTGTTGAGCAAATTGATGTAATATTAACAGGCTGTCCCCGTATGTAGTTTTTCTGTGTGTGAGAAACGGTTCACTGAAATGACATTTATAGAAAGAGCTGCCTTCTCTAAATCTGCATTACATTTTCATTAACTAGTCCCAGAAATATTCCAATAATTCTGTGTAAGATAATTATGACCAATGTTGGATGGAACATGCTTTAACGCCCCCACCCCACAAAAAATATTCCTTTTTAAGTCTGTGTGCTAAGGCTCCATTCCTTTCCTTTATGTTAATTATGTGACACTTTCATTCGTTCATGTTGTTACCTTCATACTAAGCTAGTAGATAGAGAATATTTATCTTTTTAAGGCCACAACAATCACTTTCAAGATTTTTTATTCTGCCTGCAAGGCCAGACTTAATGTTAAAACCTATATAACTTTAGCCGCACATTGTGATTTCAAAATAATAATCATTTAATTTCCGTGACTCCAAATTGTGAGGACACTGCACCAGCTTGGGTGAAGCCTTGGTTTACTCAGTTATTATTGTAGTTGTTTTAGGTTCATGCAGGACAGTCAGTCGTCCCTTTTTTTAGTGTTTGCGTTCATGCTCAGATGCCTGATTCTGATAAAGTAGGTGCTTTTTCTCCCCCAGGAGACTATTACAGTCTGTCACTGTAACTGTATGAACAATTATTTTCAATACCCCAAGACTCAAATAAAAACTTTGTTTTCAAAACAGGGGGAACATTTTTTTCCCCATCATTTAATATCTAGCTATTTGGATAAGAAATGGCTGCTGGGTCACTGTTCTTTGAGAATTGTGATTCATGCCGTACTCTTTAAATCCATGATTTTCACTGAGGCTCACTTTTGTTGGATTTGTTTTTTATTTGTCTCAATGCAACTGAAGCTAAATCTGAATGTGTGATCTTGCTCTGTCAGACATCGATGAGTGTGAGAGGAACCCTCTGCTGTGTCGTGGAGGTGAATGTTTAAACACAGAGGGCAGTTTCCAGTGTAGCTGTCCAGAAGGACACGAAATCGCCCCGGACGGCTCAGCCTGTTTAGGTGAGTAATGAGACCCTTCCTGCAAGTCTATCCTTTCTTCATTTTCCTTTATTTCAATGTCATAGTGCAGTGTTTTTCAAATGGGGGTATGCGATGACACTTCAGGGGGTACGTGAGAGAGAGAGAGAGTGTGGAAAATTAACAAGTAAAGTGTCACTCTTGGTCCCACCCCAGGCCTGAGATGACCAGAAATGATAAAAACTATAGAAATGAATCTATTCAGGAGGCACGAAATCAGTGTTTTTCAACCTTGAGGTCGGGACCCCATATGGGGTCACCTGGAGTTTAAATGGGGTCACCTGAAATTTCTGAAAAATTTAAATAGATTTTTGAAATGTTTTAATTATTATGGGTGGCTTAGTGGTTAGCATGTCAGCCTCACAGCAAGAAGATCCTGAGTTCAAGCCCTGGGGTGGACACCTGGGTCCTTTCTGTGTGGAGTTTGCATGTTCTCACTGTGCTGCGTGGGTTTCCTCCGGGTACTCCGGCTTCCTCACACAATCCAAAAAATGTGTGTGTGAGTGGTCGTCTGTGTGTGTGTTGCCCTGCCATAGACTGGCACCCTGTCCAGGGTGTACCCCTGCCTAACGCTTAGTGTGAGCCAGAGATAGGCACCAGCAGACCCCCGCGACCCTGAAAAAAGGAAGAAGCGGGTCAGAAAATGGATAGATGGATAGACAGCACACAATCTGAAACAACTTTATTTCTATACTTTCACTTTGTGAAATAAAAATCTAGTTCAACTAAAATGCAGTATATATATGAGCGCTCAAACATGATCAAAAACGAATTATATTCTTTGGGGTCACCAGAAATTCTTTTTCAAAATGGGGTCACGATCCAAAAAAGGTTGGGAACCACTGCACTTACTCGTGTTTCTTTCCACTTATTTACAAAATGAGATTCTTCACAATCTCCTTGAGCTGTATAGTTGTTTTTAGATAGTTTTATAAGCAAAATGTTCGTCAGACAAAGGGGGGTACATGAATTTAGAAATAAGACAAAGGGGGTACTTGAGCCAAAAAATTTGAGAACCACTGTTACTGTGAACCTGGTTGAAATACAAAGACAAAGAAAGCTGACTTTACCACTTAAATGTATTAAATGATGATAGCAGTAATACACACACACACACACACACACACACGGGTGCCTCAGTGTCTGAGCTCATCCTCTGTGACTTGGGTGTGTTGGAGTCATGTCTGCTAACGTGTGGGATATATGAGCGATTCGTCTATAGGAACTCAACACCACCACTAGCTCTGCGGACACACGCATGATTACAGAGAAAATATTTGAAGGATTTGTATCTTTTATACAACCTTATTCAAAAAGCATGTCTTTAATGTTATCTGTGCAGTTTTATTTATTTTTTTACATTTTGTCAGCCAGGTCTCTAGAGAGTCTTTTTCTCCTTGACTGAAGCATTGTGGTTAAAAATTAGTAAATTCCTCCAGTTTGTTTAAACCCTCTTCCTTTTTTTGGCAACAAATTGACAGTAGACGTGCAACACACTCTCCCAACCAAAACAATGGAAGAGTCAGCCTTTCTAAGGTTTCCAAATTATCATGTTTAGTTTACAGCTTTGATTTAGCAGACCAATGCTAATTCAGTCATTAGGATGACCTAATCCATGATCTAATGCTGCTCAGCTTGTCCAGCCCGTGTATTTTCTTTGTTAGGAAGTTGAAAACACAAAGGCAAATTTTGATATAACTAAAGAAAACAACAATCAGCTCTTGAATGATGTGTACAGTTAGGGTTGGTTACATATCTTTATGATTCGAGCAGTTTAGCACTGTTAAGACGAAAGTTGAAAATGCATTTGTGCATCCATCTAAATCCCCTTTCTGGGGAGGTTTTAGTTAACAATGTGGACTTACATATAACAAACAGTTGTATATGTGCACTTCTGGAAATGCAAAGCCTTAATTAATGGATTAATCCATCAATATTGTGGAAGAGAGGGAGCCAAGGTTCAATTCACAGTTGTATTTTTAGGGGAATCGGACATAGTGTTCATTATAATTTAGATGGTTTGTCAAATATTGTGAACAGGAGTGAAAGCTTAAAGGTCCCATGTCATACTATTTTTCACTCATCTACATTTGTTCTAAGAACCCCAAAAACATAGTATTTTAAGTTTATTTACTCGCCTGTTTTCCAGAGTTTTAGCCTCTGAAAAGTCACTTTCTGAGCAACTCTACACAAACAGGCTGATTTGTGGCCTACTTATGCATATTCATGAGTGGGCGTGTCTATAGACAGGACACTGACTTCCTGCTCCCTGCACGGTGACGTAGGGCCAGAGGAAGGACCGCCCTCCTCCCACCCACTCCTTAGCCGAGCTCATGCTGCTTTATAAACACGAGACAGAGCGTGGGGGCGGGGCATTTGCTGGTACATACATAGACTGTAGAAAATACATACATAGCACTGCGCCAAGGACACTGAAATGCTCACCTTTGTAGGCGTGTCTGTTTACATGTCAATCACGGCAGAGAGCTTCCTGGAGGCGCGGCTTCTCCAGCTCAGTGCCACGTCAAATTCGTCATCAAAGTGGGAACGCGTCATCAAATTGGAGCGAGGTGTTTGGGCTCACCCTGCAGTAAGAAAGGAGAACATCACCCTCTAACTAACGATTGAGGGAATCAATGAAAAAAACACTTTGGGCATGTGTATGAAGCCCTAATAGCACTTTATGATGTTTAAAGCTCAGAAAAGTTGATTTAGCGTAACATGGGCCCTTTAACGCTTCTGGAGATGATACTTTTAACAGATGAAGACATTGTGTAGTATAGTCTGTCTACGAGACTCTATATCCCACAATGCATTGCGCAAAACTTTTTTCACAATGTCAATAAACCGAGAGTTTACAGTGGAAATTGGAAATCAAAACTGACTTTCAAGCGGCAATTTCAATCATCTACATTTGTTTGAGTATCTCATATCTTCGATATATTGATGCATTTAAGGCCCACACTGTTTTATCTGTCTTAATATCATATCCACCAGCTTTAAAAGATTTTATCTGTTTGGAACACAACATTTTATTTTCTACAACTTTTATAAGTTCTTTGCGGCCCGGCACCAAATCATCCATGGGACGGTAGAGGTCCATGCCCCGATGGTTGGAGACCACTGTGCTAGAAGAATTGTTACTCTCTTTGAAAACTTTGAGATTCCCCAGGCTTTCCCCTGCAACTCTTATTTATACGACTATACCCACCTGAGTGCCAACTAATGTGGAATGTAGACTGTAGAAAGACATGTTGGTTTTATTCTACGTAGATGGAATTAGCTAATAGTAATCTTGAAAAATGTATGATTTAAAAAAAGAAGACTGTACGACAGAGAAACCACAGAAATCCACCATATTATGTAGTTTTATTTAGATAAGGTGGTAAGTTCTGTCTTCTCATTAGTTACACACTCTCTAACTGTTTAACAGTTTAATGTATTTGAGTTTGTAACTTGTTTTATTTTCTGATTGACTGGCGCCAACATTAAAATCTTTACACTGGCTCCCAGTCAGCCTCAGAATAGACTTTAAAGTTCTGCTGCTGGTGTATAAATCTGTGAATGGGTTTGGTCTAGAATACATCAGGGAGATGTTAGTCAGGTATGAACCCAGCAGGTCTCTCAGATCTATGGACACAGGTCAGATAGTGGAGACCAGAGTTCACAGTAAACATGGTGATGCTGCTTTTAGTTGTTATGCTGCAAAGAAGTGAAACAAACAGTTTTAAATCCAAGTTAAAGGCTATAAAAATTAAATTAAGAATCTCTCTCTCAGCCATACGCGGTAGAGAAAAAGTTCTGTGACTGAGAGGGAGATTTTTAATGGTTTTATTGTTGATTTAAAGTCATCACTGCTGATTTTATGATTTTAATGTTTTCTGCTGGATTTTTCAATCATGTAAAGCACATTGAATGGCCTTGTGTATGAACTGTGCTATACAAATAAATTTGCCTTGCTTTGTTATTCTGAAGTTAGTTTTGAAGGAATGGACACATTATTGTTGCTTTGCCCTCTTGCAGACATCAATGAATGCGACTTGAGTGACCGCCTCTGCAGAAACGGCCAATGTATCAACATGATTGGCCGATACCAGTGTGTCTGCGACACCGGATACAAATCCACTGAGAACAGAGTGGAGTGTGTGGGTAGGTTTGGATTACAGGAGCTCGCCACATATTATGTATTTGTTATTACTCAGATCCATTTGCCTTTTACGTTTTCATGAATGGTTTTACCATCGCAGACATTGACGAGTGCACCATTGAGAACGGAGGCTGTGAGACCTTCTGCACCAACTCTGAGGGCAGTTATGAGTGCAGCTGCCACAGTGGATACGCCCTGATGCCTGATCTCAGAAGCTGCACTGGTGAGTGAGCTGCTGTATTTACCTGCTGTCATATAGTCGGGGTGCAGCAATGCTAATTTTGTCCTCTCAAAGTTTACGTCATAGTTTTCGTCGACTAAATTTTTCAAGTGACAATAACTAGATGATGACAAATTAAAAAAAAACTGTTACAGACTTTATCTGTAACAGATTTAGTCGACTAAAATTGTAATGCCATTTAATTCACTAAAACTACAGACAGACCCCCACAACCGTGAGAAACAGGAACAAGTGGGTCTGAAAATGGATGGATGATAGACTGAACTAACTGAAATAGTCCCCATGACTAAATTTGGACTAAAACTACATACTTTAACTCAATCAAAGATATATTGATTGATTTTACTCTCTTGACTACCAAGGGTGGACATTTGGACAGATCTTGGACAATATAAAGCATTTCACTCAGGTTAAGTTTCAAAAGCAAAATAAAATAGTAGTAAAATATGTGCTCTGCATTATCCTTTGCATTGTTCGGCTTTGAATCCTTTGAAAATGTGTCAATGCTTACATTTTTCAGATTGACATTATAGACGACCATCAGAAAAACATAACGTGTTGTTAAAATATTCATTATTCATGAAGTGAGAACACTTTAAAGCAGGGGTGTCAAACTCATTTTACACAGGGGCCAAATACTGACCAGTTTAATCTCAAGTGTGCCGCAGATTATAGGTGGGAACACGAGCAATTTTATCATTCATGTGCCCTAGTTTGCATTTCCACTTATATGAGTATTTAAAGTAAAATTCTAGGATTTTGGAAAAATTTTGAATACTTACAACAATTTCAGATCAAAAATGAATGCCATCATGTGATATAAGCATGGGAAAATGTGCAGTGTCATTGAAATGATGTATTTGGATCTACTGAAATAAATCATTTGGTGATTTACACGATGAGTCGTGTTTTCACTGTCATTGTAACGTTCTCCTGTGGGCCGAATTTGGAGCTTTAAAGGGACGGATTTGGCCCCCAAGTTTTGAATTTGACACGTGCTTTAAAGTATTCAAACTGGGATGGTAAAATGCGTTTGTCCCTTCATATATAATCTCTTTTTTTCTTAAATTCTCTAATTCCACCTCTCTGTCGTTAACTGTCAGATATTGATGAGTGTGAGGAGAGCCCAGAAGTGTGCGACGGAGGCCAGTGCACCAACATTCCGGGGACGTACCAGTGTCTGTGCTTCGATGGCTTCATGTCTTCTGATGATATGAAGACCTGTCTGGGTAAGTGGTGCCCATTTTAGGCCTGACATAAAACAGCTGCTGCCTCTTCTATCTGAGCAGCGTTGCTTTTATTGGACGAGAGCTCTGTCAAACAGTGCTATGATTATCTTTAGTGTTACACAAAACGTGAGTCATTAAAAGCACCCGGTGAGTCAGATGGAGAGGCCTTAGGGAACAAAAACTATTGTGCTTGTTGATTTGGTCGATAGTGAAACATATTGTGTTCATAACCTTTAGTGCTTTGAAGGAATGTGTGACATTTAAAAGTCTGGTTCCACTGAACAAGAAAACAAAACCCGCACATCAGTGACTATAAATGCACACGAGTCAGCACACAATGGTTTCACTCACTTCCCTTGTTGTATTTAATCAAAACAGGCCTAACATAGATTCATAGCTTTAAAACCTCTGGTGAAGATCAGATGAAGAACTGTTGATATGTACTGATGTTACTATAATATTTAGTGTTTTTGTTTGTCTGTTAACAGCATTGCATCATACATAACACATTTTTAATCAGAGATAAGACTGCAGACCAGTGTTTTTCAACATGTTGGGTCATCTGGAATTAAAATAAGGTTGCCTGAAATATCTAATAATTGGATTTCGTTTTTAAACGTAGGTTAGAAAAACTTATTTTTTCACACAATAAACATCAAGTAACTCTATCCTATACTTTGTCACTAATTCTGCCTACTCTGTATTTGTAGCACACTTTAACAAACATGACCAAAAACTAATTCTAGAAATAAAAATGAAAAAATCTTTAGGTTGCCTTACATTTGTGATACCAAAATGGCGTCATGACCCGAAAAAGGTGGGGAACCTCTGCCTTAGACCATGTAAGATTCCATTATATTTTTGATTTGATCCAGATCAATAATATACTCAGTTTCAAAAATAAAAAAATCACTATCGCTTATTATTGCAGAAAATTGAAAAGCTCATGGTTCATAATTTATTGGCCCTTTTGAAATTTGACTCAATTATGTCAGGTTGGTTCCTCCATTATTTTACTGTTTCATTCCGATCAGATCTGGATTGCACATTTCATCGCAGTCTTTCAAAAAAACATGACAGTGCCAACACATTTGGATCAACTGCATCATTATTAACGGGGATAGAAATAAAACACTATTGTACAGCTGAATTGATGCCTTGAGTGCTGGTGTTGTAGTTGTGTTTAACACATGGCCAAAGTCAGTCTTTCCCTTGACTTGTAGATGTGGATGAGTGTGAGCTGAACTCAAACATCTGCCTAAACGGTAACTGCGAGAACACGAAAGGATCCTTCATCTGTCACTGTGAACTCGGATACTCTGTACGCAAGGGCACAACAGGCTGCACAGGTGAGTAATAAAAAACACACACACAGATTGCATGGCATCATGTGTGATACTGATTCAATGTTGATCTGCTGCTGAATGCACGGTGAGGAATGCTTCCACAAAGAAAGCCTTGACATCCAGAAGTAGCTCAAACATTAATCACTCTTTTTTTCATCACTGAGTTTTTCTTTTTTTTTCTCTGAAATGACGGCGAACACGGCGACAAAATACACATGCATTAACACACACGTGCCCTGTATTACATCAGGGTTTTGCATCATGCTGGGTTTTTGTGTAGACCTTTATCGGTGTTTCATTAAGGTTCGTTAAACATTTTGTGATGGTTGGATACATTTTGCGCAACGTAATTACCTGAAGCAGCTCCAGAACACATAAAGGCGAAACTGGCCTGCAGCTTTGGACTACCTCAGCATCGTGTCACAATTAAGCGTTATTTATAAAGCTACTTCAACGGCTGCGAGGCCAAGGGGGGAGGAGAAAGAGGGTGAGCTGTGAGTGTTTCCAACAGTTTAATTTGGCTTCGTCGAGAGCAAGACGTCTTCCTCCAAACACACATAAACATCTTGTCTTAACTGGGACTCAATGCACACAAACATGAACACACTCTGTGTATATTTCTAGATGACATACTGTAATACATTAGCTAGACACAAAGATTTAATAAAGCAATGAAATGGGGACAATTTTGGGTTGGGTATAGAATATTCACTCTTACACACACACACACACACACGCGCGCACACACAATCACACCTCAGGCACTTTTACAGGCAATTATAAAGAAATACAACCAGATTACATGGGAAAAAATAACATGCATTTCAAAAGAATAATCCTATAATACAGTATTTGGTAGCCAGCGATTGTGCAAGTTGTCCCACTTAACAAGTTTAGAGAAGTCTGTAATTTTCTCAACTTTGAGAAATAGAATGTGAAAAAGGAAATCACAATGTATGATTTTTTTAAAAGAATTTATCTGTAAATTCTTGCATAAAATAAGTATTTGGCTCCAACAAACAAGCAAGAATTGTGGCTCTCACAGACCACTCAATACTTGTATTAATGGCAACAGAGCGCTGTCTAAGGACACCAGGGACAGAATTGTACACCTGCACAAGACTGGGATTATTGTGTTTGGCCTTATTCAAACTAAACATTATCGCTTTGAGGAAATGCTTCATCATTTTTTTTTTGCTCACTAATGCACAGTTGACACCTTGGACAGTTTTCCTGTTTCTAGTTTTTCCAACTCTATCAAATAGTTTTTGCCATTTTTTTTTCATTTTCCCTGAGCAAATCAGTAAATTAACAGATTTCACAAGTTTGGAATTTCATCTTCAGACTGAAAGCTAATTCCTCTCGGACAGACAGGGTGTGTTGTTATACACGAGCGAACCAAATCTGCTACTCTTTTTGGAAGAAATTCCCCACCAATATATTCAGGCTGGGGGGAAAAAAATGCACAAAAAATGGGCTGTCATCGTTGGATTGGCTGATGCGATCACATCGGTATGCGTGAAATAAATCCTCCTGTGTGTGTGTGTTTGTGTGTTAATAAGTGAGGAGTGCACAGATCTGATCCAGCTGTTGATGAATCTCCCTATAAGCATCATTTCTCCTTCGATCTCACTCCATAAAGAGCCCAGGGGCCGGGTGTGTGTGTGTTTATGTTTGCACTTGTGTGTTGGAACGTTAGCACTGACTGGGTGGAGATACGATGGTGGGGTTTACAAGCATGGGAGTATCCTGGTGTTTCAGTGGGGATCATATTAAAAGGTTAAGTTGGTTGTCTTCCCTCATTGTTTTGCTTAGTGATAGAACTGTAAAACAATTAGTTAATCATGACCTTTCAACACAGTAAATGATGTTAGTTTTCCTTCAAAGACGTCAATAGTTAAATACAAAAATATGTATGATGCATGTTTGGAGTTTCTTGAGACACTCTGGCTATTGTTCTGAAAGAAATACAGTATGTTTAGACGATGACAGCTGCGGTAACATTCACCCAAGCACAATCCCCAAACTAGACATAACTGATGGTTGAAAAAGATCAAAAGGCTGCATTTTAAAAAAGACAGAAACAGAATGAAATAAAATAAAAAACAAACAGATACAAATCAACTCCACCCAGCATCCAACCTCCAAACAAGCTTTTTTTTCAACCACTGTGCCATGACATAGACCACATGTGTCAAACTCAAGGCCCGGGGGCCAAATCCGGTCTGCGGGATTACCAAATAATTTAGTTGTTGATATGTTTGTGGGGTTGCAAAGTTGCGTAAAATATTTGGGAAATTTTCATGGGAACGTAAGGTTGGGAGTTTTGGCAATATTGAAATAAATAAGAATAAAAACTTTTAATGTTAAATCACTGTATCATATGCAAACATAAATATCGGCATATAAACATAAATAAATAAGAAAACTTAACATTTCAAACGTGTTTTATTTGAAAGTAGAACTTTACAATTATTCAAGTGTAATTTAATTGTATTTGTCGCAAATTCAATGAAACTCTCCAATATTTTCAGAGGTTTCCAGTTTTCCCACTCTTGGAGAACACGATGGAAGTCATTTTTACTCTTAAATTGTTGAATGAAATTAAATTTTTCCAAAATCCTGCTCAACTCAATTATTTGACAAGATTTTTCCAAATTAAATAAATATTGTCACGACCTGTCACCTATTGCTTGGATATTGTCGGTGATTTATATACTACATACTTTTATATCATTTATACATGAAAATGCTAAGTAGCACTCATTGCAAAGTAGCACTATTGTTCGATTCCCAACCTCTGTGGCTTACTTGAGATCAAACTTGTCTGTATTTGGCCCCTGAACTAAAATTAGTTCGACACCCCTGACATAGACAATTTAATGAGGGAAATCCCATAAAACTGTCCAATTATTACTCAGAAATATTTTTTTTTATAGTTAAAGCTGCTGGAGACAAAGCATACTTTATCGGATAAAGACATAGCGTAGGCCTCATAGATCAATAAATCAAAGATCATTTGATCATTTTAAAAAAATTATATGTAAAAAGATTAAATTGCCGCTCGGAAATTTGTTTTCATCTCCACCGTAAACACTTGGCTTTAAAAGTTTTGCACGTTGCAGTGTGGGATGTGGAGCAGCAGCTTCAACCATCACATAGAGTAATTGGATACAGCTCCTTGTCAGTCGGTGGCAGTATATAGGATAATATTGCTGCACTGAGTTACACTGTATATTGCGTAGTGTTTTCAAAGGTTTATTTTTAGGAAAACTGTTGATAAGTTACAGAAAAGAAAAAAACGGATCAGACTAAAAGATGCCTTACTCCTATTCTGCTTTTAAAAAGATGAGACAGATAATGACTTAAGTACGGAGCCCCAGACATGACATGGTTGAAAAAATAATAATAATTTGTGCGCACAAAATACTAAATTGTGGCTACGAAAAAGTATAACGTGCACACAAAGTACTAATTTGTGCGTACAAAATACTAATTTGTGGCCATGAAGTAGTAATTTGTTGCCACAAAATAGTACAGCGGCTGTTGTAAACAGGAAGTTACGTGTTTTTGCCCGTTGTCAACCATAATTTTACAATTTCTACAACTGGCTGAGTGGTTAATGTAGTGATTGTTGCTTCATTTTCTTTCTCAATCGCGGAGGATGGATTGGTACCGTGTCCCGACCAGGACACGTGCAAACAGCACGCAATCACCAACACTAAACTAGCTCAGGGGCTGAGACCTACCTAGTGGAAGGTGGCAAGTGTTTTTTATGAGACATATTGTACACACGTGCTCATTGTTTCATCCAATTATAGTACAGATTGTAAATTCTCAAAAATTCATTTCCTGTTTACAACAGCCGCGGTGAGTTTACTTAGCAATGAAAAATCCGGTGTCGTGCATATGATTTGTCCGTACACACAGAGCTACATACACTCACTTATTAACACTTTTAACGGTTGTACATCATACACAAAAACAACACGGTATATCCACGAGGGCAGCTCAGCACTTGCTCCTCTTTGACTGCATGTGCCGTTGCTACAGCAACAAGTCACTAACCACCAGGAACGTAGCACGAATGAGTATTTCGTGTGCACAAATTAGTATTTTTTTTTACCATGTCATGTCAGGGGCTTCGTACTTAAGCTATGGTCATAACTAGAGAGCCACTCTCCTGAAGACATGGTTTTAAGAAATAAACTAGACGCTTTGTCCATTTTTAAACAGGGCACTGAAATGTGACATTGTAGATGATTATGATGATTGATTTTATTTAAGTGTCATGCACAAGCGTGCTCAGCCCACATGGGCTGACTCAACATAAGCAATAAAACAGATGGTTACAGACCAGTTTCACAAACATCCTGCACAAAACTTCTCAAGCTAGATACAACATTGTTTGTCTTCTTTCCCACGCTTTAGAAAATAAAACAAACAAAAGCAAAAGTAGAATTTTGACGTGTTTCCACTGGCAGTATCAGATCTACTCGGCTCGGCTCGGCTCTACCTCCATGGTACCTGGTGCTGCTTTTTTTTAGTACCTCCTTGGTTGATGTTCCAAAAAAAGCAGCCCTGGTCTGAAAATGTGACGTAGGCACAAAGCAGACACTGATTGGGTCTGGGAATCATCACAGCGTAGAGTCATCAACTCACGCACAGAGAGGAAACATTTGGCCACCATTGATTTTTGTTGGCGATCTTGTGAGGATGGCAGCAAAAAAGTGCAATCCGTGGAGTCTGGCAGTTTCTCGTGTCAGTTTTTGGTGCTCAGTGGAAACGCTCCGGAAAAACAGCATCGGGTCCCGAAAGCGAGGAGTGCAGAGCCGTGGTGGGACGATACGCTGAGTTAATAATATGACAGACAATTATGGGTTTACACTAACAATGCAATACATTATCTTTTAAAAAGAATAAGACAAAGAATAGGAATGCAGTTGGAAATATAACCATGCTTGTCTCCTTTTTATCATGGTTTTATCAAACATCTGAGTCAAATCAACCCTCTTTTCTTTCACCATCTGTAATCCCTGAAGTGTTTCTCATCTGTTCTTCTGAGTTTACACTTGACACATTTACATCTTTGTGTGTGTGTGTGTGTGTGTGTGTGTGTGTGTGTGTGTGTGTGTGTGTGTGTGTGTGTGTGTGTGTGTGTGTGTGTGTGTGTGTGTGTGTGTGTGTGTGTGTGTGTGTGTGTGTGTGTGTGTGTGTGTGTGTGTGTGTGTGTGTTCTTTTTTCCCTTCCCCTGTCATCAAATGAGTGTAACTCCAGCTGCAATCCAGGGATATTTGTTTAACACCAGGCCTTACATTAGGACTCATCATCAGCTCTACACTATACCTTCTTCTTAAGGAAGATTGTAAAGGTGAATCTCTAATCTGTAATAGGCAGTGTTCTAAATGATCCATAAACAGAGACACACAGTAGGCCGTGCTGGCCGATGATAACATTTTATCAGCGTTTGCAATGTGTGGCTGCCCTTGTTGTGCAACAGGAGCGAGCACACGCAGGCTCAACAGCCTTTGAACCCAACCCTCAGGCTCAGGGCCAGGTATTTCACTGGTCATTGTTTCAGCAGATTGTTTTGGTTAAATTCAGCGGCCACTGCTGTTGGGATTTCCCATTGTGCTGTAGAATGGGAACTGCCTGAGAAACTGTCGGAGCGCAACCACTTGGTCCTCAGAGATCCTCACTTGACGTAAACAGTTTTATTAGCGGAATGTGTTTTAACAATAGCCACTGTTACATTTTGTTAGTAATATTAATGAAACACATTAAGATAATCAATGTGTTTCATTATTTATTGAGTTGAAACCTTCCTATTTAACACTTATTAAAAGGTAAAAGTATTTATTAATTTATTTTCTTTGGTGCGAAGGCCCTATAGTTTCTTTATGAATTTTTATTCTTATTATTATTTTATTATTTTACCGCCACTTTACTTGGATTTTTGAGGCCCTTCCCGGTGGTGCAATTTCATGAAATTTGGCAGGAAGGTATATTTTGGTGAAATCAATAACGTGTAGGTTTTTTGATGCAGTTTCGGGACTTGTTAGCGCAACCTAGCGTTTGTAACTTGCCACTGGTTTGAACTAGCTAAATGGCATTCGGTAGGTATATGCAGTGGACCGTGCCTAGCAAAAATGTAATTGGGACCTACAACCGAAATCCTACAAGACGCCGTCAGTTTTTAGTTTAGCGTGCAAAATGTGGCAAACTCCTCCTAGAATGTTCATCATTTTATTTCATTGTTTTTTTAAGATGAACGGGGGGTTTAGATGGGTGGGCAGTTAAGATAATTTTGTGTTCAAATGTATACATCTATATAATAAAAACAGGAGAGGTCAGTGACTGTGTGTATTTCATGTCTGTTAACATTTCTAAAATAAAAAGAATATTTTAAAAAAGTAAAAAATATTATGTCCCTAAATGTCAAAAGTTAGGAAACGCAACATTGGCTTTTAAAAGGCGTCTGTAATCACCTCTTACAATAACCTTTTACCGAGGTGCAAAGTCAGTGACGAAAGAAATCTCTGCTTCAGTGACCTCGGAAATACTCCATCAGTCAGCAAAGACAGAATGAGGCTTCAATGTCATTGAAATGTAACACTCTGGCCACGCTCACATAATAAAACGAGCTCATTAAACCTTCCAAGAAAAATTATTACATTTTGGGATTATGACAAGATCTAAGTGCTCTCTGTGCTGAAATAAATGCAGCCAATAGGGCTCAAGCCAGTCCTTTTCTGCTACCGTCTTTAGATGAATCAAACCAATGTGGATGCAGAAATCCAAATGAAACTCAAACAAAGACACATAATTATCCACCTCAGGTCACAACAGTTTCCTCCTCCGTATCATCACATACTGTATGACTTTGTCAACTTTCAGACATCAACGAATGTGAGATTGGAGCCCATAACTGTGATCGACATGCAGCGTGCACCAACACTGCTGGCAGCTTTAAATGTAGCTGCGCTCCAGGGTGGATCGGAAACGGACTTAAATGCACAGGTGAGGTATTATTAAACCATTGTGATTGTGACATCATCAAATCCTCTCTGTAAATGATACAGTATGTGCAGTAAACCTAAACAGGATGGCATTTTTCATAGGTGTGACCTATGTTCATATACTGTGAGTATTTTATAACATTTTTAAATGAGCAATAATGTGATAAATCATGATAAATCTAGACTTTATCACAACAAATATTAATGTGGTAATACATTTTTTTGTGTTTTTTTTCATGTATTGGCCAATTGGCAATTGTCTCAGCGGCCAGATGAATTTGTTTTTTATTCAAACCATCATGGTTCAGGAATGCTTTAAGAAACACAAAAAAGCAATTGGTGCAGAAATTATTTTTGCGTAGATATTCTACAGTAGTTATCCTGGTTGTATCCGGCCTGTCATCCTGAGTTGAGCTAATATACGATAGGCTACAGAGTCCTTTGACCAATCAGGTGTCATAAATTGATGCATATGTTCACATAGCTTTAACACTAATTGAAAACCTTGTGCTATTGATGTAATGTTTTGTTTGATTGGTTCAGACTCTGTTATTCTGAAAAAGAACAGTCAGTTTGTTTCTTATTGCTTTGGTGTTTGTCGTGTGTCTCTCAGACCTGGATGAATGTTCAAATGGAACACATTTGTGCAGCAACAACGCTGAGTGTTTGAACACCATGGGTTCGTATCGCTGTGCGTGCAAAGATGGATTCTCTGGAGATGGATTCTACTGTTCAGGTCGCTCATACCACCCAACACCCCCAGTGCATTGTTGTGTTTTCATTGCATACGTTGTGTTGAGAGTTGCGTACTTCTACGTGTTTGCACCGCAGACAGCGATGAGTGTGCAGAGAACACCAACCTCTGTGAAAGCGGACACTGTCTGAATATGGCAGGAGGTTACCGCTGTGAATGCGACATGGGCTTCATCGCTACTGTTGACGGAAAGGCCTGTGAAGGTAAGGCTTGTTTTTTACACATTGGATGCACTTCCTGAAAATAGTTCTCTAATAAATACCCCAGCCCTACATTGTAAAACTACAGGAGAGTGGATCTAAATTGAGAGCTATACGCTCTTTGGTGCATCACTTTTACCGATTTAACTTTTGTAGTCAAATTAGAAAACAAAGGAATTTTTCACACAGAACACAAACTTCACCAACAACACAATAAAACTAACTTAAGGAAGAACCGCTATTATATACATTAGTTACTTGTAGGGATGCACCGAAATGAAAATTCTTGGCCGAAAACTGAAATCCAAGGTGGAAAACCAAAACACTGAAATAAATTGTTATGCAAATTATAGATCCCATTGTATTTATGGCTCTGAATGTGTACTAACCTCTCTAAAATTATGGTAATTGTATAAATTAATTCAAAGCTTCAAAGAATAAATCAATTAAAAATATGAAAATATTTATTTAGCACCGACATTCCAACAATGCACAATATAAAATTTAAAAACAATTATGTTTAACTTGTTCTCACTCATACTGTACATGAGGCTGGGCGGTTTTGCCTAAAAAAAAATCTCCAATTTTTAAAGAAAAATTCGAGTTTCGATTTTTTGAGTTTTTATTTTTTTTTAATGCACTTAAAGATTACTGCAAACATCAGATATATTGTCAAAAGTGCATTTTTATTGCTGTGATTGTGCTCAAGAGTTGAAATGCATAGAACTACTATTCTACTCATACATTAGATAATAATATACAGACCTATAACTTGTGCGCACTGGTTTAATCAAGTACTGTTGTGATGTAATAAAGAGGATCTCTGTGAAACGTGTGCTGACAGACTGAAACCAGATTCTGCTGCTGATGCTCAGCTGTGCGTCAGGCTGCCGTGTAGCAGTCCGTGTTGACACGTAACTACAGTGTCGACATGACACAGAAACATAAATTACTCTTACGTGCTCCATCAACTTTGCTGAGAAGACGCTTTAGTGCTCAGATGTATTGAAATACAGCCGCTCCGTGAGTCCACGGACAAGGTGGCCTGTTTTCAGACAAACGCACGTGCTGACCGTGCTGTTTGATCGCATCTTTACGTCACCCTGTTTTGATGAGAGAAGTGTTTCCAACATTTTCAGTGGCTGGAATTTTGGTGCATCTCTCGTAACATGTCATTGGCTATCACAAAATACATTGCCAATATTTATATTTACATATATATTGTTTGTATAATTCATCCCTCCAGTGATAAGTTAGTTGGAGTAGTGACTACATTCACTTCATGGTTTTGCTGTGTCAAACACCCTGAAATAACCTGCCCTGTCACCCTGGCATGAGCTCAGTCATGATTTGTCCAATGATGTGGAAGAGCTAAATTCCATAACCTTAGTTGTACCTGTACGTCTGAACTGTCACCCTGTAGCAGAGGTGAGCGTGTCTCACTTCCTTCTGCCCGTTGCCAATTTTCCATCATGATCCCATGATCCTCTAATCCCTCACAGCTGGGTCTCTCCTCCTCTCACACTCTCTCTCCTTCTGTCTCTTTTCCAGACATAGATGAATGCACCTTCGCTGGCATCTGTGTCAACGGACGCTGCCAGAATATCCCTGGACTCTTTAGATGTGAATGTAGCATTGGTTATGAGCTGGACAGGACTGGAGGCAACTGTACAGGTAATCAGCAATCCCCAGTTGAAAACCTAAAAGCTATTTTGAAAGATAATCAGGGAATGGCCCTCGAAGGCTATTTATTAGCCAATGTAGTTTTTTTTTTTTATATATATATATTTTGAAAAGCATTCAAAGTACACAGTCCACACAACAAAATGTATATATGTACATCCACATCAACTACACATTAAAAGTGCAGACCACTCAAACAATGTCCCATACAACTTGCTTTTCCTTTCTTTTTCTTTGTTTTGAATCTACATATATATAAACACACATACATGTATATAGAAACAGGTACAAACAAAAGGAATTGTTGAAAAACTCATTCAGGCCAGACAGCAGACAATCAAACTTAAATAAAACAAAAACAAACAACACCCTGGGGTTTTCAGATGCACTACCTGGATCTGATTCAAACACATTAATATCAAGGTACTATTCAATTTCTATTTCCATCCTATGACTGAGGAATGGGTCCCATATCTCCTTAAACAGGTCCTCCTTCCCTGTCACTCTATAAATGTCCCGCTCATAGCTGGCCATTGTGCTTAACACCTCTATCCATTCTTTAAAAGAAGACAAATTAGTGGTTTTCCAGTGCCGTAATATTATAGCCAATGTTGTTTTAAACATTCTTTGATTTCTCAGATGTCAATGAGTGTGCAGACCCTACCATCTGTATCAATGGGGTGTGTGTTAACATCCCTGGAAGCTATCACTGCGACTGCCCCCCAGACTTTGAACTGAACCCCACTCGAGTGGGCTGTGTAGGTGAGCCTTACCGACCTGTTGTTTCTCATCACAGTGTGTTTTTTTGCATCTGATCATGAAACCAGCTTTGGATTTACTGTGTGTGTGTACGTGTGTGCGTGTGTGTGTGTGTGTGTGCAGACACTCGTTCTGGCAGCTGTTACCTAGATGTGCATTCACGAGGAGATGCGTCCGAGAGCTTGGACTGCTCCAATGAGATCGGTGTTGGGGTCTCCAAGGCGTCTTGTTGTTGCTCGCTGGGTCAGGCCTGGGGAAACCCGTGTGAATCATGCCCCGCTTTAAACTCAAGTGAGTCAGCTTTATTTTCATTTACAGCTTGAATGGATCACATGAGTTCTTAAGTACATCCATATTATCTATATTTTTGATTAAACTACATATACACTGTTACATGTTGTTTCATAGGCACTTATTACACATTTATATAATGTTTTACTTTCTAAGCCTTTTAATAAAATTTTCTTTTTGATTTAAAAATGAAATTAAAATAATATTTAATTTGAAATGCTAGTCAAACTTATCCTCCTTTTTATTTAATGTACATTTACGCAGGTATTTTACTTTGTGTTAATAGTTTTGCTAACACTTTATTTGAAGGGGTATTGACATTACGCTGTCATTATCATTGCATGGCGCCTGTCGTTTGCATGAATAAGGTGTTGTGAACGCTATCATTACATATAGTTTGCTAAATTATGACACTTTTGGAGCTATGTTGGCATTTCTTGGGAAAGCATTGTCATGACAACTTGTCATTAAGAGTGTACAAAATGCCTTATGTATACCCCTTTAAATAGTGTTAACATAGTTTTTGACGTCAGATAAAACTGATGTATTTATTTCTCTTAGACTTACTCTATTCAAGCGCTATTATAAGCTATGTCACCACTTTCTATTGTGATAAGATTAATTGTGTTTTTCCACATACAAGTATGTGGAAAAAGAAAGTCACACACGGGTAATTTTATTTAATTTTAATTCTCATTGTAATTTTTTCTACTTTACTATTAAAAAAAAAACTCAAAGAACTGTAATTTTGTGACACTTTTTTTTCAATGATTCAGACTTTGTCACTGAGCTCTCTTGAGTTTTTTTTTCCTCTCTCTTATTACACTATTAACCACTGCTTAGTGAGTAAGGATGTAAGTAGTAGTGGTTTCAGAGGCTGCACGCTGTCATAAAGGATGAGTAAAGTTGGGGTTTTGGCTTTAAGATGTAGAAAACACTATGATGGAAGCATGGGAATCATTCAATTTGACGGTCCAATACAAATAGTGAAGTAACATATCATTACGGTTCACAGTAAGGGACGTTCCCTGTTATTATTACTTCACCCTTGAAGCGGCTGAGATTTCTACAAATCTCTCACGCCATCAACTATCAGTGCAACTTTCACATACACCAGGAATGACAGGAGTTGTCACAATAACGTACAGATTTACAAGCTGCCTCCTCTTGAGCTTTATACATTTTGTTTTTATTTGTTGTTGCTGGTTAGTGTGAGAGAACTGTTGGTTTTGGAGCATGGGAATTGTCAACAGATGATTCAAACCATTACAGAGAGCGACTCAGCGCTCTGAGTTTAAGGAGGAAAAAACATGTTTTTAAAGCATGAACAAAATCTGCTTCTATTTGTGATTATAAGTCAAGGTCATTAGATTTTCAGGTTTCATTTGGCGAGAGGTAGAAAAAAAAAATCCTAATTATATGTATTGTTTTGTCTTTAATGCGCTTTAATGCTCTGATCTGTGTTACAGCTGAATATAAGACACTGTGTCCCGGAGGTGAAGGTTTCCGACCAAACCCAATCACTGTCATCTTGGAAGGTCATTCAGCTATCATATGTTTGCATCAGGTTTCCCCTTTTGATCCCACAGACAGAGTAACACTAATTTTTTTCCCCCCCTCTGTTTCAGACATCAATGAGTGTCAGGAGTTGCCAGGTTTGTGCCAGGGAGGACAGTGCATCAACACCTTTGGCAGTTTCCAGTGCGAATGTCCTCGAGGCTATGCCCTGAACCCGGACACACGCGTCTGCGAAGGTCCTGAACACTCTACGTTTATCACACAAACACGGTAACACAGTTGACCTCTTCCTCTCAGGTTCATGCCTCAGGAATGTTTCGGAGGGAAGGAAATTGATTCCAGCCGTTGAGAGCATGACTTGGTGATGCAATCCCAAGAGGGAACAAAGTATTAAGAGCGAAATAACAACGAGATGGGATCTTGTTTATCGAAAAGACAATGCTGTGGCTCATTCTAGTGCAACGTGTGCCTGGTTCAGTTCCTGTCTGCTGCTAACACGACACAGTTGGGATGATTCGCTGGCTGAGTGGCTAACTGAGTCCAGAGTGGTGAAGCTCTGATGTGGTTGGAACTGTTCTCAGGGAGGTACAGTCAGTCCAAAGTGAACAGGACAGAGACAGAGAAATGAAAGAAGGAGAAATGAGGTAAATAAGCAGGCTGAGGAGCTTAGGACAATAATGAGGCTGTCCACGATTTAATAAACTTGTTTTTTTTGGCAAAGGAACAAAAGCGGATTTCTTCTCTTTTGTGAAGTTCAGAGTTGGATGTTCGCTCTGTTCGAGACTCTCAGTGGTTCATTTATTAGCTGCGCTGTCAGGAACAAATGCGTTGTTTATTAGTGTGTGGTTATGTTTACAGAGTTTACTGAACCTGCATGAAACAGGAAAGCTGGAGCTGAAAGTTAGTTTGTTTTAATGAAACTTCACTGCGACAACTATGATTATGTATTTGTTTGTTTGTCTGTTTCTGTTAGCAGGATTACGTCAAGGTACTTAAAGGATTTGAGAAATGTTTAACCAAAGATAGACCTTACACCAAAGGAAAAATCCATTGAATGTTGGAGGGGATCTGGATCAATATGCTGATTCTGGATCAGTTTCAAAAACCATACGCATCTGGTCAGCAGCTCGTTTAGATGCAAAAACAATTCATGAGCTTCCTTGCATTGACCATTTATGGTAGAATGTGGGCGTGTCATGAAAAGAATTAATCTGCACCAACTTCTAGCTAGGCTGTGATTTATAAGGGCATGCAGGTGAGCTCTGCACGGTTTTGTAAATCTTTTGGCGTAGCACGTTTTCAGATTTTTGAAGTACGCACACTTAGTTTAGATTCTACTCAATGTTTCATAAATGAGGCCCTCGGTCTGCAATCATTGGGGAAAATTCAAATATTCATTGGTTTAAAATTGACCGATCTTCATGAAATTTGACTCAGTTATGTCGAGATGGTTCCTCAATTACTCCACCAAGTTTCATCTGGATTGAATCCTGATTGCACATTTCATTTCATTGTCATTTTTCAATGGGGGTGTCCGTACATTAAATCTACTCTATCGTTATTAATGGGCATATAGATTTCTTACAAGCCTGTAAAATGTGATCCAGAGAATTCCTAATATCTGGCAAAGAGGATATTTGGTGTGTGGCAAAGGTTTGCACTCTTGTGTTTTCTTGACATTTTGATTCCAAGATAAGTTGGGATTTTTTAGTTTATTCTGCATTCAATTTATAGCCCTACAAGATTAGATAAGGGGCAAAATCTTCCTATAGGCGAACGCATGTGTATCTTTGAATCTGTTGACCCTGCTACAGACTTCATCCTGGCGAGGGTGTTCCCAACCTTGCTCAAGCAGATTCTTGTAACCCTAGAAAGAATCAAATAGTGACAGAAAAGGATTGAAAATGTTATCTTACTCCTGGTTCTTCTTTGTAAACAGATGTCAATGAGTGTGAACAACCTGGTATCTGTGGGCCGGGCCAGTGCTACAACACCATTGGAAACTACACATGCATTTGCCCTGTGGACTACATGCAGGTCAATGGTGGAAACAACTGCATGGGTATGTCTGAACGTTCTACAATCATTACAGTGATTCTGCAGGGACATAAATGATATTTCCTCTCGTTATGTCCCATTGCACACAGACATGAGGAAGAGTTACTGCCACAGAAACTTTTACTCTGACAACGGGACCTGTGATGGAGAGCTGACCTTCAACATGACCAAGAAGATGTGCTGCTGCTCCTACAACATTGGCAGTGGCTGGAATAAACCCTGTGAACAGTGTCCCCAGCCCAGCACAGGTGAGGCCTAACATTCAGTATCACATGCACGTATTTGTGTCATTGAGGACAAACAACTAAATATGAACTTTTTTTCTTTTTTTTTTAACTGGTAGATGATTTTGCAAATCTTTGTGGGAGTGAGAGACCTGGATATTACATTGATATTATCACAGGTCGAGTCATTGGTAAGTAGCCTGACAAAGCTGTGGAGGTTTTATTCAAAGATGATTCTGTTTAATTTTCTTCACAAGTTCATAAAGGTTTGTTGAAATAAAGATAAGTTTAGTATTCCTTCACTATGTGGCCGTTTGAGCATAAATCATACTTCACTGATTTTTTGTTTTCGTGTCAGATATTGATGAGTGCAGGGAAATCCCGGGCGTGTGTGAGAATGGCGTGTGCATCAACATGATCGGCAGCTTCAGGTGTGAGTGTCCCATTGGTTTCATCTACAATGACAAGTTGCTGATTTGTGAAGGTAGGTGCCATGAAAAGAGAAAGTATTTGAAGGTTTTTTTGTATAGGTGGAGGATGTATGTTTTTCAAGCCCTCTCCCGTTGTTGTTGTCAGATATCGATGAGTGTCAGAACGGACCGGTGTGCCAGCAGAATGCAGCCTGTCTCAACATGCCGGGAAGTTATCGCTGCGAGTGTAAACCTGGGTATCGCTTCACCTCCACTGGACAGTGTCTGGGTAAGGCTGAAAACAGTGCTAGTCCTTGGCTGATTGGCTCTTTAATATCATATCTTTCATATAAATCTAGTAAACTTAAATGCAGTTTATATAAAGATATATATATATATATATATTTGAGCTCAAACAATAAAAAACTAATTCAAGAATATCATAATGGGGTCACGATTTTAAAAAAAAGTTTGGGAACCACTCCACCAAATACTGTTTCTTTCCACTTACAGTATTTACAGATTATTTAAAATGTGTGTTATCACTCGATCATTCCATCATTATGCTCTGTAGTTGTTTTTAAAAAGTTTTTTAAGCAAATTGTTGTATTCGGACAAAGGGAGGACTTGAGCCAAAAAGGTTTGAGAACCACTGCTTTAAGAGACAAATTTCTTTTCTCTGCTAAAGTTAACAAATTAGTGGGTGACACTGTGCCTTCAGGGCTAAGCTATCTGTTGGTCATGTGATCCATAATGTTAATTTATCTAAAGCAGGGAGAATAACTGTCATACAGACCTCTGTGGAGGTTTTAAAGGTTTGGGTGAAAAAGGCTGTGGTTTTCCATGAGAATGTGGCAAACTGGTCTGCATCTTTTCCCTGGGCTGATACTGTTTTTTCTCCTCATACCTTCATCCCAGACCCTTTGAACTGCACATCATTTACCAGTTAGGTGCCAAAGATAAGGTACCACAGGCAGTAGAGGGACAGTCGGGCTGCAGACGAGTCCTTCATGGTGGGCTTGTTATTGAGCGGGGAATGTGAAGCACGTGTTGACTTGTTGAACATTTTGCTGCAGAGAATCTGAATCTTCTTGCTGCTGTCAGCCTAGAGAAGCTGAGCTGATAAGCCTATGATAGATCAACATCCTGTTTTGCTTCCCTTTTTTTCTCAAGGCCTAATAACAAAACATCCTTGGACTCCAGAGAGGATAAATCTAAAGCTGTGGCTGGAGATCATAATGACCTTTAATAATGACCAGAGCCCACAGTGAATAGTTATGACGTTGCACTAATATCATGACACACGTCACAGTCTTTAGGAGCAGATTTAGAAAGTTTCTTTTAACTTTTAACGAGTTAATCGCTTAATTTTATGTGAATAGTTGCGATTAATTACATGTTTCTGAAGCTTGTAATAGATATTATTTATAACATTAGAACTTGCTGGAATCAGAAGTCAAGGAAACATCAAAGCGATCAGCAGACTCCTCTGAAGAAGACTGGCAGTTGACAAAACATGTCAGGAGATCCAAGTAAATTTCCTGAAAAACAGTTGGCTGAATTAATGAAACCTTAAGATACTGTAGATATTATTTGTATATGGAAAATTATGGAAAAAATGTAGAATTAATGCACAAAAAGTATATATTTAAATTCAAACTTTCTTTCAGCTTTGAAATGAAGTCAGTTTCAAAGTTTATAATATATATATATATATATATATATATATCCACTTACAGAATATAACAAAATCCAGGCCCATATATTAAATGTAGGCTCACCAATTTCAGAATAAATATTTGAAGAAAAAAGTTTTAAACTACCTGAACAAAGATTTAATAATATACTGTAATGTCCACTGTCACAAATGATCACAAAATGTCACTTACAGGTTTCAATATTTGCACACACATATATACATATATATACATATATATATACACACGCAAAAATATTTTATGTTGTGGGCTCAGCATCTTGTTATATTCTCAACCAGTTATAATGTGTTGGGTTTTATGTATACATTAAAAGAAAAATATTACATTTCGGGCTTAGCATTTTTGGTGCATTACTGACCAATTATTACATTTTAGGTTTTATTAAAAAAAAAAAAAAAAAAAAAGAAGAAAAATGTGGGTCTTGTTACATTTTGGGTTGTTGCTTCATATCGGACTCTAACATACCTGAATGCAGCTTGTTATCAGTTTTCTTGCATTAATTAGCTTCTGTTATCAGTCACGCTAACATCTGAAACATGCAGGAGTGTAGCTGATAAAAATTATGTCAGATTGTAAAAGGAGTTGCCAAAGAGATTCCCCCACGTGCACGGCACGAGCATGTAAGCAGTCCGACAGGCCGGACCCTGAAATAAAACCTGATACTTTTTACTTTGAGTTTATCACGTTTGGTGTAGGGCAGACATAAGCAACTGGCGGGCCGGGGGCCACATGCTGCCCTCGGTCAAATTTTTGCGGCCCCCGAAACACACAATTTGACAGCAAAATGCACAAAGTACACAAAAACACACAAAAAATTCCAAAATCATACAAAATGACTCAAAAACAACAATGACAGACTCAACAAAATGACTGACAACACAAAAACAACACATTACAGGATATAGCTCCAAAGACACACAAACTGTCAACAAAATTACTCAAAATGAGTATACAGAAAGTCACCCCAAAAACACACAAATTGACTACATAAATGCAGAAAAATACCCAAAATTTCAAGAACACACACACACAATGACAAAAAAACTGACAAAACAACAAAACCACAGACAAAGACCAAAAAAGACACCCTCCACCCTGTATTAATGCCCAGATCAATGATTATTGTAAATGTTGACATAACTGTTGATAGCGTGGGCCTCGGATCAATTAAATTAAATTCAACTTTATTTATATCGAACAAATTACAACAAAGTCATCTCAAAGCGCTTAACAGCAAAGTTCATAGTACGAAAGAAAGAACCCAAGATCCACATGAACAAGCATTTAGCGATAGTGGGATCAGATACAATCACATCTCTGTGATAGCGTTGCCCAACCCTGGTGTCGGTAAAGTATGACAATATTTAACAAAAACCGCTGAAGCTACGTCTATAACTCTAAGGATATGACGATTACTTTGTGATACAGTATGTGTGATGAGTAAGCTTTTTTTTTCTTATAACATCAGATTAACTCTTTCCTTTCAGACCGTAACGAGTGCTTTGAGAACCCAGCAGCATGTAATCCTGGCCAGTGCATTGACACACTGGGAAGCTACCGCTGCATCTGCCCCAATGGCTACAAAACGACCCGGGACCAGTCCATGTGTGTCGGTAAGATCTGTTTGATTTTTACACTGTCAGTCGTCTTTCTCTGCTTGACGATCTTTTTAACCTCAGATGTGGACGAGTGTGAGAGACAACCGTGTGGTAACGGCACGTGTAAGAACACGGTGGGCTCCTACAACTGCCTGTGCTATCCCGGCTTCCAGAGCTCACACAACAGCGACTGCATCGGTGTGTTCACAGATGTCTGAGAGTAAGAGATACAAACGGAAAGTTAGCAGCGTTTGATGACGTTTGTTGTGCATTTATTTAGACATCGATGAATGTGGAACTCAGAGGGGCTTGTGTCGAAACGGTCAATGTGTGAACACAATCGGAGCTTTTCAGTGTTTGTGTAGCGAAGGCTACGAGCTGGCGCTGGATGGCAGAATGTGTGCAGGTAAGGATATTTATCATTTTCTGATTTCAGTCCATCCAACAGAAAGAAGACTTGTGTAAAGGTTAAAAAAAATAGTAAAAAATGTTTAAAGAGACAATAAAACAAGACAAACTAAATCTTTATTTGTTTATTTTCAGAATCAGAATAGTTTTATTGTCAAGTAGAGTTTAAAACAATACAAGGAATGTGACTTGGTGAATGGTGCGAAAACACAAAACAAACCAGAAACACAACAATAATAATAACCATAATAAATATAAAGAAAATATCTGTTTTTATTATTATCTAATAAAGCCACCACATATCATGAGTGTAACAGTTCGCCAGATATTTTCCCTCTGTCACTTTTTTTTTCACATTTACACAGAACCATATAAGATACAAGTAAAATATTGTCCTGAAAGTTAATGTGTCGGAACAAATTGCAAATTTAAAGATTTGAGATACTTGTGCTGACGAGACAATTTTCCATAGATCCTTTCCTGAGCTACAATACTGGTGGTTATTTTCTACCAGAATTGGTTTAAAGGTCCCATGCTATTTTTCACCCATCTCCATTTGTTCTAAGAACCCCAAAAACATAGTATTTGAGGTTTATTTTCCCAAACTTGCCTGTTTTCCAAAGTTTTAGCCTCTGAAAAATCACTTTCTGAGTAACTCTACACAAACAGGCTGATTTGCGGCCTACTTGTGCATATGCTTGAGTGGGCGTGTCTATAGAAGGACACTGACGTCCTCGTCCCCGCACAGTGATGTAGGATCAGAGGACGGCCCGCCCTCCTCGCACCCACTCCGTAGCCGAGCTCATGCGGCTTTATAAACACAAGACAGAGCGTGGGGGTGGGGCATTCGCTGGTACATACATAGACTGTAGAAAATACATACATAGCACTGCGCGAAGGACGCTGAAATGCTCACCTTCGTGGGCGTGTCTGTTTACATGTCAATCACGGCAGAGAGCTTCCTGGAGGCGCGGCTTCTCCAGCTCAGTGCCACGCCAAATTTGTCATCAAAGTGGGAACGTGTCATCAAATTGGAGCGAGGTGTTTGGGCTCAGCCTGCAGTAAGAAAGGAGAACATCACCCTCTAACTAATGATTGAGGGAATCAATGAAAAAACACTTTAGGCATGTGTATGAAGCCCATATAGCACTTTATGATGTTTAAAGCTCAGAAAGAAGATTTAGCTTATCATGGGCCCTTTAAATAAATAAGAGTTAAAGGCTTATGGCGTGGCAAAGGGTCGAGAGGACGAGATATACTTTAGCTTAAATTGCTGCTAATTTTAACAGACTGATAGAATGATTAATTAAATAAATTGTGCAAGAGTATTGCAATAAATGTCTCAGAAATATGTTGATTTAGCCTTCAAATCTCAATCAATGTTCACTGAACATCTAAGGTTGAAGTCTGGGTACCAAAGTTGCTTGTTTTTTTATAGCATACATTAATTTGATAATACCGTATTTTTCGGACTATAAGGCGCACTTGAAATCCTTTAATTTTCTCAAAAATCGACAGTGCGCCTTATAATCAGGTGCGCCTTATATATGAAATTAACTACTGTGCTTCAACATACTGAACTGAAAAAGTGAGCGTATTGTTCTGTATTTTATGTGTTAAATCTGAACAATGTTGAGAGTTATTGTTAATGAGTTGAATAAAGTTTGACTTATCTGACTATTTTATTTTGCTTAATGCGTCTTAATAATAATAATAATAATAATAACAAACCGGTGCACCTTATGTATGAAAATAGACCCAGTCAGACCCATTCATTGATAGTGCGCCTTATAATCCGGTGCGCCCTCTAGTCCGAAAAATACGGTACATTATATCTACTTTTGGATAATATATTGAAAGTAGAAGTTATAAATATGACAATGGCAACATTTTTAGAAAATAGTTGAACACAAATAAATGTTCTCATGCATTTCTTGTTTTCCTCCCAGACATCAATGAATGTGCAGTAAACCCCGGCACATGTGGAGCAGGAACGTGCATAAATCGAGACGGCTCTTACCAATGTGTTTGCCCAGCCGGATACTTCCTCCATGAGGGAACCTGTGAAGGTAAACCCAAGCATCACAGTCCACAAACATGAGCCTAACTTTGATGATTAATGACTAAAACACCTACTTTTAACAAACTCACATTAGTGATGTGTGTAAATCTCTGCTAAGGGGGCAGAATAGCAGAAAGTCGGCCTCTAGCTTTCTTTCACACGTAGGAGTGCGCTGGAGCTCCAGCACTGGGATTGTTTATACAGTGGGGCTGATGAAGAGATATTCAGCAGACTTCAACACATTCCTGCTTTGTGCGCGGTTCCTGGAAGTGGAGAGAAACGGCTCCAAATTCTCAGCATCAGTAGCAGCAGCTGGTCTTTGTGATTAACTCACAAGTAACATTAAAGTCTTTCCAGATAATACCAGCTACGTATCCACTAATGAAAGTCTTGGATTGATATTGTAAATGACTTCATCTCTGCTCATCTAAATGTAGTGAAGAAGTAAACCTAAACGGATGGCAGTAATGATCAGTTTTAGTTTTAGACTTAGTCTTTTGATTGATTTGCAACTTAGTTTTAATCAAAATGTAGTCATCTTATGTATTTCAGTTGTCGTCTTGTAATGTTAAGAAACATTAGGATTTTAGTCGATTAAATCTGTTACAGATATAGTCAACTAAAATATGACTACATTTTTTTAAAAGATTCAATTACCATAGATCAGCCTGATATGGGATGGTATTAATATTTGTAAATACACACAATACGTAAAACCACATGATTGCATGAGTTCTGATTAGATTTTGTCCCATGTGACGAAATTATGGTTTAGTTTTTATTAGTTGATGAAAATATTAATATATTGTTATGTAGTTTTTGTTGTATTTTTCAATTTGTCATGAGGACTGGGCGATATAGACCAAAACTCATATCTCTATACTTTTTCTCAAAATGACTATATATATATATATATATATATATATATATATGTCATTTTTTTCTGATTTACAATTCTTTATTTTTATCACTGTTTTTGCTATTGTTGTTTTAATCTGTAAAGTGTCCTTTTAAATAAAATGAAATGTTATTAATATTTTTGTATGAAATAAATCTTGATCATTTTTAATTTATGAAATCTGCCCAGAAAGACAATTCAGGGTTAAATTTGCTGATGAAAAATGCCACACAGACACATTTATTACCAAACAGCTGCACAGTACGTGCCACTTTTGGCTTTTTCTCCTCTAAGGGACAGCACGTGTGAGTGAGTTCTGTGGTGTGGCTTGTGGACTAGGACACACTCAGAAATCCATCAAACTGTGCTTTTTATGCTGTTCTGAGAATTAACGAAAGCAGTGACTCCTAAAAGAGTATTTTAATACAAAATAAGCTACATAAAATATATATGTATTGATGTAGGCGATATAATAATTTTCTATATATCGCCATAATAGAAAACTCAATATATCTTAGATCCCGCTATATCGCCCAGCTCTTGTCATTGTCTCGTTATTGTCACTTTAACAAAATGCATTTGACAGAAACTTTGACAGAAGTTATTAGTCACCACAATGAACACTGATATTGATGTACCAGCGATTCTCAACTGGTGGGTCGGGACCCAAAAGTGGGTCGCATACCTATACTGGGTGGGTCGCCAACAGCTGGGCAAAAATATATATATATATACTTAATGTCTCTCATGTTGGACTTGCCTTTTATTTTGAAATCCACTTTTTTTTGACATGCATGCTGTGAACTGCATGTTGCACAGGAAAACATATAGATTTGTGATTTAAAAAATATTATATTTATGTTTTCAGCCTTTTTTTCCAAAATGAAATTTGGTTGGGTGAATTCTAAAAAAAAAGTGGGTCGGGATTTAATGACTGTGGCAACCAGTTGAGAACCCCTGGCCTAAACTATTTGATGAGTGATGATTTTCCTCTTTGTGCGTCAGATATCGATGAATGCTCCCAGTCGCCTGAGATCTGTGCGTTGGGGCTGTGCTCCAATACTGAGGGAAGCTTCACCTGTCAGTGCCCGGAAGGTTTCCAGCTTTCTGCCTCCGGACGAAGATGCTGGGGTAATGTAAAATAAGGCTTAACAAAGTGAGAAAAACACTGTCATGCATCAGAGTTTCTGTGCAAAGTGAGAACAAGAGATTGAGCAGCAGTCACTGTCGGGTTGGACTCTTCTCGATCGTTCATGATAGCACATCATGTTCCTGCTGCTCCTGCTGCTCCACCAGGCCAAGGGCGGCTCTCAAAAGATTACTTTTCCATTTTCTCACTTGCATATGTGTATTTATTGATGTGAGTGTGTGTGAGAGTGCGCTTGGTGGGGGTGTGCTGGGTTTTAGGGTAGGGAGTTCCCTCTGCAAACACTGAAGTGATGACATCATCAGTTCAGTGAAGCAGCCTGCAGTTTGCATTACACTTTTTTGCCCAGCCTCAATAGAGCTTGACTAAATGCTGCAAAATAAACAGAAGTTTGGTGGGGAGATGACAGTCAGGGAGGTCGAGGTTTCTGAGCAACACAAGGATTCTCTGACAGAGAACAGATAATTTCCCAGCATTCTTAGGGTGCAAGGTGGTCTATAGTTTGGCTAATTTGCAGCATGACAGTTAATCACACACACACACACACTCACATGTGGTCACTTTAGAGACTCAGATGAACCAAACTTGTACTTTTGGTGCAACCATCGGCCTTTCTGTGGGAAATCTATTGTTGGACTTTCACCAGTTTTTTTTTTAATAAAAACTAATAAATAATAATTCTGAGGTTATTGAGGGAAAACTCTTAGTTAATGGCTTACTGGTTGTATAATAAGGCCATGCAGAATAAGGCATTAATAAGTAATTAATAATGACTAATCAAGAGTCAATATGTTACTAATTTGCATGCTAATAAGCAACTAGTTAATGGTTAATAGGTGTTCCCTCTGTTTTATACATATATTTTTTGTATGTAAAAGCAAAAAATATTCGGTAGAAAGCCGAGTAGTAAACCAAAAAATATGAAAATGATTTATTTACCAAGCAAATAACAAATTAATCTTTTTAGTTCATTTTCATAGCAGGGTTACTATTGCAACAACACATCATCAGTAGGGTAAAACTAACCTATCTCACGACAGTATTCATTGTTTTATATCCCAACTTAATTAGATTGAACAGATTTCTCCGTTTTTTGTGTTTTTTATTCATTTATAATTAAATAAAATTAAATTTTACTTATATAGCGCAAATTACAACAAAAGTCATCTCGAAGCGCTATCAAAATATAAAATCTAGAACTACTACTATCTACTGGTTATCTTATACTTTGTAGTTAATGTAATATCAATAGCTGAGCTGGTCCCTTTAGTTGGTCGTATGGGTCCTTGACATTCGTATGTGATTGGCTTTTTTTCTGAAGGAAAAAAAGAGAAATGCCAACTGGATTTTATTTTTATTTTTTTAACAGTAAAATAGTGCTTAGTCTTCAAATGAATCTCTTTTTCCACCCTGGAGGAATTAAGGAGAGATGGATGAGGACACATTCGTTTGAAGGAAAGCCATTGACTGGTGGTTGTCACACATCCGTAACCATTCAACTCCATTACTGATGGGTTTTAAATGACACTTCAATATTAGCTTTATAAATATGCATAATTACAACCATTATTCATTCGGCTCATTCGCACTCATCAGCTTTGAGAGTTTTGCCACGACTGTCGGTGTTTTGCCAAATGCTGCTTTGAACTTTTCTTTCTGTTGCTTTATTCAATGATAAACACATATTTTGGTTCTGAGTTTTCAAAGCACTTGTTTGTTCACAGATATTTCAACTATGCATCATTAATAGGAATCACAGACGCACTGGAAAGATGAGCATGAACCCTGACACACACACACACACACACACAGGCTGACGAATCAGTTTCACGGCAGTGAGTAACACGACACTCTTTCTACTCACTTTCCTTATGCAGCACCAGGTGTTATTGTGTATAGTCTTTCTTTGCCTTTGAGCCAGGTGTGGGTCCACGTGTGTGTGTGTGTGTGTGTGTGATCTATGATGTGATGTGCGAAGGGAGCTTTTTAATGCTGAGTTCACCACAGAAGGCTGATGTTTGGAGGAGAGTGCTTCCATATGCTTTCTGTTACGGCCCGGTTCAGGAGGACCAGGCAAAACAAATCACAGTTAAGGTGGTCAGACAACTTTTATCCTCAAATCTTGAGCGTAAAAATATGAAGTAACGTTAAATTCAAAATTAAATTCCAAACCGTTTAATGTACAAAGACATTCCCTGACCCTGACTTATATTACTGTGTTTAAACACTGTTTTTATTTCCCTGGACAGAGGAGTAAAAGTCTGATCCCGCTGCAGGATTGTTGTATATTTTCACATCTTATGTAATGTATGTGTCCTCCTCAGACGTCCGACAGAACTACTGCTACACCAAGTTTGTAAACGGTCGCTGCCAGGCTCCAAAGCCTCAGAACACGTCCAAAGAGGAGTGCTGCTGCACCAGAATGCCTGGTCAAGGCTGGGGGAACCCCTGTGAAATCTGCCCAAGAAAAGGAGAGGGTGGGTCTTCTTCTTTTCTCAGAAACACACAAAGCACACTAATGCATTTCAGCAACAAGGATTAAACTATATTTTCACGACTAAACTAAATTACGACTCACGACTAAAAAAAACTAAAAGAAACACCAAACAATGAATCAGACACAACTCGGCTTTTGCAAACTCAAAAATAACTTTTGTCTCAATTATTAGTCTTTTTTTTAGGTGAGTTTGCGTGCAGTGGGATCTCCTTCAGTGCCTCACACTATTTGGTAAATGTAAACTAGTTGAGTGGCTGCCGGAACGGAATTCCCATTAGTGCAATAAAGTTAACCAGTCACAGCAGACAAAAATAAGTACTTCTAGTTGATATTTTTTACATTTTTGTTTATTTAAGTAGGCATATACAATGTAAATTGTATAATTAAAACATGCAAATGATCAGAAAGTATAAAACGTCAAGTAAAGTGTTACCAATGCTTCAACTGATGAAACAAGCATTTTATCAGACCATTGAGTTTAGATGTTCTAAACATGAATAAAATATAATAACATAAAGATCAAAACCAGGGGGGTATTTCATCAAACCCAGCTCAGAGTTAAGTCCAGGTTTAACCTGAGAGTCCGGCTTCGTTAAGCCAGGTTCTAACTGGAAAAGCGGTTTCATCAATGAGAAAACACCTTAGTTACCATAGTAACTCAGTCCGTGGGTCAAACCTGCTCCCGACCAGGTTTAAGCAGCAGGCTTGGCTTAAGCTGCAGACGCACTCTATGCACTAAATGCACTTCTGCAACAGAAGTTATTTAGTGATGCTTTAAAACACTCAACAAAGATCTACAAAAGGAGACAAAAAGACTTTTATAATTGTTTTATTTAATATAGGTATTTTAAAAGGAAATGAGCAGAATATCATGGTAAATGTTTAAATATGATTTTAAATCAAAATGACGACAGAATGATTACGTGTTTAATGTGTACAATATTTTTAATTAGATGATCACAGTGTGTTTAAACCATCAGTAATTAGGATGCGTGTGTATCCATCGCCTCCATTTACCACACGGTACAAATGTCTATTTATTCATCAGAGATTAATAATGAGAAAGCTTTGAATACAGAGAGAGAGAGAGGCTGTTCAAGGACAGTCACAGGGCAGGGTGAAGGCTCCCCAATGACTGAAATACAGTATCGCGCTGCTCAGTGCTCACTTGCACCTGAAGCATTTGCAGTGTTGGTTGTGACATCCATCGGCGCACACAGCACCGCTGAGCTGGTCCCTCCGTTCATTTGAATTTAACGTTTAGTGCTGAGTGCAACAAACTATTCATCAAACACTTACAAGTCTCATAAATGACATATTATTTTATTGTTGTTGAGTTGCAGCATCTCTTTTATTAAACGGTGACAGGTGTTAAAAAACGTATCAAACGGTTAAACACCATGTTTAACCCTTTACTACTTTTAAAATGTTCAAAGCACAGAAACTTTTTTATTTTTTTACTTGTCCGTCTTTTATTTTCACTGCTCAGTAACAGATGACGTCACGTCCTGTTGGTCTCAGCATTGGTTTCTATTGGCTGCTTATTCATCGTAAAAGCTGCAGCGCATGCGCCCTCATTTCTCCGATTGTTAATTCTGTGATCGATCTCGTGGGTCTTATGAAGACGTGCACTTTAGCTAAACACTGTCAGCTGGCTTGGCTCAGCTGGAGAGCTTCAAGTTGAGAAGAGTTTGATGGAATGGGAAAAGCCAGCATGGCTTGGTTAAACCAAGTTTAAATCGTAGGCCTGGCTCTACTAAGAACACCCCCCAGGTCTCAGTGAAGACAAATGAAATTGTTAAAAAATGATGTAAAAGAGAAAAGTTAATCAGCAAACGAGAAATGAAGAGAATGCATTCATTAGCAGGATGTTTTCTTGTTTTTTTTCACACTTCTTAAACTAAATTCCTTCTATCTCCTGTTTGCAGAGGCGTATGTCCTCCTCTGTCCTTATGAGGGATACGAGCGTGGACCAGACGGTCCCAAAGGTGCGTGAGTCATCAGCACTGCAGCTTTCTCTGTCCTCGCTCTAATCTGTGCTAGTTTGTGTGTTTTTACAACAGATATCGATGAATGCCTAAACAGTCCCTGTGTAAACGGCCAGTGCATCAACACAGATGGCTCTTTCCGCTGTGAATGTCCCATGGGATACAGACTGGACATCACTGGGGTCACATGTGAAGGTCAGCTTATTCCTGGCTCATCCAAATGCAGCGTGTTTTACTCTGAAAGTAATATTTTTGTGTCTCCTTTCACTGCAGACACTAATGAGTGTGACGTTGGCAATCCGTGTGGCAACGGCACATGCACTAATGTCATTGGTGGGTTTGAGTGTGCGTGCGAGGATGGTTTCGAGCCTGGTCCCATGATGACTTGCGAGGGTATGTGAAACCGTGTTTAAATAAAGCTGCAATACAACTATAGTTTACTCTTCATAGATCAATGAAACAAACATCATTCACTTCAAAAAGAAAGAAAATCTGTCAAAACACACGTATTGATGTCCTCGCAAACGTTTTGTGCACTGCATTGTGGGATGTGCAGTAATTGTGATTAATTGAATTTGAACTTTAGTAATTGAGAACGTAATTGTGAATGGCTTTCAGGGGGAAAAAAATATTGTAATTTTAATTGTAATTGAAAAAAATTCTGGTCATCTTAATCATTCTTGAATTGTAATTGAACATGGATAATTTAAGACATAATTGTAAAAATGTAATTGACCCAACCCTAATTCCGGTTATTCCCCGTGATATCAGAATGAAGTAAAAACACGAATATGAACACCTCTCCACGACTACACATCCCACAATGCAATGCACGAACAACTCAACAAACAGAGCATTTACGGTGGAGGTGGAAACAAATTATCAAGCAGCAATTTTAACATTTTACTTGTTTTTTTTTCAAGCAAATGATCTTCAATTTATTGATCTATGAGACCTCTACTATGGATTTTTTTTGCATCCAGCAGCTTTTAAATAACTACTTTTCTCAATTTTTCAGATGTCAACGAGTGCGCCCAGAATCCTCTTCTCTGTGCCTTCCGCTGCGTTAACGTGGTCGGCTCCTACGAGTGTAAATGTCCCACAGGCTATGTGCTGCGTGAAGATAAGAGGATGTGTAAAGGTAAGACATCAATATGACTCATCCTCCCCAGCGTTTGTCATCCTAGTCCATTTACTGGAAAGCGTAAGTCAAAAATAAACCACAGCTTCACAGAGACCTGCCGGCCCCGTCCATAAAATTACATAATCCACTATCGCTGATCCTCAAGTGCTCTCAACTCGCTCCAGGATGAACTTAAAACTTGATGGCAAGCGATCAAGTCACTGTTTACAGCCCGGCTCTGCCTGAGAGCTCAGACACTATGGCAACTGTTGTGTTTGGAGGGAAGCACAGAGACAGGAGGAACATGTCAGCGTCTATCGCGTCACTGTTTACACTGGAGCACCAAACAGACCACCAACTCTTCCACTGCCCACCTGCTATCACTACGCAGCTCCCGCCTGGATTGGGCGGCTACATTAAACTTTGGAGTGCAGTGACCATGTTGTCACAAATGTGCGGGCACTCACACACACGCGCACACACGTTTTTGTTTGGATTTTTTGTTTACATCCTCTTACTCATAATTGATGGCTTGTCTTTTAGACCAGAATGAGTGTGAAGATGGTCTTGATGACTGCGAAGGCCGAGGCATGACCTGCAAGAACCTGATTGGTACTTACATGTGCATCTGTCCACCGGGATACACGCGACAGCTTGGTGGCGATGGTTGCATGGGTAAATATAACATGTTTCCATCCAATGATAATGTGATGCCATCTAGATCACTGGTTCTCAAACTTTTCACAGTCCCGTACCCCTTTAGACATTTAACCTGTAGCCATGTACACCCTACTGCTGTACACTCAAAAAACATAATAATGTAATATCATATACAATGTAGCCCTACAGTGAAATTTGTCCCTGAATTGTACCTGTATCCTGTTATAATTTAAAAAATAATAATAATCTGTAATCATCACACAAGAAAAGTTCTTATTTAGAATAATCACTTGTTTGATTAATTTAATTAATTAGCCTACTGGCATTTTCAATGAGAAACAATCTCTGTTTGGTTTGGCAAAGTGGGAGCGAGTGAAGGCAGACATGGTAACAGGTGGCCAAAAATGGTCCAAAAGTGGCAAAAACATTGCAAGAAAAGAGTGTAAAGTGACTAAAATGGACCAAAAGTATCAAGAGTGGCCAAAAAATGGGCAAATAAAGAGGGACAAGGTGGTATGTGACAGCAAAAGGTAGCTTAAATGGGCAAAATATGTCAAACAATAGTGAAAAAGGGCAACAATGTGGAACAAAAAGAGGCAAAATGTAGGGAAAAAATGAAACAAGTGGTATTTATTGGGCAAAAGTTAGCTTATTTGGATGAAATTATTTTTAAGAAACGACAAAATTTGGATAAAAGTGTCAAAAAAGAACTTGCTAAAAATTTACAAAAAATAGGAGAAAAGGGATATTTTTTGGCAAAGGGTAGCTAAAGTATGAAAAAAGCATCAGAACTTTTTGAAAAGGGGCAAAAATGGGACTAAGGAAGTTGAAAAATGTAAATAGTTAAAAAGGGGTTAAAAAATGTCCCCCTTTTAAGGTTTTCTGGGGGAATGATGATTAAAATTAAGACATAAAAACCACATGTTGAGCATCACTGACTTAACGGCTTCTACATAGAGTCCACTGATAATGTAGTGGGCTGGTCTGGACACAAAATGCCAAGGCTGAATTTTTGTCCCAGTCCACCCCTGCCTGTGGGTACCCGTACCTTATTTTGGGAACCTAGCATCTAGGTCTGTCTTTAGAGTTGTTTGCCCTCAATCTACTGTACTATCCTGACTAATCACTAAACATTTGAGCACACCCAAGGGAAATTATTGTTTAAACTCTCAGATTTCTACCTTTTCTTTAGCCAAATATTAAGCATACATTGACGTTGTGAAATGTTTTGACTATTATTAAGTTATCTTATCCAAGTTTGACATTGTATGTTGTTTTACTAGTGTACACTCTCTGCTTGTTGGTCCATTTCAGACTTGAATGAGTGCTCGACGAAGCCGGGGATCTGCAAGAATGGCCGCTGTGAAAACACACAGGGAAGCTACCGCTGCAAATGTGACCAAGGATTCATCGCTAACCCCACGCAGACGGAATGTATCGGTACGTAATAGAACAAGAGAAGCGCTGCGATCAGAACGCACAACATGAGGTTATTTAATATGTAGAAACTGTTTTGAACTGAAAGACCTCTTGGGTGAGAGAGGAAAGGACTGCAAGCAAAGCTCAAGCAAGTTCATTTGTTCTACTTAAGCTACTATAATTAATAAGACTTGAAAGACAAAGAACCTTCACCGACAGTAGCAGTACTAATAATCAGGGAAACACATTGCATGTAAGGAAATAACTGTTAGGTTATTAGTGGTGTATATACAACGTATATAACAAAGCTAAACCTTAATACAGTGGTTCCCAATCTTTTTTGTCCCGTGTACCCCCTTTGCATTTTTATTAAATCATATGTTCCTCCTCTTCATATCATAAGTACCTCTGCATAAGTTCACATTATTTTTCATTTATGGAACAGCGGGCTGTCCTAAGCCGCTAACTGTCTCTCCAACATTGCTTCCCTAAGGCTTGATCTACAAATTCAAAACAAAGAGTGGAATTTAAAGTGGATTTTTTTTTTTCTAATTACCATGCAACTTTTATGTGATTGCTTCAATAGTACAGTAACGAAATACCTCATTATTGTATCCTAGTTTTTAAAAGTGTAGCAAAATGGCCTTTGTAACATAAAGTAATCCTGTTTCAATAAATTACAAGAAAATATAGTATTTATTTGAGCAATAGTTCTGTTACTTTGTGGTGAATTTGTCCAAAAAATTACCTAAAAAGGAACTAGGAACATTTCCTGATATTTTTTACATTTATTAAATTTCTCCAAGTACCCCCTGCAATGTGCTCCTGTACCGCTGTTTGGGGACCACTACCTTAATACGTTTTTTTTTTTTTTTTTTACGTGTCCGCTGTCTCATCGCTGTCCTGATAGGAGTAGGAAAACACTTCCAAAGCCTTTCTTTCCAGTCTAATTATACACGCCTGGATAAGAACGGTGTGAGAAAAGCTCCAGAGGGTCTTCATGGCGGTGTTACTATCGCGTTCCTTGCAGACAGTGATGATAGAGAAACACGGGTTATCTGTTAGAGTCTGGTGTGCGAGGCTAGGTCCTGTCTGGGTGGTTTGTTCTGCTTTTCTTTGCTCCGTCTCTGTCTGGAGCTAAAACTTTCTTCACATGTGTCTGTCTTCAGATAACAGAGAGGGCTTCTGCTTCACTGAGGTTTTGACCACGTTGTGTCAGATGACCTCCAGCAACAGGAACATGGTGACCAAGTCCGAGTGTTGCTGCGACGGAGGCAGAGGTTGGGGCACCAACTGTGAGCTCTGCCCACTGCCTGGAACCACTCAGTACAAGAAAATGTGTCCCCTGGGACCGGGTTACACCACAGATGGCAGAGGTAGCGTTTTACTCAACAGGAACCATCCAAAAAACATTTCAATTTTATTTAATTCTGACCACTGAAAATTTTCTCCAGTCGTCTCTATTGGTACATGATCTCTGAGCAGTGTTCATTTTAATGACAAAAAACATCCGTCCTAGTTTTTGTTGACTACGTTTTTTGACAAAAGTGAAACTATCTGTGAATAACAACTATATCAATGTTTTTGTTAGCTAAATAAAATAAAACAATAATGTTCACATGGGATGAAATCCAGTAGGAACTGTGTTTCTATTTTGAAAGGTATCCAATCAGGAGAGAAAGAGGATTTAGTTGCTCTTTAATGTCATTTAGTTGGCTAAACGTTGGCTGACGACTACATTACATCTAAAAATATCTTGCATTTTAGTCAAGACTGGACTTAAACTAAATCAAAATGAACACTGTCTCTGAGAGCAAAGTGTTCAAATGTTGTTGCTTTGCCAAACTAAAAGGGAGTCATTGCAAAGCGATCATTGTAACTGCTTTGCTAGTTCACAGTCATAAATAATGTTAATACACTGATTATAAATGATTAAAAGGAACGCTTTCATTAGTAGAATGAGCTCAGCATTCAGCTCATGTGTCATTTTGATCCAGATATCGATGAGTGCCGTGTTATGGGGAACCTGTGCAGAAACGGTCAGTGCATCAACACTCTGGGCTCCTACAGCTGTGTCTGCAAACCTGGATACACGACTGACATCAGCGGCACACAGTGTGTGGGTAAGGATGACTCTTCACCTCCAATGTTTACACTTTACAGTCTCTTTCCGACCTCCCTTTCTCATTTTCTCATTCCTGCCGCCTAGTAAAGAGCTGAAAGTATGTGGGTGGACTGTCCACACACTCCTCTGAAAAATGTCATCTGTCTGTCCCATCATCTCCCCTTTTGGAGTTTTTGGCTGCAGAATCAATGGCCTGCTGTCTCCTTCTCATTTTGTGTTTTTTTTTTCTCCCCCTCATACTCGGTTCCTGCAGACGTGGACGAGTGCATACAGGCACCAAAGCCTTGTAACTTCATCTGTAAGAACACAGAGGGCGGTTACCAGTGCTCCTGCCCCCGAGGATACATCCTGCAGGACAATGGCAAAAGCTGCAGAGGTGACACGCACGCACACGCACACAGGGTTTAAAATTAGCACCTACCACTCGCCAAATGCAGGTAAAATTATGTTTTGGCGAGTAAAAAATATAGGTAACTCGCCATTGGCAGGCTCCTCCAATAAGCTGATGATATATAAAAAAAACTTTATTTCAATATAAGAGCAGTGACAAAAACATAAACAATAGAAATGAACAAGAGGCACAAACATACTTTGCTGTATAATTGCACCGTTTATTCATCATCATTCACAGAAGAAGAAGAAAAATGTACCACGGTTCCCTTGCATACAGTAAACATCTGATGTACAAACATAAAAAGGAAGAGACCAAATCTGGAACAATTGGAACTTCATTTATTTTCTACAAAGGCATCTGTATAAAATAAAAGGTTTGTCAAAATATACAATTATTTTTTTAAAAATAAAATAACACCAATGAATTCATTTCAAAATAAAATAAAATGATCAGGCTTTAATTATAGATACATTTATTTATGAACTGTAAGTGTAAGTGGTAAATGTGCCATGTGGGTAACAACATAATAGGTAGAAACTACAACCTGATCAAAGAGACTAAGAACATATGGATTATGTTCAATGTGCCTTCATAACCAAATCTGATTGGTCGGCTATGATGTGATGCATTTGATTGTTGTCTGATCATTTCATTTTTTTATAGTTTCAAAATGATTGTTGAACATATGAAAACAAAAAAATAATAATTTACTCAGTATTGGTTTGGTGTTGAAATGTAACTAATTACTTATTTTTAAACATACTTAAGTACAAATACAATTACTGATTTAGAAATATACTCAAAAAAGTACAAGTACCCATAAATGACAGTAACGTGAGTGCTTGTAATCCATTACTTTCACCTCTGGTTTCAACTGTTTCTGAAACATTCACTTATTTTGTTCCTGACTAAAAAACAATCAGTGAGCTATTTAGTGTTTCCTGGAAATGTGTTCGTTAAGGTTGTGGTTATAAAACGTTTGTGGGCCGGTGAAAAAATATTTTGGCTGGTAAAAATTGTGCACACAAATCTAATTTTATAAACTACACACACACACACACACACACTACTTTTCTACGATCAGTTGGTTTCTTTGGAGCACAGTTTGGTTTCCAAGTCAGAGGCCGTGCAGTGCAAAGGGTGCTGGCCCTCAGCCAGAAGTCTGCTCACCATCCTGAGACGCCTCATTTGGAATAGTGTGTCCATGTGTACATGCTTGTTCATGAGCGTGAACCCTGAGCCCAGTCCTGGTGACACGATGCATCTGTCTGTGTCTGTGTTTATCAGCCTTGTTTTGAAATCCAAATCAAGCTTTGGTCCCCCCACCCCCCACCCCCCTTCCTTACTGTCCTCATGTGTTTCCGGTGTCTGGTTCATTCTCAGTTCATTAATAGGTCAATGACTGTAGAAGGACTAGATTTTTAAAGCATTCCCATTACAGTAGGTCGACAGGGATTTGATACAAGTCATTTATCTTAAATGTAAAAGATTGCCTTGTGTCCTGTTTATATATTTATTATTTATTTCCAGATCTGGATGAGTGCTCCACCAAACAGCACAACTGTCAGTTCCTCTGTGTGAACACCATCGGTGGATTTACCTGCAAATGTCCTCCTGGTTTCACCCAACATCACACTGCATGCATCGGTAAATGAACACACACACACACACACAAACACTTTATCACTTGTTGACATATTTTTTTAAATATATATTTCTGACTCAACCAGACATACTAGATCAGGTATTTTCAACCACTGTGCTGTGGAAATGATAAAATTTCACCTAATTTTTCTAAAAAACATTTTTTTAAGCTAATTAAGTAATGTCTGCAGACCTGTAGCTGTGGTCGGGAGCAATATAATATGTATAAAAAATACATTATAAAAAACAAAAATAATATTTAACAGAATAAAGTTCAATTGTCATTCTAATCACATTTCATGTTTCTTACTTTCATACCTCCCAAAATATGAAACATGAGAAAAAACACTTTTTTAGTTTTTGTTTGATTTCTATTCAATACAATTTGATAAGAATTATTGCATATTGTTAATTGCACTTTTTCTTTGAGAAAAAGAAATGTAAAAAATCATAATAAATTTAGTTTTCGTTCATTTGATTCTTATTAAAAACACTTTTTTTGTGTTTATTTGATTCCTAGTCTAGACACTTTGATAAGAATGATTGTATATTGTTTTTATAGGCTACAACGTTTAATTTTTTTTACATTTGTGGTTGGTGGTGTGCCTTGGGTTGTTTCAATGAAAAGAAGGTCAACATTACAGTGTCATTATCTGTCATTAGCATGAATAAGGTGTCATGAAGGCTGTCATTAAGTGTTGCTTGTTACCTTAACCCTTCATTACCCTATTCTTAACCCTACCTAACCCCACTAGATCCCTCCACCCAACCCAAACAATGCCAACATAGCTCCAAAGCTGTCATAATTTAGTGAATGACACTCAATGACAGCCTTCATGACACCTCATTCATGCTAATGACAGCGTAATGTCAGCCTTATGTATAAAATTTCAAGTAAACATGTACCTTGGCTCAAAAAAGGTTGAAAACCACTGCACTAACTAACATTGTGGTGAATGTAAACAATGTAATGCATTCTAGCATCGCTGAGCTAAGCTGATAATGGACGGCTGAAGCACCCTCGTGTCTCACCTTTACAAACTCATTCACTGCTAATGGACTGTGGCTGATATCACACTGATCTTATTAGGCCGCCCTGGTTTGTAGTCATGGTAGCTTTGCAATGCTTTGTTATGGAACATCGCAGTGGATCGCTATGACGACCACAAGCTCTTTTTCCAGCTCATAAAGCAACTCCCATGACCTCACATCAAGTCATGTTCACCAGCACGGAGCATCGACACAGAAAAGCCAAATCGTTTTAATACGTGTGGTTATCAGTGGCTGCTGGGATGGAAGATATCCATCTATCATCTTTAATACACACTTATCCTGTTGAAGCCTGTCCCTCTCACTCAGGAAAGCAGAGCAGTTACCAGTGAATGAATACCATTGACACTGTTCCACATTGGTTTTTCTATTGAAGCCAAAATGGTTTATTATGTGAATGGGCTGGAAATGAGTTAATGATTAGGGAGGGATCACATACAGTAAATGAGTGATATATATATATATATATATATATATATATATATATATATATATATATATATATATATATTGGATATACTATATATACAGTAATTGTTTAATTCTAATATTCTATGCAAGACCTCCATTTACCACATATTTATTGTATATATATATATATATATATATATATATATGTGTAATAACTTGGTACTTATCATATGTTTTGCTTTTTATTATAGTCTGTAACAAGTGAATTTCCCTGTTATTGGAATAAATAATAATGCATAATCAATCTTTTGATAGAGTTTGCAGGAATCTATACAGGAACCCTTTAAATCAATCTAAAAAAAAAATAATCATAAAAATCACAAATAATGATCCAGGATTGAACTTGTTCTTCCTCTTAAAACATCATTGTATGGAATTATAGCTTCACAATGGTTGGCCACCAGACTGCATTAGTTAAAAAAAACTTTCCCTGACACTTACCACTTAACTAACCATTAGCCAGAATTAAGTGTAGACCTAATTTAATTTTTTTTTAATTTGATTAAGAAAATTAGCTTAACTTTTAAACCTACTGTTTTAACAATGGTTGTTTTTTCCTGTAAAACAGTAAATATAACAATTCCCTCAGCCCTTTCTAATTATGGTTCAAATTAGTCTTTGTATTGTTTCCTCATACTCTGATGTGAACCTTTGTACCTCTGTGTGCAGACAACAATGAGTGTGCGAGTGACCCCAACATGTGCGGCTCCAACGGCGTCTGTCAGAACACTCCAGGGAGTTTCAGCTGTGACTGCCAACGTGGATTCTCATTGGACAACAGCGGTCAAACCTGCGAAGGTCTGAAAACAGAGCGACGCCAAGTGTTTATCGCTCTGCTAATGAACTGAATAAATAAAATAAATAAAAATAAGGTTCATGACGCTGACGTTGTCGTGTGACGCTGCTCCTTCAGACATGGACGAGTGCGACGGGAGCCACAGGTGTCAGCACGGCTGTCAGAACCTGGTGGGTGGGTACAGGTGCAGCTGTCCTCAGGGCTACCTCCAGCACTACCAGTGGAACCAGTGTGTTGGTGAGTCAGACCACTTTGCAAATGCCCACATCCCAGAAAGACAGATCTAAACTTTTTCCTGGCTTGATTGATCCTTTTTTTTTTCCTTTTTGATGTTATGGTTATGAAACTGAAATTTGATGACTGAGTGCTTTGATGTGTTCCTTTGATATCAAGAAAGTGACTGTATTCTGAATGCGCTCAAATGAAAGAGTAACTGTACCTGAATGCAGTTGCCCGGAATATGTGTTTTAAATACGTATTCTGAATACACGTGTTCAGTTGCTACTCAACACTGTCTATAGATATGTATATTTATTTATTATTGTATTATTATTTTTTATTTATGTATTTATTTTTATTTCATTCTCTCTCTATTAATACTTGTCATATCTTTCCATATTCCTCACAAAGATGTTTTATTTATTTTTCTCCTCTGCCCTTCTAACATTAAACAAAATATGCCTAATAAAAAGTTGATCACAAAAAAAAGAAAAGTAGGGATAAACCGAAAAGGTCGAAAACTGAAAAACCGAAAGAAATTAATATGCAAATAATAATCCTCATTGCATTTATGCTCTGAATGTGGACTAACCTCACTTATATTAAAACATTGCAATTGTAAAAGTTAATATTATAATAATAATGCTTCAAAGAATAAATCCATTAGAAATACAAAAATATTTATTTAGCACTGACATTCCAACAATACACTCCACTCATACATTAAATAATACTGTACATGACTGAGCTGCTGGAAGAGAGTCAAATTAAATATGTTCTCTCATTAAAACACAAAGTGCATGTAAGTCATCGCTCTGTGTGCTTTGATTGCGTCGTGCATCATTTCTTGTGCGCACTGGTTTAATCCCAACCAAGTAATGATCTTTATAATGCAGACCAAGTACCGTTGTGATGTAGTAAAGAGGATCTCTGTGAAACGTGTGCTCACAGACTGAAACCAGATTCTGCTGCTGATGTGCCTTAGTGCTGCATCAACTCTGCTCAGAAGATGCTTTAGTGCTCAGATGTACTGAAACACAGACAAGTTGGCCCATTTCCGCATCACAACATCCTGTTTCCGTCTGATATTTTCGGTGAGAGATTTGGTAGTCGGAATTTCAGTGCATCACTAATGAAAAGTAATTCCAGCAAGTTAATTCTGTCTTTTTTTTTTTTTTTTTTTAAGGTTTTTCAGGAAAATTTTTTAAAAAACCTTGTCTGAATAAACAAAACCTTAACATATACTAATGAAAAATGTTTCTCTTGAAGCTTCCTGATGACTCGGTTGCTAAAAATGTACAATAAGACGCCAGAGCTCTTGGTAATCCTTCACCTCTTTCCTGCCACTTCCAGAATATAAATATCTCCGCCCTGTCTGTACCGAGGCCAGGTCAGGAGCTGCATATTTTGGCTCATTTTTCCCTCCTGGAATCTTTATTTTTAATTCATATCTCTGCGCATACTGTAGTTACATCTCATCTGGCATCCTTTCCCAGTATTGTTGGCGTCCTCCAACTTAAGTGACCCTGTGCTTTGTTTACTTCCCCCTTCACTTCCCATGACCCAGATGAGAACGAGTGTCTGAACAGCCAGATCTGCGGGGGAGCGTCGTGCCACAACACCCTGGGGAGTTTCCGCTGCCTTTGCCCCACTGGCTTCAACTACGAGCAGACCAACGGAGGCTGCTCAGACGTCAACGAGTGCTCCACCAGCCAAAATCCCTGCAAGTTTGGCTGTTCAAACACCGACGGGGGTTACCTCTGCGGATGTCCTCCTGGATACTTCCGCGCCGGGCAGGGGTATGCCAGTAAACAGTTGTTGGAAAACAGTCTCAGGTGTGTGTGTGTGTGTGTGTGTGAGTCTGATGGATTTGTTTCTCTCAGTCACTGTGTCACAGGAATGGGCTTCAGCAGTGGAGAGCCCAGTGGGCCACAGGCAGGGGAGGTGGATGATAACTCCCTCTCACACGAAGCCTGCTATGAATGCAAGATTAACGGATATCCTAAAAAGGGGCGCAAACGCAGAAGCACCAACTCCACACAGGAGGAAGACATGCAGGTAATCTGTGCTCCAAGGTTATTTTAGATGGAACCACAAGAACGTGAGGCGGTTTTTATCCTCCATTCGTAGTAATGTGTTAACATTTACCTGTCACAGTGATTAAACAGGGGCTTCAGAGTGGTTTTTACTTTTCAGCAATGAAGGATTGGGCTGGGAACAAAATGAAGGTAAAGAATAACATCAGTAAAGAGAATGGATTGAAAAAAAATCTCCAGCAGAACCAGGTTCAGAGGTGGCAGCCATCTGCGTCGACTGGTTGGGGTTAGTGGACAGAAGGACCAATAGAACAGGATAGAGAGATAGAACATCAGAGTGTCTCAGACTAGTTGAGCCGTGAACCACAGATCAGGAACTGCCATTATCAGCTTCAAGACACCTGAAACAGGAAGAGAGAGAAGGACGAGGAGAAGGCACTGACTGCAGAAAAACATGATACAGTATTATCAAGTCAGCCTGCATTGGCCTTGGGCCTCACTCCCAGTGGCCGAGTCAGCACTTATTGTAAAGGTGACAAATCTCTTCCTGTTTATTGGTAAACTAACAGTGACTACAAGGTCTGTAAATGCGACCGTTCACAGATGAGCCCATGTTTGCTCTAGTGGTTATGTTATGATTTAGTCCTGTTTATGTGGACTCATAACCAGCTACATCAGAATTTATATTTCTTCCAGTTTATTGAACTCGTAAATGCGACTGTTTACAGATGAGCCCATGTCCACTCTTGCGTTTAGGTTAGATTATAATTTAGTGAATGAACTTGTTGTGTTCAGGGCCACAGGAAGTTCTTGGCCTCCACATTAGTTGTCCTAATTTAGGCAATTATGTCACACACAAATGAGCATTTTGTTTATTTATTTATTAATTCATCAATGGGAAAGGTCTAAAACAGCTCATTTTCATATGCAGTTGCTGGCCAGTGGTTCATTTTGTGACCTGGAATGAATATATTTACCACCTTCTCAATAAGTGCTGATGACTGTGATAAGAGAAGAGATTGAGAAGTTTTTCTTTTTCTTTGAATCGTATTGTTTTTAGTTGGTTGTGGAATATCAGCCAGTGGCTGTTTACTTATTTATTATTTTATTGATTTCTGCGAGAAATACAGTAAGTGACCAAATGTTAAATATGGTTCTTTCTGTTAAATTGCATTATTTATTTTTTTATTATAGTTTTTTTTAATATTCTTTGAATCTTATAGTATATAGTAGACAGTATATACTCATTGAATGTGTACGGCTGGGCAATATATTGAGATTCAAGATACGTCTTGTTTTCTATTTTGGTAATATAGAAAATTACAGTTTCACCTGTAACATATTTATATGTATTTTAGATTTTATTTTGTATTAAAATACTTTTTTTAGGGGTCGCTGCTTTTGCTACTTCTCATAACAACATGAGAAGCTGTTAGATGCATTACTAAGTGCGTCCTAACCCAGACCTTCCCCTAAACAAGCCACACTACAGAGCTCACTCACACGTGCTGTCCCTTAGAGGAAAAAAAAGACAAAAGTAGCACATATTGTGCAGCTGTTTGTTCATAAATGTGGTCCAAATTGCTCAGCCCTAGTAGTGTGTAGAATGTTAATATGCAATTTTGAACACAGCCTAAATTTTACCATAAATACAAAGCTCTTAATGTGTTTAATGGGTTTCCAAACCACTTCCTCCTTGCAGCTGACAGAAGACAATGTCAGCCTGGCCAGTGTGGACATCGATGACACGCTGCACGTCCACCTGAACATCAGCGACCTCAGCAACCGCGACCACATCCTGCAGTTCACCCCGGCCCTGTCCACGCTCAGCGACCACGTGCGCTACAGCATCGACCACGGGAACGACCAAGGCTTCTTCAGAATCAACCAAAGAGACGGCGTCAGCTACCTGCACCTGAGCAAGAAGAAGCTCCTCCTCCTGCCCGGGGAGTACCACCTGCACATCAGCAGCATGCCCCTGTTCAGAAGGAAGGAGCTGGCCGAGCTGGAGGACCGGCACGATAAAGACTACCTCATGGGACAGCTGGGAGACATACTGAAGATGAGGGTGCAGATTAGCCTCCATTAACCATCACCAGACTAAAGAGAGGCAGATGTTGCCAGCAGCTGCTCATCCAGCGTCAGCCTCACTTTCCCAGAGGGGCCAAACACTCCCGACTCTGGGTCAGTAGTAGTCGGCAACTTCTACGTCCTCCTCAAAGAGAGGGGCTCGCCACCAAAGAGACACGGGGTGGGGGTGGGAGGAGTCATTTGATCACCAAAGACGATTCTACATATCATAGATACAATTTTCTGTGGGAAATAGAAGCCTGGAGGTGAGGTAGTGAAACACTTGACTCCAGCTGCGTTCAAAGCACCGTTAATGAATAGATATTGGATTTATTGTTGTATGATATGTGGAATCAGATGCTACGTCGAAGGGCACGCGGACTGCAGGAAGCCCCTAAAAAGCTGGGTGTTATTGAAGATTTTGTTTGTACAAGTCCCAAAAGTCTGATGCTAATTCTTTTCCTCCTCATTTGATAAAATACTGTACAAACAAATACATGGAAGTCAAATTCTTCTTTCTCCTTGATTTTAATTTAATAGAAATTGTATGAGAATTGTTTGGCGAGGAAAGGAATTGACTTTGGACTGATAGGATTTAGCCATGTCTGAGCTTGAATGACTCTTACTGCATATTTAAGGCTACGCTACTTCATTCTTCCTACTGACTAAAAAAATGATTGAATATTTACTGGTGCTAGCTACACGTCCACATAGACTCTTGAATGCACTGTACTGCTGTCAAAAACTCAGTAGTTTAAATACCATCCATCACCTTTTTTTCTTTACAGCTTCATAGCTCGTCTGCTCTCCTCTTTGCTACATGTAAATTGTGTTTATACTGTAATAATCAATGCCACTTTTAATATATGGAGCATTTGTAAACTAGAGGACACCCCTGAAATAAAAGGGGTTATAATGGTGCTTATAATGACCAACTACTTCCTGCGTAAACTGTGTGTGTGTACACACACACACTGAACATGGATGTTTGCCAAACCTGGGCCTTCATGATTATGCACTGAGGCCTTATTGTGGCCACACAATTCTCTCACAAGTTCAATCAGTGCTGAATTGCCACAGATCAGTCAGTTCTCTGTTCACATCAGTGAAGGTTTAGTTGTAAATTCACAATAAAACACATTTTTTTGGTTTAAGTATGTGCATTGGTGTTTTTTTAATCAGGAAATGTGTGTCTTATGTTCATGAAATCTATTTTATAGAAACATTGTCTTGCACTGCCCCCTTGTGGACTAATGGATGGCTTCAAAATGTCAAAAAAGACAGTCGACTCAAAAGTACAAAAAAATAAATTTTATTATTTAACAGTTTTCAGTTTTGACCAGTTGATCCAAAACCACCGGAGCCTCGAGCCGTCTCATCAAGAGTCTGAAAACAAAGGTTGAAAGGTAAGACAAGTTGATTCCATTAACATGCACAAAGTAGCCTACAAGCCCCACTCACTTCTGCAAATGTTTCATTAAAAAAAAAAAAAAAAAATGCTATTTAAAGAACTATTTTTGTCAAACTAACCCATGTTGAGATGTAATTAAATACAGGAATATCAATGCACAGGCTCAAAGGCTTCTCTAAATTAATGTACAATACAGTCATAAATGTAAAGTTTCTGGTTTGGGTTTACCTCCTCCTCCATCAATTCTGGGTAGCAAATCCTCTCACACACCAACTGGGCAACTCTGTCACCTTTTTTCACTGGTAGGGGACAAAATAAATAAAAGTCAAATATTTAAAAAGCTGTCGTCACAGCTTTGATGTAGTGTCAGTTCCACACGACTTTAATGTGACATTTGTTAAGAAGCGTTAGGAAACACCAGCTGTAATCTCTTGTCCATGTTTTTTCATGTCATGGTCCAATACTGTCATTTTAAAAGAACATTTTAATTAAAAATCCTTAAAATAAGCTTGAAGTTACACCTGTCTACAGTATTTGCACTAAATCTTTACCAAATTGTATACACTGTCCTGTTCCTTTTATTGTGGCAGTAATTCTACATCTGATTGATTACTTGGTGTGTGTAATATCTGTCACTAAAGAAAATTACCTTCAAAGGACTCTTTGTTGAAGTTGAACATCACCACACCCACGTTTCCTCTGTAGTCTTCATCTACAACACCAGCTGAAGAGAAGAGGCAGAATTAATATAGGACTGTTTGGCTCATTTATATTTCAGGGTGTCCCCATCAGATATTGATATCACAAGGAAAAAAAAAATCTAATTAAATCAGCCAGCATTAAAAATATATGGAGGTTACATTTCAGGCTCTTCTAATTGATTTACTTGGGGTTTTTTATACAACTAGAATATTCTTATGTTTAAGATTAAAATGTATGAAACCTATTGATTATAAATGAGTCCATTGATTTTGAGTAAAATCACTTGATCAAGCCTTTTCTAACATTAGACATGACAAAAAGTATGTTTAATTTGTGTTGCCCACGGCACAAATATTGATATCCTATCAGAAGCGGGACACTCCTAATGATACTATAATGTACGCTGAGAGGCTCAGAACAGCTTAACTTACCTCCAACATCAATAAAGTGCTTTGCTGCAAGTCCAGATCTCGGTGCTGAGGAAATAAAATAAAAGGATGAATTAGACGACAGGGAAAGCACGCTTTGAGTTCAGGCGACAGGTATATTTAACAAATAAAAATTAACCTCCATGCATTGTAAGGGTGTAAGAAAAAAATCAATTTGGTGATATACTGCGATATTTCACTGTGCGATAATCGTATCGATCCAATAAATGTCCAAATTTATTTTTTTAATCATGTTCTTGAACAAAAAAAAAATACACATTTAGTTGTGCTAACATATGCATAGCACGTAACCTAGCGGCCACTAGGTGTCAGTGAATCACATCAGACCTTGTTAAACTCCTCAATGCATTTTAGCTTGGAAGTTGATTGCACTTTTTTTTTTTATATATATATATATAAAACATTCTGGGGACACTTTTATAGATTTGTTAATTTTTTTTTTATTTTTTTTTTAAGAATTTAACAGAATCAGGATCTGTTGCAGATGATAAACATACCACTTGTTTTTGATAATGCTACTTGAATTAGTTACAATCTATTTGTTCTCACAAGTTAAAAAAAAACAAGCATTAAATAAATTGTATTTCATACTATTTTGTAATTATTGATATGATATCGTGACATGCAAATCGTGAATCATATCCTATTGTCAGATTCATGGCAATGCACACCCTAATAGCAGTTAATCAATAAGTAGTTCACTCACCCACTCGTCCATAGCAACCATGTGGAACAGCAATCTGAATGTCAGTCTTCACTATAGCCTTATCCATGGGCCCAATGATGTAGTCATATGCACTGTTTCAGTCAGCAATGTAAGGGAAGAGCATATGGTAAATATTAAAATTAAATCAATGCAGCCATATATGCACAATGCACATTAAGGTAAACTATTAGAGAGATGGACTAACCTGTAGAGGTCATATCCAGCTGCTTTGGCTGATCCTCTGGTTGGGGTCGTGGCATGTTCAGAAAGTTTAGCAAACCTGAGGACGGTTCTGTCTGCTACAGCAGCTGCTGAATCGATTCTTGCCTTCTTTGATGGAGAAATTGAAGAAACATCTGCAACGTTCAGGACGGGCATGTTTGCACAAACACCGACAAAAGTTTTTAACGCAAACTACAAGAGAAAATAGCTAATTTAACAAGCAAAAGCAGGACCGGTCGCTGTATTTTACCGCTTCTGTTTCAAATTCTTGGCGGCACAGTTTTAAATATCTATGAACGACCCCGTCACTTCCGTCACTAATGCGTCACTTCCTACTCAAATGTTTGCCAAATACCGCTAAAATGAGATATGACATTAAAATTCAAAACAGTGTCACGGAACACACGCTTAAATAACTCAATAACGACAAAGACTATAGTTTTACATTCACTCGTAATAACAGAAATAAGTATCCAACAGGCCAATCACCGTGAATTAAATATGTAGTTTCCGATTACAACGCTTGGTTACACGTTATATGAATTATTATCATTAATAATATATTTTTAAATTCATTTATAAGCGCTTTTCAAAACGCAGACACTTTACAGTTCTAAAACAATTACACACAAGTAAAAAAAAAAAAAAAAAAAAAGAAGAAACTAACAACAACAAAGGTAAATAAATCACAATCAGAAGTTAAAAGCTTGTTTCACACAACAATCACGAGTTAAAAGCTTACTTAATGCAATTTGTAACATCCTTATTTAAACTTAACAACAATTCTCGCGAAAGTTACGTAAACTGCATAGAGACAAATTTACCTACTTTCCATACTAAATCTCCTTATTAAATCCATTTTTACTTTATAGGATCTTTTTCGTCAAAATCCAGTGTTGTTCATATTTCCAGAATATATATATATAAAAAAAACAAATTAGCTTATTTCACCAGTCTCAACAACTCTCGCGAGAGTTACATAAACAGTCTCGAGGCAAACATATTAACAAAAGAATTAAACGCCGGTAAAGTCAAGCTTTAGCAGTTAGAAGACCGTGTTAGTCAGCTTTCACAACAACGCACCATATACCAAAAACGATGACAAACTGAAGCATATCGACGGTAGACGCTAAGCTGTGCTAATGTTGCTGTGCTAACGTTGACAAACAAAGCAGGTGACGAGCAACACGCTTGAGCTGCAGCTTGCCTTTGTTCGCAGTGAACATCTGAGTGTAAAAATGTCTCACTAACAGCTGTGGAGCAACATCAAATAACGAGAAGTAGCATTGTTGGAAATCCTTCAGTCTGCGCAGAGTCCGTGTCATGTTTGGTCAAGTCTCAGTTTGTTTGATAGTACTGACCTCTCAGCGGATTACTGAGAAACAGCGCCTCCTACAGGAAGAAGTAAGACCATTATACATGTTACGGAACAGAAGTTTAAACTACATTAAACTACTTTCTGTAACGACGTATCAATTGTCATCACCTTCATTGTTAATTTAAATTAGAAAACCATTTTGTAAACATATCATTGTGATTATATAATACAATATATATTATAATATAATGTAAAAAAAAAAAATATATATATATATATATAACTTTTTATTATTATTAGTTCTCTGACGACCCTGATATCTGGAACTTGTATATTATCATGATGAATGCGTAATAGTGTAATTAGACTGCACACTATCCAGTAAAAAAAATTGAACATTCTAAATACAAATATAAATACATTGTTAAATAATAAAAAAAAATATATAGATGGTTAAGCAAAAGTTTTATTTAAATTTGTACTTGTGTTAATTTAATGTATTTTCTACATATAAATATATTTTTGTTTTTGTTCTGTTTTTATTTTATTTAACTTTTATTATTTTATTCATGTATTTTTTTAAATTTTGGTAGGTTTGGACCTCCATACCAGTAGTAAACCTCTCTGAACCTGCACAGGAAAGGTCTAAACTTATAGATCAGCACCCAAAAAAGTCTATTGTTGTCATTGGGTGTCGGGACTTTGCCTGGGCAAGTTCTGTTTTTCAACAGAAAACGGTCCTATCATACTTCTAACACTAGGGGGCAGTAATCAGCTATTTTTAATTTTTTTTTCGAAGCAAAAATATTACTGATACTCAGGAAAATTAGATTTTTTTTATTTTTTGTTGCTGTTGTTTTTTTTTTTTTGTTTTTGTTTTTTTTTTACTTCTTTCTCTTTCCAAAATGCACTTCATTTGGATTATAAAGGAGTTATTGTGGGGAAATGCTCCTGTTTAAGGATTGTTGTTTATTTTTTAATAACAGTTACAGCATTTATTTTTCAAGGCCTTTTTTAAGCAACGATTCATTTAGGCCTTTGAAAGTACTTTTAGTTGGCTTGTAAACTTCATATTTGTGCTTTTGGAAGTTGCTAAATTGTTATGTGTTATGACTGCTATACTCTCGCATTTGTTTTTATGAATAAAATATTAATCAGTGTAATATAGAACATTTTCCTCTAAAGAATCACCGGCTGTGAAACAGAACAAAACAGGAAAGAACACATGAATACAATAAATAAATAAATAAAACTATTAGTATTAGAAATCCCAGTTTTTATATGATTTATTTCTATAAGAAAATAACCTTTCCATATTGAATAAACGCTACAACGCTTTGTAAAGCAGACATTTTATTTGAATAGGAAATAAACATAAACAGTTTTTAAACTTTTGTCCATATCTAATTTCATGTAACTTTGGTCGAAAGCCCTTTGTCCGACTTTGTAAAGTACAATGAACGCACCACAGTCAGACCTTTGACATGTTAGTGAAACATGTCCAGTTAAAGAGGTTTTTTAACAAATAAACTCTCATCAATTTATACCATTTCACATTTTTTAGGGTTAAAATTCAATCGGTAATAATTGATAGTACAATAAAAATAACTCAACATGTGGTACTTTCTTCAATATGATTTTCTTTATTTTATTTCAACTGATTGCAGATGCATTTTTAAATGTGATCACAAACAATAGGCACACATTTACAGTACTGAATTTACAGTAATGTCATTGTTTGATTGATAAGAAAAAGAAGGAAGTGTACGATGGTAACCTTAGGTGGAACAATACAAACAGGAACAGGTTAACAACTGGAAATTAGAGTAATGTTGCAATTTTATGACATAAATCAGTTCAGGTGGGCGTTTTCTGAATGGACATCTACTATTCTACTATTTACATGTATTTTACAATCCCTACTTGGTGTAACTGCTGCAGCAGCTTTCTGTGGCTGCCTGTTGTCTGTTTATATTATATTATATATTCATCTCCGACTATGATTATGATATGATGATTCTTATGAGTACCGTATATAGTTGTAGATCCAGATTTTTGTGGTCTTTGGTTTTTGCTGCAATGGATGTTGCACTTTTCTTTTCTTTTCGTTGTTGTTTGTCGTGTAAAAATGGGTATTGAGTTGTGAATTGTGGTTTGCCTCAGCCTTGCCTCAAATATATATATATATATATATATACAGAATATATATATATATACAGAATATATATATATATATATACCTGTATATATATATATATATATATATATATATATATATATATATATATATATATTTGACACTATGGCAAAGGGCAGAACGAGAAAAGCTTTGCTTCATTCTGTCCCTTCATATGTGTGTATGTGCTTTTTGTGGTTGATAATTAATGATGAACCACTGATCTTCTATGTAATATGCTTTTACATGCATATGCATATGAAATGTCTCGACCCTGATGGGTTCTGTTTTGTTGTTTATGTATTTTATTTTTTTTAGAGTTTGAGATAAATACAGATTCAATCAAATCCAATCCTGAATGATCATTTAGACTCAGAACATTATCTTATTTTATGTTTTTTTTTTTTTTTTGTTAAAGTTGAATAGCTTGCTTGGTGTCGGACTGACTTCAGTGCACACAGTGGAATAAATCATTAAAAACTAAATGAAATAAGCCTTTTAGTGAAGCTTATTCTGAACTAACTATAACCAGTTCTTTAAGGTTCCTTTTTCTTCTTCTTCTTTTTTTTAAATAGCTGGAAAACTGAACGTTGCATTCACAGAATAAAACAAAGTTTTGTTTTTTCTGAATTGATAAGATGAAAATAATTCAATTTATAGAAAATGTTTTTCGGTTTTACCCCTTCTAAAATGATCTCATCGACTCAGAAAAACGAAAAATATTTCCTCGAAAAACGGGGCCAATTTTTTTCAATTCATTTTATCTCATCAATTCAGAAAAAAACAAAACATTTTCCTTCTGTGAAAGCAATAAGCTTCCGTAGTACGTAGCTGCATTTGTATTGCCTTTCATTCTTTCATTTAAATATTTATATCTTTGTAGAACTATCAACAAATGCATGTTGGTGCAATGGTTTTACTCAAAACAGTAATACACACTGTGGAGTTAATAAATGCATGAGGTGAATATCAACCCTATTATTGTGCTTTGCTTTATGAACATGGTATTTTGGTTTGTGTAATAAGGCACTATAATATTTCCCATCTGTATCTACGAGGTGCTCAAGAGTAGAAGGTGAGCACACTCTTGTGGTTTCCTCTGATGAGCAGAGTAGGTGGAAGGTCTTGTGTCAGGACGTCCAGCCAGGCCATGTACAGGTAATCAGACACAGACTCCTTTCGTGCTATGGGCATGCTCCTGGAGAAGGAACAGACAGACACACACGGTAACTTTCATTTCCTGTCCCAGTGAGTGAGCTTTAATGGTTTGGGAGTGAGAGCTGGTCATACTACAGATGGTTGTACTCACACAATGATCAGGTTGGCTGATTTGGAGTTTTCCTGGAGGAGCTCATTCAGTCGGACCTGTAGGTTCGTCTGTAAAAACGGCAGCAAAATGTAAAACCAAAATGTTTTTTTTGATATTTTTTATGTTGAATGAATATTTCTCAAACCAGACTTTAGCACTAATGACCTCTGACAATTGTTTATGTATTTATTTTTTTGTCTGTTAGGAGGATTAGGTCAGAAGTAGTTCATGGATTTTTACAACATTTTTAACCAACCTTTCTGAAACTGTGAGCTACGTCATATGTTAGAAATGTTAGAAAAGCGTGTTCTTAAATACTACATTTTCACTTTAATGAGAGGGTAAGATAAGAAAGAAGGCTAGATGTAACCTAAAATGTAGGAAATGTTGAGGTTTCAACATGAAATACTTTATTTCTCCTACTTTCTGTGTTTCATTTTGATTACATTTTATTGAAAATCCACCTTGCGTTTTCCCAAATATATCTTTTATATCCTATTATATATAAAACATACCACTGACCATACAACATGTTTGCAAAACACTTAAAAACATTGTCATAATGTTTCTGTGAAAATAAACAGTTAAAGATGGTTAATTTAAGACTAAAACTTTGTCAGCTGTATTTTACTAAGTACTAACGAATGGAGCTCATTGGTGACTAGAGCTCCTCAGGGCACCCCACATGGTCCATGTGTGGGCTATCTGGTGCCCGCCGGCACCGTGTTGGTGACCCCTGCCTTACGCCATGGAAGATTCCATTGAATTTTAGTAGAGATTTCTTATTCATCCCCCTGTGGGGAAATTTACTGACTCTGGATCAATATACTGATTCTGGATTAGGGGTGTGAAAAAAAATAAATTTCACAATATAACGCAATTTTTTGGGTGCCGATTTTAAATCGATTATTTATTTTTTTTTAAATTGATATAATATATATATTAACTGGGTAGAATATTGCAATATATCGTGATAATATCGCATCGTGACCCAAGTATCGTGATAACATCCTTGCCAATGCTCACCCCTATTCTGAATCAGTTTGAAAATTTGTAAAATCTCTCTCATCATTGACAGAAATTTAAAAAAATAATCCGTAATTAGTCCGTAATTAACTTATCTGTATGAAATTTGACTCATTTGGACAGGTTTTTATCTTATTTGGAGCAAATGGATAACATTTATTACCCCCATTAGAGCAGATTTTGTTTAACCTCGCCCCATGCGCACATATCAAACTATGTATACGTTTCTTTTCTGTAATTATATTATTTTTGAAACCTACAGAGAAAAGATAGGGATTTGAACATAAAAGGAGGAATTATATATTATTATTTTATTTTTGTCTTTTAGTTTTGTCTTAAGAAAGAGAACTCGTAAAGACCACAGGCATCTATTTACTTTATTATTTTACTGAAAAATGAAGAATTAGAGAAAGAAAAAAAAGAAATTTGACTCAGTTATGCTGGGTTAGGTCCTCATTTATATTCAGTTTTATTTGGATCAGATCTGGACTGTAATATATGGCAAAGAGGATAATTATTGCTTAAAGAGGTTTGCTCTCTTGTTTAAATGTGTTATGATGTATTATTAGTGATATTTTACCTTCTCCTCAAAGCTGCTCAGCTCCTCATCAGTGATCATCCAGGGCTGCTGTCTCTTAGCCTCAGTCTGAACGTTGTCCCCACGCAGACGGAAAGGTTCAATCATCTCCTCTAACTTCCTCATGCTGAAGGAATATTAATAAGAAAACAGAGATGACTATAAAAAATATCACTTTTAACACAGTTAATGTGCAGAAATCATAATGTGTTACCTCTCAGGACGAGGGGCAACATGGATGTCATCTATCACTGTGATGTCACTGCACTCAATTCTGAATTTCTGCAGCAGAGACTTCATCCTACAAAGCAAAGCATCTCACATCAATAAACATACCAACACAATAACTTATGTTTAGGTGAAATTTTAACTCATTTTTGACAATATTTTTTAGTTGATGTATTTACTCACTCCTCTCGATCCACCTCACAACGTCCAGGCTGCCCAGGAACAAAGATCCTTAGTTTACAATCCTTCCACTTCTTTCTGGTGGTGAGGATGTAGGGCAGCAACAGAGTGAGACCTAAAACAAGTTCAAACAGAATCTCATTCCAAAACAGTTATTGGAATATTTATTTAACATTAGTTATGAATAAATAGTATTATTTCTAGTATTTAATTTGAAAAAGAATTGTAGTTTTTTTGTCTCACATAAGTTATACAGTGTATACAAATGTGAATTTGACTTGTTTTTGATGTTTAGTTTTTAGGTGCATTGTAGTTTAAAACAACGACCAGTCTAGATATTTATTCTTAAGTTCCAGTTTTAGTTTGACTTGATGTTTTATACTGTCCTCAAGTCCCCAATAGGGAGTTCACTTTAAAACCTGTATGATGCTGCCACAAATGGCTGCCTCAGTGTGTTGATGTGTGTTCTTTCTGCTCCAACTACCAAGTTAAATTCCTTTTACTGTTTTTTAAACCGTACCTGGCGAATAAAATCGTTTCTGATTCTGATTCTGATCATTCAATCTTTACTCATTCTTTTAGAGTCTGTATTATAATAAACTTGTGCCAAAAAATACTTTGCAGGAGTTAAAACCAGCCCACTACAGCATCCTACAGGGCCTGAAAATTGACTTTACAATGCTAATGCTAGGTTATTGCTAATGCTATTGCTAGGTAAATGCTAGTGCTAGGTTATTGCTAATGCTAAGTTCATGTTATTGCTAGGTTAATGCTAATGCTAGGCTAATGCTATTGCTAGGTTAATGCTAATGCTAGGTCCATGTTAACACTGAAGTTAATGCTACGCTAATGCTGTTGCTAGGTTAATGCTAATGCTAGGCTTATGTTATTGTTAGGTTGATGCTAATGCTAGGTTATTGCTAATGCTAGGCTAATGCTATTGCTAGGTTAATGTTAATGCTAGGTTTATGCTATTGCTAAGTTAATGCTAATGCTAGGTTAATGTTAACGCTAAGTTAAAGCTAATGCTAGATTAATGCTATTGCTAGGCTAATGCTAATGTCAGGCTATTGCTAATGCTAGGGTAATGGTAAAGTTAGGCTAATGCCAATTCTAGGTTAGTGTTATTGCAAGGCTAATTCTAATGTTAGGTTAATGTTAATGCTAGGCTATACTAATGCTGGGTTAGTGTTATTGCTATGCTAATGTTAGGTACCAGTAGACCCCCGTGACCCTGAAAAGGAACAACTAGGTTGAAAAATGGATCTTCTCAGTTCCCTCATGCAGCATACTGAGATGTGGGCCAGCAGCTGCATCCTCACTTACATTATCTTGATGAAATGCAAATATTCTACTTATTATTATTATTATTATTATTATACTATAATTTAAATTATTCCTATACTTGTTATATGTCTTATGGCCTTGTGCACTTCTACGATGCAGCACATGTGAATGTCTCCAATTTACAGTACATTTTCAATTTGTGGACTGTGTAGCGAGGCTGACACTGACCTCCATCGTCAAACAGCCACCACACATCAAGTGTGCCTTTGGGCTGTTTCTTCTTGAATTGAGTGCTGGCCTCCGCCAGGCTTGCATTCATCTTGGCAACCTGCGGAGGAGGAGCGCACACTGACACTGTGAGAAACAGAGAAAGATATGGTTAGTAATGAGAGCTGGATGAGAGGAGAGGAACATGGAACAGCCATGATGATGTTACACTGAGTGGGAGGCAGATGGTAGATGGTCGACTAACGACTATGTTGTTGTGCCAGAATGGAGAGTAAGCGTGTTTAATAGAGACAGATATAAATCAAGTGACAGTCTCTGCAGGCTGGATTAAAAGAATGCTTTGAAGCGATGCTTTTCAAACTGGAATGAAAGCGAGCCCATTATTAGATTAAAGTCTGTGTCCTCGTTAGTGGGAGGGGCTTAATCAAATATACCTCAGAGTGGTTGTGGCTGTAAAACTGAGCAAAAACATGAGTCATTGGACTAATTTCACATAATTATGCTGTTTATTCTTTAACTTAAGTGCTTGTGAAAAAGAATAAGAAGCATCTTTCCTCTTTTTCAAATGTCTAAAGTGATATTGTATGCTTTAAATATCCTTTCTTTTAAATATACAGTCATGTGATACCTCGTGTAGTGAGCACTTGCTGAGATGAGTTCCTGGACTTCCTGAACAGTGCTCTGGATTTTCCTCCATTCTGCATCATCTCCTTATCAAGGTCCTGTTGCTCTTTTGCTGCTTTTATCATTTCCTCTGAAAAGACAAATTTCTATTAGTGTAAACATGGCATCAAATGTGACCCCCAGGAGAAAGTTAAATCACAGAGAAATCTCAAATGTAAAATTTGAATGAAACTCTACAAATATGTGCGACTGCAGTCATTTTTAATCTCAAATTGTGGAGAAAACTCTACATTTTTCCAAAATCCTGCAATTCCTATTAAATAATACCACAAAATTCTTCAAGCCTAATTCCAACATTGAAATTGGTCACAAATTCAGGGTTTTTGAAGGAAGATCCTGCAAAGACTAATATTGAAAACTAAGGCACAAAGATGTTAAAATTGCTCTTTTTTTCCTGCCTGAAATCTGCTGCACGACTGAGATTAAACCGCTTTGTAATTGGCCCCTGCTGTAACGGGTTAAGCACCTTATCGCTTGGCTACTCGACTTGTGTAAAAACATTGCAATCTACAGAACAAAGTGCTCAGTATTATCTGTGTTGTTTTATTATTATCAGTTACTGTAGCCAGTTGTGACAGTGGCACTACAGTTTGAGCTGATAAAACCTTTACAGTTTAAAGGATCATTAAAAACTACTGATCTTCTTTCACCTTCATGAGAGTAGTACGTCTTACAGATTCATTTACACGACTAAAGTACATTTCATACTGACCTTCTTCCACGACAAGGTGCGACACATCCAGCCCCTCGTTTACTCTCAGCACCGTTATACCATACTCAAAGTCAAAGGCGTCGCTGTCAAAAGGAGTAAACGGACAGCAGCTTAACACACTGATCTCTTTGTTGTGTTGTATGACTGATATTCAGGTTTTTACTTACTGCAGTATCCCCACATAACTCTGCACTGACTCTTTGCCTGCAATTCTCCAGTGTTTCTTGAAACCAATCATTAACGTATTAGGCTTCATACGACCTAGACCAGATGCCTGTGGGACAAAAAAACCCCATGAAAGTCTGAACTAACTGCTAACATGCAACACAGTCAACAAAAGTTATACAAGTTGACTCTTTTATTGACGAGACAAAGATAAAGCAACAAATGTTGTTGATGTTCTGTCTGAAAATGTTTGATAGAAGAAAGCTGTGAAGTTGTTTTACTCTGCGAGGTTACGACTTTGTGGATCTCTCTTCCTCTATCCAATGCAGTGTTAATCAATTCTAGCTTTTAATCTGCCATGCTGTTTGAAGTAGGCGATTGTGACCATAAACACAGGCCTTATCTAAAGTGTACGATAGTCAGAGCCATAAGGCTGTTTTCTTGCTCTTCATTACCTCTTCCCCTTTCCTTCACCTGGACTAAGATCACGATCATAGTTCCAGGTTGCGGTCATTAAAAAATGCTATAGAAACTCAGAGGTGAGTCAATAAAACTTGCTTCTGCACAATCTTGAAGCTCTCCCTGAAAACTCCTAGTTTACACGTTAATGAAGCAGATCTCTGAAGGTTGTTTTTTGTTGTTGTGTGGCGCACGCACACACTGACCTGCAGCAGACTCTCCACTCCTTCCCTAAAGCTTTCCCAGGCCACGGCTGCATAAAAAGCCTTTCGTTTGGTTTTCCTCAGCCAAAGCTGGTTCTTCTCCATGCCAGCATTCATCTCCTCTACGGCCTCTGATTTTGGACCCTGAAGTCACAACATAAACATATCAACATACATAGTATATATACCTAATAGGGGTGGGATGGTAATGGACTTGCGATTATGATGTGATACATTTGAGGTGTGCATTTCCATTAATCTGACGATACGATTCACTATTTGCATGTCACGATACAATATATTGCGATACTAAACAATACGATATAGATTGTGATAAATCGCGATATCAATAATCACAAATTTCCCCTTTACAAGTACAAAATAGTATAAAATATAATTTATTTCATTTTTCTTTAAACTTGTGAGAACAAATAAATGGTAACTAACTGTAATTCAAGAACCAATGTAAAAAACAAATGGTATGTTTATTGTTTATCAAACTATCAAATTAAAAAATTTAACTTTTGCTTCTACAACAAATTCAGATTCTGTTAAGTTCTTATTTATTTATTGTTTTTTAGGTAACCACATACATCTATAACATTTCATAGTATGCTTTATGAAAATAAAGTGCAATCATCTTCCAAGCTTAAATGCATTGAGGAGTGAGGTAGTTTAACAAGGTCTGATGTGGTTCACTGACACCTAGTGACTGGGCGTTTACGTGCGATACATATGTTTGCGCAATGAAATGTTTTTTTCGTTAAAAAAAAAAAAAAAAAAGATATTTAGGAAAATTTATTTGGACATTCTTGGATCATTACAATAATCGCGCCGTGAAATTTGGGACATATTGCTAAATACAATATTTTTGGGAAGGATCGACGATACATATTGTGACGTTTTTATATTGCGATATATTGTCCCACCTTTAATATTTTAACCCTTTTAATGTAATGTTATTTCTTTGTTTACCAACTCAGGCACTACAGCTATTAATGAGTCAGCTAACTCTGGTGCAATCGTGTGGTGGTTAAATATCTCTGCCAAATAAACAACAAAATGAAGTTAAGTTTGGCAATTGGTTTCATATCGAACTTTAAAAATGAATTCTAGACTCAGCAAAACTTTTTGCTGACATACACTATAATCAACTTCAGTATTCGAATACTTGAGCTGACAGGATTTACTGGTAGATGTTTTGATTTAAATAAGCACCATATTCAGATACTGACATTAAAACTGAACTCACCACAAACACTTCACAGGTGATACACAGTCCATAGTTCTTAGTGATGGAGTGAGCCAAGTCCAGTAGAGCTGGTCTACACCGTGCAGATCCAGTCAGTGCCAAGATCTGAGGCCTGAAAATCCAATACAAATGTGTTACAGTATTACTTTTTACTTCAGCATTTAAACATAGTCCTTCTGTGAGACCGGAAATTATTAAAAACTATAGAAATAAATCTATTCGGGAGCCACTAAATATGTGTTTTTCAACCTTGAGATCAGGACCCCATGTGGGGTTGCCTGAAATTTCTGAAAAATGTATTTAGATTTTTAAATTTGTATAATTATTATTATTTTTTATTTAAAACAACACACAATCTTAAACAACTATATTTTATACTTTCACTTTATGAAAAAACATGATCAAAAAGGAATTCTAATTTTTTAAAAATGACTTTGGGGTCAACAGAATTTTTCAATATTAAAATGGGATCATGATCCAAAAAAGGTTGAGAACCATTGCACTAAAGACTGTTTATTTCCACTTATTTACAAAATGAGATTCTTATAAATGTGTCACCACTAATTCATTCCATCATCATAGTTGTTTCTAAATAGTTTTCTAAACAAAATGTTGTAGTCGGACAAAGGAGGTACTTGGATTCAGAAAGAAGAGAAAGGGGGTACTAGAGCCAAAAAAGTTTGAGAACCGCTGATATATGCAACACTGCCTCACAGAAAGATCAATGGAAATGAATTTTATGGAAGGACCACTAGTGGATTGATTTTTTTTTTTTTTTTTTAACAAATGTGTTTACCTAAAGTTTTTGACATGATCCTTCACACGAGTCAACGCGAGAGCATTGCTGATGGCGCTCACAAAGGTCACAGCCTGAGTGGATGAACCCCAGTTCACAGCTGCCAATCAAACCAGAGTATTTAAAAGTGAGATTAGGTCACATCCAATAATCGTGCTGACAAATTACAAGTAACAAGCTCACCTGGCTTCTTGACTGTGACGTATAAATAAAGGAGTATTTCAATGGCGTATGTGAGCAGAGCAGCCCACCAATTGATGACAAACATGACAGCACAGCAGAGCAATGCCCCGAAGAGTGACAGCCACATGTTGTAGTACTTATATGCGGGTCTCCATCCTGCGAAGAAAAGGTGGAAAATATGTCACGCAGTGGACTTTAAAAAATAAATAGAAATTATACGAGAAAGTATCCATCAACAGTTTTTTGCACAATTGGTTTCAATGAAACAATGTTTGTCTTCTACAAAATTATCTTCGCCATTATTCTGTATCTACAAGGACGAGATGACATGGACCCTACCCTAGAGATAGATGATTAAACCCACCTGGAGATTTAGCGTAGGACGCGTGAAAGCATGAGAAATTAATGAGAGCGTAAGATGCCAGGAAGAAGTTTGAGATGATGGGAGCAATGGCGTTGAGGTCACCTGCAAGGACAATGAATAAAGAAAAAAGCAAAGCACATTGAATTATTTAAACCGCTTCATGCTCGGTTATTCATAAAATAGCACAAGACCTGTTTCTACTTTCAAACACAATATAGGGATTATTCTCCATTTCCTGAGCACATGGGTGAACTTTTCCTGAGCTTTATGTTTTACAGTAATTCTATATGAGTCACCTACATGTAAAGGTTTATGACACAAAAGCATACACAACCAGTGAACTCTCGATTTACTCATTCAAATACATCATATAACTGTTCATTAACATCACATAATAATAATAATAATAATAATACATACAAACATTTTATATAGCACTTTTTTGGACACCCAATGTCGCTTTACAGAATTAAGGAATTATTCTTTCACTCCACACTTAGTGATGGTAAACTACAATTGTAGCCACAGCTGCCCTGGGGCATATGAAGTGATCATATGTCTGTAAATCACAGGGAAATTAAAATTAAATAATTTTTAAATAGCATCTTTGTCTATTACTCTTTGTAAAACTAATGTGCATTTGTCTTCAAAGTCTTAATTTAAAAAAAAGGTCGGCTAATTATTTGATATTAGCATATGTGTAAGGAGAGGGCCTGTAGAACTGACCAATGGCAATGAAGGCCACAGAAATGATGAATGTGATTAAATATCCACGGATTGGCTCGTCGTTCTTTCCATATCCTTTTGCGAACATACGGAGAGCCGTGTAGATGTTGTCTTTGCACAGGGCCTTAGAAAAAACAGAGCGCCAGTTTATAAAATGTTAGTGGTGAATGTTTTGTTCCAATGCAGTTAAAATTACAGATAACTAGAAAACATACTCTGTAGTTAAAAGGATGAGTCTCTCACCTGTAAAACTTTAGGTGCACTGACGAGTGAAGCTAGAGCTGAGGAGAGAGTGGCTGAGAAGGTTCCAGCAATAATGAGTGGACCAAACGCAGAGACCAAAGTCATCACCTGAAATCCAAGTGACAAAGTCATATTAATGACAAAGGGAACCTCCACTTTTATATGGCCAAATACAAGAGGTCCAAGTAACGGATTGCAAGTACTCACATTGCTGTAATTGAGTTGCTTTCATGGGTACTAGCATATTTCTAAATCAGTAATTTTACTTCTATTTAAGTACGTTTGAAAGGAAGTCATTTGTTACATTTCTACACCCAACCGTTACTGTGTTAATTATGATTTTTGTTTTTGAAAGGATCAACAGACATTGTGAAACTACAAATAATGAAATGACCAGAAAACAATCGAATGCGTCATATCATAGCCGACCAATCAGATTAAACGTTATGCACGGCGCTAAAACAGCATTGAATGGAGGTTATTTTCTCAGTTTTAGAGTTCAGAAATGTAGCTATACTTAGAGCCTGAGATTTTTTATTTTTATTTTGAAATGACTTCATTGGTGCTATTTTATTTTAAAAAGATTTGTACATTTTGACAAACCTTTTATTTTATACAGATGCCCTAGTGGAAAATAACTTATGTTGGTATTGTCCAAGATTATGTCTCTTCCTTTTGAGGTTTATACATGAGATGTTTACTGTATGCAAGGAAACCGTGGCAAGATTTATTACCAAAAATAATCGTGGGGGATGAAAGGAACTAGTAAACTTAGAGTACTATTTAAATGAGCTACTTTTTACTTGTACTTAAGCATTTTATGTATGACTTACTTGTACAATTTCAAACTAGTGATAGTACTTCTACTTCAGTAGGACATATCAGTACTCTTTACTCTTCTGCCAAATACTGTATTTCAGATTAATGCTAACCTGGAAGTTGTTCATCGAGCCAAAGGTACAAGACTTCTCTGCACAGGAAGAGAAGTCATAGCCCAGTTTACAGGCAGCTACTGCTGTGCCATTGCATACTGTTCCAGGGACGATGAGGTCCGTCGCATTTCCTGTGGCATCCCGAACAACTGAAGCCGCTGATCAAAGTAGACAGGAACAAAACAAATGTAGTCATTTGGTTTCAAAATGTTAAAATGTTGGTTTTATTGTCCAAAGTTTGTTTTTAATCTAAGAAAACTCCCCTACATGTTGATTTGGAAACACCATCTATTGTTAATAGGTGATTGAACCGTTACCGACTAGTGTTAATACTATAATGTGGCACGTTCCATTGCGAACTTGGTGAATTATAAGGTTTGATTCCTGTAAATGTGTGTAAGAAATAATCGTACTTACAGACACAAAGAGCAACACCCAAGTAGGTGATACCAGTGATCACAATGGCCAATAAGGTACCTTTAGGTATGGCACCCTGGGCATCCTACAAACAATGTCAGAGATCTACATCAGAGGACCGAAATAATGTAAAGATAAACTTCTTTCATTTGATTATTTGAAAGTAAATGTTTGTCAGAGGCATTACCACAAAGAACCCACCCACAATGAAAATAAATAAATTAATAAATTATTTTTGAGGAGTGTGTTACATGATTTTACCTTTAAATCCCCCGAAATGTTGGCTCCAGCCAGAATTCCGGTTGCGGCAGGGAAAAAAATGGAGAAAACAGAAAAGAATGTCTCACTGCCCCGAAAATCTGGGGCAAAATTTTCCAAGAAAATGTCCGCTGTGAAACAGAAGTAAAATGTATATTAGGGTCGCAGCACAACAACTAAATTGTATTATCTGTCACATGTAGGAGAATTTAATTTGCTCCAAGTGATGGTCTTACAGTTATATCCGAAATAACCAAACTTCTTCTTGCTTTCATCTACTGGCATGAAAGTTCCTGCAAATACATTCACGATGGCCACCAGCAAGATGATGAGTAGAACAATCTGAGCCTATTGGGCACACGTTTCAAATCATTACAGTTGCAAGGCAATGCATCAAGAAATAACAGAGATCATTTCCCCCACTCCTCACCTTGGCCTCCCACTCCATACCAGCAACTGCTATTCCAAGGAGAAACACCACTGTAATCATTCCAACTATTCTGGTGTCATTTATTTCATCCACCATGAGAGAGTCGTAATCCTAGAGGAACAACATGTGCACGTCAGTGTGTGGTGATGCCACAGATCTTGTTTTTCTTTTTACCATTTAACTAGAAAGATACAAACCTCAAGTAAATCCACCACCACCTCAGCAAAGCCCACCACGTACATGGCCACAGCCACGGCATTGGCGAAGGCAAAGATGAGGCCGATTGACCCCCCAAACTCAGGTCCCAAACTTCGAGATATCATGTAATAGGCACCGCCTGAAATGAACAGTTGGTGAATGTGCAGTTGTGAATGATTAATCACTGATTCTCTGATCCATTGATTTGCAGCTAAAGAATGTTGGAAACTCAAAAATTACTTTAAGAAGTGACCCTTAAGTAGCCTTTTACTATGTTTGTTTTGCTTGAAGATTTACATTTGTGTGTGTGTGTGTGTGTGTGTGTGTGTGTGTGTGTGTGTGTGTGTGTGTGTGTGTGTGTGTGTGTGTGTGTGTGTGTGTGTGTGTGTGTGTGTGTGTGTGTGTGTGTGTGTGAGAGAGGTGTGGGGGTGTTTTGGTTCTGTTTCTATTTCAAACAGTTAAGTTCTTTGTATTACAAAAGTGTTTGTAAGGCAAGGCACATTTATTTGTATAGCTCAAGGCAATTCATTGGGCTTTCCATTGTTCGAGAGTGCAACAAAACACATTAAACTTTAAAATGAACAATTAAAACATTAAACAGTTAGAAATGTAAAACATTCAATCAACAATAAAATGATTAAAAATCTCCGTCTCAGTCATCAGCAGTAGAGGAAAGGATTTAAATTGGATTTAAAAATGTTGACATTAGATGTTGTAGTTTGTTCCACTTCTTTGCAGCATAACAACTAAAAGCAGCGTCACCATGTTTGCTGTGAACTCTGGGTTCCACTATCTGACCTGTGTCCATAGATCTGAGAGACCTGCTGGGTTCATACCTGACTAACATGTCACTGATGTATTCTGGACCAAACCCATTCACAGATTATACACCAGCAGCAGAACTTTTTAAAGTCTAATCTTAGGCTGACTGGGAGTCAGTGTAAAGACTTTATTAATAAAGTTTGACTGATTAATTGATTTATTGAGTTGAATGTGAAATATTTGCACAGGGTTTAGTTGTTTCACACAAAAATACGTAACGGTGTTGACAATGTTTGGACTTACCTCCTCTAACAACGCCGTTTGTACAAATGGCTGACATGGAAAGACAAGTGATTGTGGTGACCACACAGCTGAGAACAATGACAACTATTCCCAGACCTGGAAAGCACATATGTCAGAGATTATGATCAGAATCGGAATCAGAATTGTTTTTATTTGCTAAGTAAAACAATACGAGGAATGTTACTAAAAACATAAAGAACAAATCAGAAACAGTTAAGGGGGGGGGGGGGGTCACTGGAGGACCAGGGCTGTGTTTATGAGGCTGGTGGCAGAGGGAATTAATTAATTATTAATTATTCTATAACACTGTAGGTGTAAATTCAAAGCTTCCTGTTTACCGCTAACTTTAAATGCCCTCTGAGAGCTAAAAGTTCCAAAGAAGCCTGAAGGCAATAGTTTTCTGTCTCCTGCTGAACCTGCACTCCTTAATGTAATGGTTCTCTCTTCTCTGCCTTGCAAAAGCGTTTAGTCACACTGCCTGAACTGAAACTGCAGCTGATCAATACTTTTTTTAAGCAATGAACACATTCATGAAGCCGTTCCAAACTTGTCCCATTGTCCCTCAGCCACTTTTGCTCCATTCTTTCCACTCTGTTGACTTGACATTAAATGTTTTCCCCTGATAACTGACTCTTAGCAAATATAAATGATTACCAGAGCTCATGGAGGCCAGTCAAATTAAATATGCTCATTTTTTGACATTCCATACAAAAGGTTAAAAGGTTAACTGTTCCTGTAACTCTTTTGTGATTCTTACATTCACCAACACTTTATCCTCAGATGGCAATGCAAGCAATTCATTAATTTACAGGAATCACCTCTGAGAATAATGTCTTTTTTTCTCTGAAATTTAATGGACTGGCTCATACCAGGAGACAGCTTGGACAGGCTCTAGCCCCCTGTAACCCAGACATAATAAGTGGGTGTAAAAAATGAATCAATAAATGGAGCTTTTGTTTCAGAGATAAAAAGAGAGGGAGTGGGATGATTTCTATTGTAAGGTGTGGACCATCTAATCTCAGCCGGGATCGAGAAAAGGAAGTAATTCCAAAAATTTATAGAACAGGTCAATTTTAATCAGTGAAGGAAAAAAAAACTCAATAAAGTTGGAAAAACAGCTAAATCCAAACAGTGTGTTACTCACCCCAGCCTGCCTGACCAAAAACCCAGGACAGACGAATGAATAACATCACGCCCCAGATGTTTAGCATGCATCTCACCTGTAGATGGAAATTTAAGGAATTCAACTTATATTCACAATTATGACATGATTGAGCAACATTTCTCTGCTATGTAAGCTAATCACTACTATTGGACAAATATATTATCTGATATTCACAAAATTATCCTTTACTTAACTTAACCTTAACTTATCCTTATCTAAAGATGACCATTCTGAACCAGCAGCACAAATCATGATTTGAAGATACTTTTGATATAAACTTTTATCACAACGAGGGCCACAAAAATGTGATTGTATCTGATCACACAATATCAACATTCATGTCAGCACTTAGAATAATGACCAATTTCAGCATTAATACAGGAGTAACCAAAGGGTTTTGTCTGCTTTAGTGGTCTTTTTTTTTTTTAATTACTTTCATTTTGAACATTCTTGTGCTCATTTTGTGTGCTTTTAAAGTCATTTTGTGTATTTTTCTGTAATGTGTATTTTTTGGTGACGTTTTGTGTATTTGTGTTGTTGGAGTCATTTTGTTTTTGTTGCCTTTTTGTATGTTTTTTTGAATAGTTTTTGTGTTTCTGTCATTTTCTGTGTCTCTTGGATCATTTTGGCTATTACTGTTGCCATTTTGTACATTTTTGGAGTCAATTTGTACATTTTTGTTGCTATTTTGTGTATGTTTCTCTCATTTTGTGTGCTTTAAGATTTATTTGTTCATTTACTTTAGGAGCCGCACAAAATTAGAGCGAGGGCCTGCGATCGGCTTAGTTGTTGTGTCATTTCCTCTGTCAAGGCCACAGACATGTACTTTCAGATATCAGAGGGACTTTACTGCATTCCAAAAATACTCACCAGGACTCCCCTTATCCAGCCAAACTTTACGACCCCTTTGCCGCTGTCAACTGGAACTGCCGACTCCACGTCTTCAGAAGGCACCCCATCGCTATCCTCATCATCATCATCATCCTTCACCGTTTCCATTACAGAAACTGCTCCATTCTGTTGGAGAAAGTAAGACGAAGAAGACGTGACCAAAACAAAAGTGAACAGACTTGTTCTTACTGGTTACTACTTGCATTTAGGGCTACAAAGTTTTTGCTGGGGTTAAGTGTGGTAATATTGATTATTTCTAAGAACTAAAGCACAACTGTTAGATAGATGTTGACGGTGTTTAGAAATGTTACATTTTTACTAGATATTTATGGTTTTTGAATCACTGAGGTTTAGAAACAGTTTTCTTTTTTTATCAAGATTCTAGTATGTGGGTGGCAGATAGTCATTATACATATGTACACTATCTAGCCATCTCTATTGGACTAGTGTGTAATGTTGTTTGTCTCTGACCCGTGAGAGGGATGAAAGGTTTGTCATTTTATGAGTTGGAAACAGTAATCTAGTTCTATAAACCAGGCAGGCTCATAATCTTAGTTCTTTCTTCTTCGCTTCTTCTATAAAAAGTTGTAAATCACAAAGTGTGTCAAGTATGTTGATCGCTTTTGTTTTGAAGAAACAACATTCATTGCTTATGTTTTCTAAGCCTTTCAACAAAGACCTAAAAGAACTAAACTGCGGGGATGATGTTTTGTGTCCAAAGTGTAAAATAGTTACAACTAACGTGTCGCACATAAGCAGCTGGAGTGAGTTATAATTGTAATCGCATTAATTCATAATTAATTAGAGTTACAAAATTGAATTGCAATTATAATCCAAAAAAAAAATGTTGCTGTTGTAATTGGAATTTCATTGTAATTGAGGTCAGATAATTGACTTTGTAATTGTAATTGGTATGTAAATTCTATAAATACTGTTATTAGCAATTTAACTAAACGCAAACCTGGGTAAAAAGCCCACACCAAAATATTAATATCAATATATTTCATTGATTAGGAAGCCTAACAAGTTAACCAAGAGATGAAAAATAAATTGGATGATTGATAAAGTTTTGTTTTTTTTTAGCATATTTTACAGCTGACATAAGTCAAAACATAAGAGATGGTAAAGGCGCTTTTTAAAGGCTCAGTAATTAAAACCGTAATTGTTATTATTTTCAAAGGAAAGCATATAATTTTAATTGTACTTGTAATTGGATAAAATTCTGGTCACCGTAATCATAATTGAATTGTAATTGAACAAGGATAATTTAAGATGTATTTGTAATTGAAAAATGTAATTGACCCCAACCCTGGCACTGAAGCCTAATTCTTACAGAAATAGAAAAAATTAAAGAAACAAGAAAAAAAATTTTTTCACATTTACGAGCTCTTTTGTTAACTCACCTTCTGAAACACATCGTGGAGCTCCTGCAGAGATGGTCTCACAGCTCGGTGGCCGCTCAAGCTGCCTGCATTGCGGTAGAAGTCTATGTTGGGCACTCGATCGAGGGTGTCGTGACCAAAAGCACTGACCACTGAAGGCCGAACAGTCCGGTGCTCCTCGTCAGAGGTCCCGTTGTAGACTGGAGGTTCATCCAGATTGGCATCATAAGCTGGGTTAACATGCTCCCCTCCGTTAGACTTGAACCTCTCCATCAGGAATGCTGAAGTAGGTTCTTAGATTTTAAGAGCCAAGGATAAAACAGCAGTGTAGCTCCTAAATCTTCAGACATCCAACAGGGTTTTCTTTAAAGCAGAACACTGCAAAAACCGGTGAAGTTATCCTGGTTTGCTGATGTATTTCTGTAGAGATGAGACTCTTCTCTTTGAAACGTTCTTGTATGTAAACTTGGTTTCTCCTGGACCTACCTTTATACCCTGGCTATACTGGTTGTCAACTATTGGCTAACTCTCCGAATCAACCCTGAGAAGTGAACGAGGGGTGTCAGATATGTCCTTGCTCCATACCAAGGAACACAAAGACATTGCTTAACGATTAACAGAGTCATAAACCCCAAACGAGAGATAAAGGTGCTCATTGCCTCCCAAAGAAATTATTACTAATATAATTGTCTGAAGTGTAAGACAACAGGACATGTTGTTCTTTGGTTTATATGACGGCCAACAGAACTTCCTCAGGCATTTCAATGAATTACCTGGAAATGTTCAGATGGAAGTTTCCATAAGATGAAAGTTTTTCAGATTATTACGTAGGCCAAGTTGGTGAAGATATGGTTTATTTAATTAAAATAAACAATATTTGTATAATCATGATTTAAAACTTGTGTTTGCAAAAAGATAATATAATAGGAAAATGTGACACTCGGTGGAAATCACTATTGCAGTTATATGTGTGAGTTGTGAGTGTTTTATAACCATTGAAAATAAAGTCTAATAGTTCACTTAGAAGAAATTGTTTTTGAGAAACATTTGCTTGTTTGCATGCCCTGAAGAAATGACCACACTTCTGCAGAAAATGAGAGTTAATATAAGACCATGAATTACAAGAACATGCCTGAGGCACTGCACCACCGCCACATGACTTCTGAAGTGCCTTTAAAAGACCTTTTAACAGGTAGACTTCCTTATTACTGATACACTGCGGTGATTTATGCACAGAGCAAAAGGTAATCTAATGACTTCAGATCTGACCTTGGATGTGTTGCAGGCAGAGAAAAATAGTCCAGCACGTGTTTTATGTGCACAGTGAAAGGTGGCAGAATGCTAATCTGGAATGCCATGATTTGCTTCACGAATCAATTTGTATTTGGTTAGTCAACTATTGGGTAAGGTCACTGTCAGTAGTTCCATTTGTGGATTTTACCACTGTCAAAATGACGGCATTATGTGTCCATTAAAGAGCTGCAATGCAAATACTGCGTTTCAGGTTTTGACCAGTACTGGCGGTAATGCATCAAAATGCTGGATACAAACCGCCATTTGAAACAGAAGATTAAGTTGAGGTTTTGTTTATTCAGACAAGGCTTTTAATTTTGATCTTCTGACATGCTTCGACTGTCAACTGCCAGTCTTCGTCAGAGGGGTTATGCTGATCGCTTTTGACGGTTTCTTTGAATTTTCACTTGACTTCCATGTAATAGTTCCAGGGAGATTAATTTTGTCTTCTTTTTTGAACGGTACGTTAAGTTGAGGTTTTGTTTATTCAGACAGGGTTTTTCAGGAAATGTTTATCTCCTGACATGTTTCGACTGTCAACTGCCAGTGTTTGTGAGAGGAGTTCGACCCTAACCCTTAACCCTAACCCACTCCATACACTCCGACACTGATACACCTTCACAACCTTTTTTGATGATTGTTGTAAAGTACTGAGAAGCCTGAGTAACATGCGTCGGCCCTTGACCTGCCTTTGATTCCCTATTCCAAACCGGATCGGTCCTAGAACCATTCAGGGGGTTTCATCAAAAAAAAAAAAAAAAATCAGTCCACCTAACCTTAAAGGTAGGGTAGGCAATTTTCAAAAGCTAGCATGATTTTGAATGTAGCCTCCCCGATGGCTCCACCTTTACCCCTCCCCCCTCCCCTCTGTGCTCTGTCTCACTCACATGCATGTGCACAGCTACTGTAAACACAATAAACTTTACCATTATATATGGTAAAAAACGTGACTAAAAACTCTGTTTTAACTCTGTCAGCGGTGACGCGCTTTCAGTGTGAGCTCGTGCATGCGAGGGATTGAGAACGAGCAGAGAGACACCGAGACGTGATTGGTTAAAAAAACCAGTTTGTTTTTTTCCATTGGTCGAAGTTATTACAGGTTTACAGCTGCTACAGATTATCGAGAAAAAAAAACATTCCTCTATCTAACCCAAAAAAAGCCAACATAGCTCCGAAGGTGTCATAATATACCAAACAACACATAATGACAGCCTTCATGACACTTTATTTATGCTAATGACGGGTGTCATGTTATCATAAAGACAGCATAATGTCAGCCTTAGGTATAAAACTTCAACTAAAGTGTAACCGGACTTTTTATTTAACAGCTATGTGGGAATTTATTTGGCTTTAAGAGCTTTAACTGCTACAGTGGTCACTCTATTGACTACTTTTTAATGGCCCTTTTTAAAAAAAAATTATTATCATATCCGTGACCCCTATCCTAAATAGCTGACAGAACAACAATAGTCTCTCAACTTTAGCTTGAGGTAGACCTATCTAGAATGCACACAGAGCTCTACTGAGGACTGTTGAGCTGAGATGAATCTGTGAGAGCAGGTGCTGCAGTTTGTATTAAGGGAGTTTGTGTCACGGGCGACTTTGCAGTTTACTTGATAAAACAGGGAGAAAACCTTCTTTGCAGCATTTATCAGAGACCTCGCTCTGCTCACTGCAATGTGAAAAAGTCATTAAATGCATAGAACTACTTTAAGGGCTGCAATAAATAAAGTAAAGGGCAAACCTCATTGTACATCGGCACTACTTCACCTCTTACTGTAGGAATAATAATTATAGATGTCAAAAAGAGGATCCTATTATCCTATTACTGTCCTGCACACTTTGATAAAATAATGGTTGAAAAAACATAAAGTACGATTACAGTATTTCTTGAGCTTTTAGTTTCCTTTGCTGTAGCTCCAACTAGCCAAGGCAAGGCAATTTTATTTCTATAGCACATTTCTCACATTTCATACACAAGGCAAGACATTTGTTGTTATTAAAAAAATATTTTCTGTAATATCATATATTTGTCATCTCGAAGACTTTTACTGCAATTGTATAATGTTAGTTTTAGGTATGGGTATATCAAACATTCTCATTCATTTTTAGATTTAGTTATTAAGAATATCAACCTCACCAAAATAGTAAAATTACAAGCTTGAATTTAAAGGGAAATTGTATTACGATTAGGGTTATATAGCAGTTGGGAATTGTTTCGTAGTGTTAAAAGTGACGGCTGGCTCTCATTCATTAAAACCTCAAGTCGTACTTGACAGTTTAACGCTAGTTTGAGTTGATTATTGATGTCTAGCAAACACTGCAGTATTGTTAATGCAACGATTATCACATTATTTCTCTCTTGGCAGAAGCTTCGTTCTGGGACTTTGCCATTTAAACAGAGAAAGTAATTTATTCCCAGCGCTTTTCAGACTTCATTACAAATAACATAGCTTAAGTGAATCATTGCATCTTATCAGTGTAAATCATGGCCATCGCTCATGAGGTCCGAAGACCAACAGCTAAGAAAACTAATGATTGACGATCACAGAAGCTTTGGTTCATTATTATTCTTCTCATCATCCATGTGATACGTAAATCAGAATTCTGTTTAAAGTTTTAAAAACAATAATGTAAATTGAAGACAAACAGTCGCTAGATTCCTTTGTGACTCACCAAAAAGATATTTTAAATGTTTAACCTCTTTCTAGGTATTCTGAATAGGTTTTATCAGTGGAATGCAGAGTTATTTCAAAATTTGTCATCTTCACCCCGGTTAATCCTGTCCCAGTCAAATCATGTAAGTGACTTAAAGTTACAAAACTCAGCGTAGACTGCACTGAAAGATGTGAGAGTAAACTGGCAAGAGGAAACAGTTGTAAAAAGAATTGATAAGCGGCTTCAAAGTAGGCTTTGAGCCTGAAGAGGAAAAAGGAAAAGACTTGTTTTTTTCCACTACAAAAAAAAGGATGTCTGATAAGGATGTCCCACAGGTGACCGAGATAATAGTGCAATAATGGTTGCATTCCTGACGAATGATGTGTGCTGGAAAGGTTTGAGTGGTGGCCTTTGAGTGTGACACTGGTCACAAAGGAAAAAGCCAGCATATTTTCATTTCCGATACGATACCAATACTGCAGCCTCGAGTGTTGACCGATATCGATCCGATAAGTTATGATCACTAATCGTTTATACTTGTTCCTTATTTTGGAGAATGTTAGAAAAGGCTTGATCAAGTGGTATTATACTCAGACACAGAACAATAGTCAGCAACAGTAGGTGTGAGAAAAACTGACCCATCTATTATTAACCAATGGGTTACACACATTTTAACCTTAAACATAAGAATATTCTACAACTGAATGAAATTAATAAAAAATAAACGAGAAGAACCTGAAAAATAACTGGAATAAATCCAATGAAAAGAAAAAATATATTTTTAAAGTGCAAAAATAACTACTAGTTTAATTTTGATGAAATAAAATAAATAAATTAATTAATTAATTAAATTTAATTAAAAGACCCTGAAATGCAAGTGTAAAGTAGCCACTAGTTTAACTTAAAAACATAAGCATGATTGCCAATTGAATATAATAAATAGATAAATAAAATTAGAAGACCCTGAAAAATAACCTCCATAAATCCAGTAAAAACAAATTATGTATTGAAGCGTTTTTAGCATATTTTAGATGCAATCCGCTATAATCCGATAAGGTTTTTTGATGATATCGGACTAATATGACCAACATCGGTATTGGATCGGGACACCTCTTAATCATAGCTATAACAAACTGTCTTATTTTTTTCAATCAATGTAATTTATTCTAATAATAAATACTGCTGTATCTTGGTTGCTGACGGAAAAAGAAGAAATTACTAAAAAATATTTTGTGGCTAAACTGTTTAGTAACACAAAATCTATTGGCTACAAAGCAGGAAGGATTCAAAAATGTAAATACTTGACTGTATCGTGAAATAAATCAATTGTATTTATTTCACATAATTGAATCAAATCTCTACCACTGAGCAAGCAACAGGTCTGTCATCATGATAAGACGCACGCATACTCGCAACACGCATGCACAGACACACACACCCACACACAACACCTCTAATGTTTCTAGATGAAGGCACATAAACCCATTGAAGGTCACAGTAAGGCAGATTCACAGCACTACGGAGAGATTGTAAAAATTAGCTAAGTCACACTCCAGACTTTGAGCAGTGTGTCGTAACCCAGACTCTTCTTTTAGGACTGTCCTTTCTTCCTATGTGTGGGAAGAATGAGATTTGAAGAAAACATACATCCACTTCCACAGCTGACACACGTCCTGCACATAAACTCCATCTCATCTTTCTATGTGTAGGGTACACAGTAACTCATTTTCTTTAGAAAACTATAGCAGCAGTCCAAAATGAGGAAGTCCTTTCTTTGTGTCAGTCTTCGTTCCTGTGAAGCGTTCTTTGGCTTGGTTTTGTCAGACAATCTTGAGGCACAGTCCAAGTCCAAGGGATCAGAGAACCATTCATAAAGCAACCATGTCATGTCATTTCAGACTGTGTGGCAACAAACCATCACTCATCATAAGACAGCAGTAGGACTAAATCACAAAGTCAGTTTTGCATTACTTAAAAATTGTGAATCACAGTTTGTGCGGGTGAAATTCATTGCATTACTTTGCCACCGAGTAGACCCAGCGGCAGCTGCACACAGCACCGCCACTGATCAAAACCCCAATGGATTTGAACATAAAACTCGGAACAATTACCCTGTATGCACTCTGATACATACTCGTGCAGAATACATCTGCAGTGCCTTGGTGCAAACTGTACATGTGCCATTCTTGTCCCTGAGTCTTTATCTGAGCAGTCTACTCTACCCTAAACCAACTCAGCTCCACAAACATTCACCTACAAGTTACAACCCCCCCTTAACACCACCTTGTGTGTAGATCTATGAGTCGGGGTTAATTATGAATGTAATCGTGTTATTGATAATTCAAATGATGATGTAATTATAATTGTAACTATAATTGGAAATATATGTTGCTGTTGTAACTGTAATTGAATTGCAATAGGGTTCAGATCTCTCTATGTGTTTTAGCTTAACTTTTACTGATGTTTTTACACTATTTTAGCTTAACTTTTATTGTGGTTTTATACTATGCATTGTAAAGTGACCTTGGGTGACCTCAAAGGTGCTGGTTTTCAAATAAAATGTATTATTACTATTATTATATATTATGGTATCATTCAAATTTAATTAAACGCAAACCCGGGGAACTTACAGTTCTATGGCTTACACATAGTTAACAATTATTACAACATGTTTCATATCAAGTTTACCTGTCAGTTCTCTTGAGGATCATTTTACCATTAAAAAAAAAATCATAATAATTGAAACTGATGGATATACTAACAGATAGGCTCAGACGCTCACACCAAAAATATTAAAACCAATATTTTCCTGGATAAAGAAGCCCAACAAGAATACCAAGAGATGTGAAACAAATTAAACGATATATATCATTTTCTAGTGTATTTTACAGCGGATTTAAGACATGGGTCAAACTGACCCGTTAACATGAGAGATGCTAACAGAAAGGTTAAGTTTATTAGTTTATTTATTAAATTAGGTAATTGGGATTAATTGTAATTGAACTTTAGTAATTGAGAAAGTAATTGCAATTTACTTTCTGGGGAATATTGAACATGGATAATTGAAGGTGGAATTATAATTAAAAAATGCAATTATTTTGTTCGTTGTGAAATAGCTTGGAAGTAGGGGCAGGACTAGATAAGAGTTAAGCTTCCTTCTACCCCTTCAAGTGAGCAATATATATATATATATATATATATATATTTATTTGAGATAAATAAATAAATCCAATCAAGTCACATTAATTGACCCCAACCCTGGCTGAAATACACACCTCTGTGCAGAAAGGTAGAACAATAGAACATATCATCTTCTTCACATCCAGCCATCGAACAAAGTACAAAAGCCGACATGTTGAACACAACTTCATTGTCACAGTTCAGTGCATCACAGAGCGATGGTGTGTGTAGGTGCAGGTGTGCAGGGCTGGGATTTTGTGTGTCTAATTGGCCTTTATGGAGTTTCCTGTTAGTGAACAAATCCACGGATGTTGCGTTTCCCTATGTTAAGTTAGAGCGTACTCAAATGTGCCTTTCTCCAGACCCTCGATGCCATCGGTCCAGTTTGAGGAGGGCATGCTGCTGTAGGGGTCCAGCAGAATCCTGAAACACCTCACAATCAGCAGCCCTAAGAACACCAGTAACATCCCCACGAAAGCAAACGCTGTCTTCTGCTCCAGAGTCAGGGAGTGCGCCATCATGTCGTTTCCGCTCATGGCAGCCAGGGAGTGGTTGAAGTGGATGCTGCTCATGGTAAACCATCATGTAGGTGCCTCATCTCTCCTCTGATAGGGTCAGGCATTTAAAAGCCTGCATGTTACCTGGACACGGGTTGAATGATAGCCTCAAATTAGTGTTGTCACAGCTCGTCTGTAAGTATCTGACAGGAGTTCATATATGTTAAAGGCAATAAGAAATTCTGCATGAGTGAAAATAAGTCTTCAAAAACAAGCTTACACTGTATACGTTCCCTTAAATTGAGTTAAATGTGCAATGTCGCAGAGCACAGCCGGGGAATCGACATGACCAAAGCAGAAAGGCATGAATGAAAACATCTCAAAGGGATGCTCTGCATGTTCACAATAAAGGAAAATGTGAGCTCTACCTGTTGAGTGTGAGCAGATGCCTGCCAGACAGTGAAATTCCATTAGGCCATCAAAAAGCCACAGTAATTGGCCAAACATGATCGCCAAATCGGCATGGTCACGCGGGTGGAAGTCTGCCTCTGTCATTCTTCTCCTCCCAAATTGTTCATATCAATACAAGCAGCAGGTGGCTGAAGTAAAAGGAGGGGGGGTTAGCTGTGAGAGCCAGGGTGCATCCAGACAGAGGTGTGAGAAATGAACGGTCACAACTGAAGACAGGTGAGGAGGAAGCGTGTGAAATGATGAGCACACCGCACTAATATGCCTGGTGAGAGACAGAATAGAGAGAGAGGGGGAGGGAGAGCTAGGTTGGGGGACACAGAGACACTGCATTGACAAATTCTCCAGAGGGAATGAAAAAAGAAAAAATCAGGCGTCTCACCACCATCATCATGTCATCCTCACAGACCTGTTGCTGCGGTGCCTCCTAAAGACTCCTCTTCTTTGGAGCTATTAGACTTACATGTTTCAGTCCATCCATTGCCGGTACTGTGGATGTGCCGGGGTATCTGGCCATACAAGCAGAAAGCTGGAGGTAAGAGGAGAAGCACAGTGGGGAGGCTGCGTCGGGCTGTTCCACGGGTCTCTTCAGAGAGATACAGCTGCTGTCCTTTACTTGTGCCTTCTGCTCATTCTAATTCTGTTTCTCGTCCAGAAGCACGCACGCTTGCTTCTGCTGCATGGCAACCACTTGTTAGTCTCACTCAGCTGCTCCGTTGCCTCAGTCACTCACACTATTGCCCTCTCTTCAGCAACATCCAGGAAAGATGCAGCAGTAAACAAGCAGCCCGGCTTGTCTCTTTCTTTCTTCTCTCTCTGCATTTTCCCTGACAAACCTTTTTTGGCAATATGAAGCCACCTGTACCTAACAGAAGTATCACTGATTAGCCAGCAGTAGAAGGGCTGTCTCTCACAGACTCTGTCTTTTAAATTTTGCTGCAAAGATATTTTTGGTTCAGCATAGCATTATAAGCTGCATCATGTCTCACAAAATAAAGCTTCAGAGAAATGTTATGGAGACCATGATTATCAAAGAAACTCTTCTGATTGGGGCAATGCAAGTAAAAGCAAATGGTCATTTAATTACCACAATGCAGCAGTGGAGAAACTGGCCATCAGTTTATCTGTTATCCTGCACTATTTCCTATTAGCAATGTAGCGTTGTTGTTACAGTGGTGCATTCAGGCAGATCTAATGGTCATTGGTCATCATCACTGCTCTGTTGTGTGCAATATTTTGAAGTTCCTTTCCCTCTTGGTCGTTTCCAGTTTGAACATTTGGTAACACTTTACTTCAAGTTTTATACATAAAGGCTGACATTACGTTGTCATTAATATGACTTGACACCTGTCATTAGCCTGAATAAGGTGTCACAAAGTTTGTCATGAATTATCGTTTGTTACCCTTACCCTTCGTTACCCTAACCCCACTAGATCCATCCAACTAACCCAAAAAACACCAACATAGCTCCAAAGGTGTCATGATTTAGCGAACGACACATAATGAAAGCCTTCATGACACCTTATTCATGCTAATGACAGATAATGACAGCTTAACGTCAGCCTTATGTGTAAGACTTCAAATAAAGTGTTACCAAACATTTTCTTGTTAAGTTTATGCTTGTTCACTTTCACTTTTCTTGGTTCCTTAAAGCTGATATCCGGAGTTTCTGAGAAACGTCTCGATGTCCCGCCCTAAACAGCCTCACTTCCTCCCACTGCCTCTCCCAATCTACCATGCCTCTACTTTTCTGCACGCGCATCACGGAAGATAACAAGGTCGCATTGGGTCGCATTGATATAGGTCTATGGGTCAGATAAGAGCCAAAGTCATATTTACCTGTTTGCTGTTGTGACGCGCGGCCTTGTTTCCGTGCACAGTTCCGCATTCATTTTGATTGACAGTCTCAAAAACAGGAAGTCAAATCCTATTGGCTGGGTGCACATACATTCATGTATATGAATGACCACCGGCATATGACCACATATGCAGACATGGTTAGAAAATATATATATTAATAATGATTACGGGGAGTAATATCAATTTTCTACATCGTCACAAAAAAATTATATCGAAAATCAATATTTTCCCCAACCCCTAGTAGGAATGTGTTTTTAGACAAGTCAACTACATTAAATTTCCCAAAATAGTGACAAAAAAGTAATAGTAACATTTCCCTCAACTTCATTTAGATCAACCAATGATAAGTACAGAGGGGTAATTATTCATTGGTATAGCCACAACCAAGAATGCACCAGACAATTTTAAAAGTATTGTATGAACATAAAGCCATAATTATTACACAACATTTGGAGTCAGACAGGATTTTTGACATTGTTGAAAATAAATAAAAATAGCTCAATCTAACTTTCTTCTTTTAATCACAATATTGCTTAAAAATGGTTTTAAACCAATTTAAGTAAGAGTTAACTCAGCATTCAGATTGAGGCTAAATAGCTGTTGCATAAAGTATCCTACATTTGCATATCATCCAATGTCTATTGAACATAGGAATAACAAATGTCAAAGTTTTATCTCTACCAGACTACAGGTCAATAGCAAAACAGATACTGGGATCTATAAAACACTTGTTCTATGGACTGTACAGTATCCTCTTAAAAGTTGATGAACTCTCCGATTTAGTGATAGGCCTACTATAATATTACGATAAGGTGCAGTGGGAGAGATCTAATTAAATTCCAAGTACATAATAAGTGACTAATTCTCCGAGGAGTGTGCTCTACCAAGCACTAATTTGGGTGAAGAACTTCACTTAATGCAATGGAAACGGCTCAAAACCTAATTGTTGCAAGTATGGGATATAATAATTGAATTGTCCTTTATTACAAGGAGCATCTGATAACAAAAATTGATAATTTGGCGCAATGAAAATAATCGGTAAAAAAATGTGCACGCCGCGCCTATTATAGATGCAAAAAATGCGATGGAACCGCACAACCGGCAAGTTTGACCGATACTTGTGAAATTCATCACATATATTATTGACCCCAGGGTAAGGCAAAAGTTACAATTATGACCCTGCCCAAAACCAAACAGGAAGTCAGCCATCTTGAGTCAGAGGTCACAAATTGCGAAACGCATTTGTGCAAACTACTCTGAGGGGGGCTTTATCGCTTCTAACTCGACCAGAACACTTAGGACCCACTGAAGATTAAAAATCATAAAAGGAATTTGCATATCTCCAATGGTTTGGTCGTGGCGCCGCTGCAAAGTTGCAATTTTCGTATGCACGCCACAAATTCAAAATCCCTATAACTCTGACAAACAAAGTTCATTCAGCTTCAAATTTCACACAAATAACATTTACCCAAGCCTATTCATTACTGCCTTGAAACATTTCCCATCACTCCTTGCGTTTTGGACTGGCGCCACTTACGGCCATGTTCACTGTTAGCAACTATGGCATGCCATAATAGAAAAAAATATTTATCTCTCATATACAAAGTTCAAACAGCCTCATATTTGATACACATGGTGGTTGTCCAGCCCTAAACAAGAATCAATGTGAATATTACCCATCATGCCTTGCGTTCTCAGATGGCACCACTTTTAATGGTGTCTGACGCTAACAGCTCTAGCGGAAAGACGATATGTTGTTTTGACCTCAAAATACTTTTGGATGAACCTAGACAGATGGGAGCATGATGAAAAAGAAACAGGATGTGATTAGTGGGAGGGGCCTATGATGTCACCGGAAAATAATTAGCCATTTCCTCGCCATCACATTCATGTTAGCTAAATGCTGATGTTAATGCTAGGTTAATGCTGTTGCTAGTCTAATGTTAATGCTAGGTTATTGATAATGCTAGGTTAATGCTAATGTTAGCCCAATGCTATTGCCAGGCTAATGCTAATGATAATGCTATGTTGATGTTAATGCTAGGCTAATACTATTGCTTGGTTAATGCTATTGTTGGGTTGATGCTCATGCCACATTATTGCTAATGCTAAGTTAATGCTAAGCTATGTTAGTCCAATTCTAATGCTAGGTTAATGTTAGGCTAATGCAACATTAATGTTAATGCTAGGTTTATGCTTATGCTAAGCTATTGCTGGTTAATGCTAATGTCAGGCTAATGCTGTTGCTAGGTTAATATTATTGCTCGGGTTATGCTAATGCAAAAACATTTTCAATGCAATATCTCAGCTCTTTTCCCGCAAATTTGCACCAAATTCGATCAGACCAAGCCCCGATCCCCAACGTTGGGGTACGCGCCCTTGAGTTACTGACCCCGGCCACTTTTTCGGACCCTATGCGGCTTTAATTTTGAATAGCATTTTCTTAATATGTTTCTTGCTGTTTTTACTGTTTAATATGTTTTGTGTTTTAATCTGTAGCACCTGTAGCACTTTGAGATGTGTTTTCATGTGTAAAGTGCAATACAAATACAATTTATTATTATTATTATTATTATTATTATTATTATTATTATTATTATTATTGCTGAGTGACCACTACAAATAGAATGGTCACTGGTTGAAAGAGAACACTAACCCTTACAAAATCTCAACAATCATGACTCCAAAGAGTAAATATGCCTTTTCCAAAACTTTAAGTTGCTCCATTAACTGAAAACTTGCACTTTAATAGAGTCTCTGAGCAGTCACTGTAGTGTGGTGTTATTTCTATCTTCTTGCATACATGTAATGTATAATGTTATGGTAAATTAGTTAGTTTTCAAGAAAGTATGAGTCCGGATTAGTTTATCACAGTTTGTGGACTTCAGGGAATTACTGGCATTAGCAGAAACTCAGTCTTTTTTATTGTGTTTGTGGATCCAGGTGGTTAGGACTTTCATTTTTGTATTTATATAAAGTTTACATGGATAAAATAAGTAGGCACGGCAAGGCAAATTTTTTTGTATAGTGCATTTTATGCACATTCAACAGCTTTAAAATCAAGAAGAACATGATTAAAAATCTCCCTCTTAATCATACGCAGTAGAGAAAAAGAGAGCCATTAACTTGGATTTAAAAATGTGCACATTGGATGCTGATTCAATAAAATAGATAAATAGAAGAATAACTAAATAGAAGTGGATCTAATTGAGTAAACAAAGGCCTGATAGTCATCTTAAAGTTTAGCTCATCAAAGCTAAACTGCCATGGGCATAGTAAACCATAATACCAAAATGAAAATGTATTTTAATATAATTACATTTCCGTACTTCTACCATGGCTGCCTAGCGACATGCCCCACATCTCGCGAGACTGGCGCAAGTCTCGTCTACACATTTTGATCTGCGGAGTCAATCAGTGAGTGTGCGTAGCGACCTATCCTCAACATGGCAGATGATTTGTCTTTGGATGAGCCTAAGTTAGAAGAATCTGCTGCATCTATCCTGTCTGAAACCGACGATTCGCCCGAAGAAACACAAAATGGCGTGAAAACGTAGGTTTGGCATTCAGTAATGTTTGTTTTCCCGCTTTGTGGCGCTGTTAGCTAGCTTAGCTAAAATGGAGTCTTCGCATGCTAGCAGCCATTGTTAGCTACTGCCAGTACGCGTGTAACCTTTGTTGTGGAAGTAATAGGGTACATAATGTACACGAGTGGCAGAGTTGGGAGTGTGTTTAACAAGGCGATATGTCTTTGAATCGTATTTGAATGATGCAAACCTAAAATGTTTTGTTCGCTGGAACTAGAGCCAATCTCGTTGGAGTTTTTTTTTTTTGTTTTTTTATATGAGCTTAAGCTAATGCTACCAACGCTTATCAGCGTTCAAGTAAAGCCGACTTGTAATTAATTAAGCCCCGTTTAAATGAAGGTTTGCGCTAGTATTACTTGCATATATCCTCTAATTTATTTTATGTAGTTAGTTAGCAATTGGTAAACAATAATAGCATGTTTGATTCGGTGTGGAACGCTAGCTTATGAATGAATGGTTGTAGTATCGCTATGCTTAAACAGCAGCACTGTTTCATTTACGTTATTTATCATTGTATAGCGTTTTTAAGGTAAAATGCTTTTAAAATTGCCTAGACACATTATATTTGCTTTCAATCACCATTAAAAGGGGTGACATGAGGTGATAAAGCAGTACACAGACTAATTTAGAAACGTGGTTAGCCAATTTTAAAGCGGCAGTTGTAAGATATTTTTATTACCTATTGATGAACAAGAATGCTAAATATTTTATGCTTTTGTGTAATTAGCTTATTCTGAAACATAATTGTCATGCAGAGGGAGAGCATAGAAGCTAAAAGTTGGTATTTTCCTCTTGATTCTAATCCTCGGCCTTATAACACGCGTAGACAGAAATATATTTCAGTATCAGTACTTCTTTTTTTTTCATTCTGTATTTTTATTGATTTTGCACAGAAGATTTACATTAAGAGCAGTACAATATTCCATAATTACAAACATTTGTTTGTGTCGTACTGTTGTATGTATAACTATACAATTTCAAGCACTCAAAATTGTACCAATGTGTAAGTGATTGCTCCTGATTGCATTTTCCCTTTTTTATATATAGAAACAATAAAGGGTATAATTAGAAATATAGTCTTTATTTTTTTATAACCAAAACAATAATAATAATGAAATTTAAAAAAAGCAAACCTACTAGTTGGACAAGTGAAAACAGTTATGACAGATTTAATCTTGATGCAATTTTTTTCTCTCCTAATATTCCTTTCGGTGAGTTCATTATTTAGACAAAAATCACTTAACTCTTTAATATACTGGGTCCATTGCAACCAATACATGTTAAATTTATCCCCTTGAATCCTGAGACATAACTAGTCTCTCATCACAAAGATTTGGTTAACGGTATTGTATAATTCTTGACTTCCTGGTATGTTTGCTTGGAGCCATTTTCTAGTAAATGTGTATATATATATATATTAGCTGACTTTAAAATAATTCCCATTAAATATTTAACTGCTTGAGTAGTTGTATTTGGGATTTCTAGGCCTAAGTACAAAATACACAAAATGAAATGGGATTTTCGTACAAAGAATCTTTTCCAAATATTAATAATATATGAACTTCTTGCCAAAATGGGGTAAGTTTTGAAAAGGCCCCAAAAAGATGGTCATGATTAGCTTCCAAATGACCTCATACGATAGTCTCTGTATCAGCAAGACAACAAGAAGCATCAGTACTTCTTGTTGACAATTTTGGACTCGTGTGAGTTTGGCACCGTGTATCCATCAACCCATGAGTTATACTCATGAACTTTGCTTCTTTGCCAATCCTGAGGGTTTATAAAACTGTATATTGTTTTCTTGCTGATATCCAACTCTTCGTTTGCAGGGAAGCAGATGAAAATGAGTCTGCCAATGAGAAGAGTGATGGTAAAGAGAAGTCCTTTGGGAACAGAAAAGGAAACCGCTTCCACCCCTACAAGGATAAACAACATGGTGGTGGAGAGAAAAAGGGTTTTCTAAGAAACCGGGTGTATATCAGTAACATTCCCTATGATATGAAGTGGCAGGGGATTAAAGATCTGATGCGCGAGAAAGGTAAAGTGCTATTGAATGGGGCAAAAGATAATTTCCTTTAATCCCTCCAGCTTTTTAAAGATCTGCATGGTTCTGTTTTTTAGCAAGTGGAGCCGCCTTCTTTCAACAGTCGTCCATTTGTTCTTATGTCAGTTTGGATGTATTTAACACAGCAATTAAGGAAATGTCAGTGTGACTTAAGGTGATTGGACTTTTAATGCAAATATTTGGGTGGCCATTCATTTGGCGTGGGATGATATTTATGTTAGAAAGATGACTTTAGATACTTTGTCATTTGTTTATGGCATTGTCAGCTCCACAATGTAACCTCAAACCTGCAGTTGAACTGATTGTTTAATTATATGTCAAATGTGCTGCTGGGTGAAATTGATTAAAGAATGACATATTAATGTTTTTTTTCTTAAGATTTTTATGGTTACCAAGAAGTGCTTTGAAAGGTCAAAGGACTATTTACCACTTTAAACTGTAACTAATAGACCGTCGACACACTGACCATGTTGAAGCTTTTTGAATTTCCCAGGTTTTATGTAGCTGTGTTTCTCTGACCTTGGCCTTTGAGTGTCTCAGTCAATGCCCAGATAGGCATGGTGTTGTCTGGTGGGGTGTTGGTCTGGGCTGACTGTTGATGATTAATGGGACATCTCCACCTGTAGAGGAATTGCCAAGGCCAACAGCTCGAAGACTGGGTGACTTAAACTCCTTTTGTTTCTTTTGGTATTTTTCCTTTGTATGTCTCATGTAGTTGGTGAGGTTACATACGTGGAGCTCTTTAAGGATGCTGAAGGAAAGTCAAGGGTAAGTGATGTGGTCTACGTGCTGCATGAGGTTTTAAATGTCCTCAGCAGGCTCTCATTTATCATTCGTTTTTTATGCTCTGACCTTTTGGGTCCACAGAACTGGAGATCCTGTAGGTTGTGTTTAGAGCCTGATAGACGGCCAATGATTGATGCTCAGTGAAAGGGAGATGTCCTGTTGATTTATGGAAAAGTAGCCTAATATACTCCTTCAGGAGTATTCAATTGCTTTTGTTGTTGTCATTTCAATTGGTCTTCTAGATTGTTTGTTTTACCATTTTCCAAATGGAATTGTGGGCTGTGTGATTTGTTTTTATTGACACTCATGTCTTAAAAACGTTTACATCAGTCACTTCAATGGAACAAAAGGTTGAAAGGTCTCGTAGCATTTCTTTCTAGACCTCATATTAAACTAAATATCTCATTAGTCAAACTTTTCGCTGTGTAATAAATCAAAATCCATGAAGAATAAATATTGTGGAAATGATTTCATTCCATTTCTTTTCTGTTGATGCCCAGTTCAAAAGCTCAATGTTTTAGTTTAATTTAAAATAAAATGTTTATTATGAATGTTAGTGTTTTAACTCAAAATAACATATATTTAAGTTTTAACTATATACGGTAGTTTATTTTGTTATCAGTATACAATGTGTTGCATATTTTAATTAAGATGCATTTCACTGTAAAACTTGGTAAAAGCATGTTTATATGTTAGAAGTAGAGTTTTTACCTTGTTTATCTGTTTTTTAACTGTTTTGTTCACTTCCTGTGCACTGCTTGGACTCTGGTCATGCTCTTGGTTAGGGTTGTGGGTAAGAAACTACTTTATTTGATACTTTTTTTGAAAAAAATCAACTTGTATCTTAAAGTTTGCATTATCTCATATCGTCCATGTTTTTTGTTTTTTTGTTTTTTTGCTTATTTAACAGTGTGGTGGAGTTCAAAGATGAGGAGTTTGTGAAGAAAGCAGTGTTAACAATGAGTAAATGTGATTTGAATGGGAGGCCAATGAACATCAAGGAGGTAAAGAATCTCTGCAGTTCTGAAACTGTTTTTACACTTTAGACTTACTTTTTATACCAGATGTTTATATGACCAAACACTGGTACATAACAGTATTAGTAAAGTACAGTTTTGTGTTTATTTGAAAATTAATGTACAACAATGCTGAACAACAGTGCTTGGGGGCGCAATTACTGGAGTAAAAACAGTAACAGTCAAAGGGAAAGCAAATAAAAGGCTCTGCTATTGGTCAAAGCAAAGCGCTAAATAACGTGCAGAAAATTCCACCTTAGCCTGTTTTTTTTCACGCAACATTCAACAATGGAGCAGCAGCAAATTGTCATGCTTTCGGGGTTTTATGTTTTGGTTTGCGCCATAGCTGGGTTATCTGCCCACCCACAATGCTCTGTCTTCTTTGACACTTCCTGGATTTGGTCCGGACCACAGCGTTAGTGTTCCCAGTGCACTTGAATTGCTTTAGACGTTTTGTTCGTTCACTCCTCCAAAACAAGGTGGACTATCTGTGCAAATGAATCCTAGAGTGTTTTAACTGCTCTAGGACCTCAGTGTTTCTGTGGGTTCATTTAATAAAAATGAGTTCAGAGATGTATGATGAATCTGAGTTATTCTGACATTTAAGACTAATGAAAGGACCTTTAAAGGTTTCTGATGCTAACAAGAAGCCAACGCAGCGATTTTTCAAACTGGAGTAATGTGAGCTTTTTTCCTCGTTTTTAAGATGCGTGCAGCAGAATTTTGTGGGAAATAAACTTCTTAGGAAGAGCAGGAAGAAAAGCTATAGAGTAGTTAATGTGATATTTGATAAAAGCATGTATTAGCATCTCCCTGTTGGCCTTAGAGAAAATAGGGCAGACCCTGGCTACATTTTTAACATGATAGAAAGTGGTTTTGATAACATTTTTAATGTGTGGAATAAAAGTTGCTCTAAAACAAAGCCCAGATCTTAAACTTGTGATGTTGGTTTCAATGATAATGAGTGCTATTGTGAGATTATCCAGTCAAACTGATATCATATGGAACACATTTCTTTTCTAAGGACTTAGATGGGGAGCATGCTCGCCGTGTGCTGCAGCGTTTGGGAGGAGGTCAAGCTGGAGGCCGTGGCCAGGACATGGGGCCTGGCGTGATGAGCATCCCACCATCTATTGCAAACAACCCCAACATCCCACACAGCATCCTCCATGCTCTGCAGGCTGGACGTCTAGGCAGTACTGTCTTTGTGGCTAACGTGAGAAAGCAGGGAAAAAAAATATATATATATCAAGGCAAATATGTTGTTTATTTTCATTAGAAATGGTAATGCTGTTCATCTGATCCACAGCTGGATTTCAAAGTTGGGTGGAAGAAGTTAAAGGAAGTTTTTGGAATGGCAGGGGTCGTGAAACGAGCTGATGTCAAGGAAGATAAAGATGGCAAAAGTCGTGGCATGGGAACGGTGACTTTTGAGCAACCTCTGGAAGCAGTGCAGGCCATATGTATCCTTTAAGGTCAAGTAGGAAAACAAAGTTACATTACTTTGAATTCTTTACAGTATTCTCCTTGACTTTTAACTCAGCAATGTTCAATGGACAAATGCTGTTTGACCGACAAATGCACGTCAAAATGGTATGTTCCTTTTGTTAACAGTGGACGTTGTGTGTAATTCTTAAGTAAAAATTGTATTGTTGTCTTTCAGGATGAAAAATCTATTCCTGCTGAGGATTTCCGTCAAGTTGAAAAAGCTCCACAGTTACCACGTCAGTATTTAATGAACTCTGCAGTTATTAGTTCCAGTTTACTCAGTATACCCAGTTGGATGTTATAGCACTGAAGTAGATCTTTAAGAAGTCACACTCCTTTAAAACAAGATGGGAGGTATTCCACACATTTAGTAAGATACCACAGGGAGGAGTGACTCTCATCTGTTCTACCTAAAGGCAATGTTGCTATACTTTCACTGTTGAATATGCTGTGAGCAGTACTTGCATTTTTAGGTGCTGTCGCATTGCAGATGTTGTAAAAAGGTTATAAACAGAGCTGTGTGGTTATGCGTTGACTTAGGAACGTCGCCTTTACTGTCAGATTCAGTGTTAATTCTCTAACTACATTAGATATTGACTAAAGAACAAATATACAGTCAATTCTATTGTAGTTATCTTTTTTTCCTCCCGTTTCCTTGTAGGTGGTTTAGGTGGCATCGGTTTGGGTCTGGGACCAGGAGGGCAGCCTATAAATGCAAACCGTTTGAGTGGAGGTGGTGGCAGCAGCAGCATGGGCTCAATGGGACCTGGAGGTTTGTCACAACTCAAATCTTTTTGACTGGACAATAAGCATAAGTGCTGCACATCGTGTATCTTAGATGTTGGTGTAAAGCAGCTGAGGATTAACAAAGCATGAAATTGTTCTACGTAAACTGGCCAATAAATAATCCTGTAAGATGTCTTTCAATCTTGGAACTACAATAAATCTTATGCACTGAGAAAGTCAATCTATACCCCACTGCATTCCTGTTGCTTTACCTAGTGATAAAAAGGAGTAATAATACTGAAATTCCAAACTAAATGAATTCCAATAATCTGGGCAATATTGTTTGTCTTACCCAGTAAAGTGTCTTAATTACAAAGTAACATTTTGACTTTGAAACCTAAACCTCATCAAACATGTTGCATAGCAAAGTGTAGTCGGGAAGACAAACCTGTCCTCAGCCTCTGGCTTGAGCTCTGTTTTGGTCTTTTGCATGAAGTTGACCTTCTTCACACACACATTATGGACTCTCAAGCTAGCCTGTTGTACCTTTAAGAAGTTCTGCTCAGCTAATGTGATGTTATTGTTGTGCTCTTCTCTAATAGGTATGGATGTGTCAAATTTTGGAGGCATGAACAGATTTGGAGGAGGTACATTTTTTTCTCAATAAGTGGTTATTGTGGAAGAACTCGGTGGTAATTTTGGTAGGGCTCCTTACAGGAATGGGGGGAGGCTTTGGTGGAATGGAGAGCATGGCCAACATGGGCGGCTTTGGAGGGAGAGACATGGCGTCTGTTGGCAGAATGGGAGGTAGCAATCATTCTCCCTTCAGCTTTGCACAGATTGATGTTACTTTTTTTCTTTGTCGTTGTTTGTAATTTGGGAAACGGTTTTTCCGATGCTTAGATATGTATCGATCAGGAATGGGTGGAATGGATCGAGACTTTGGCCACAGTGACATGTCCATGAATCGAGGGTTTGGAGACTCTTTCGGAGGAATGGGTAAGTGAAGCCCAATCTTTCAATATGAACTCCTTCTTCACAAACCAAGTTTAGGTTGTGTGTTTTTTCTTTAGGTACTTTTTTCATTAGTCCTTGAATATATGTCTCGTTTAATTTAACAATATAAAGTAAAGAATGGAATTATTTATGAACTTTTTTTGTCTGCTAGGTGGATTTGGTGGAGGCATGGGCGGTGGTGGCATGGGACACATGGGGTCTGCACTAGGTACATAAGTTATACACAGGATTTTACACATTAAAATTGCACCAACTGTTAGGACACATTCAGTTCTACAATAATCAAGGGAGTAAATTACCAGTTTCTTGACGATACCATATTGATTTTTTTTGGACAACAGTACCAAGTTTCCCACAATTTGATTCAGAGGCCTTCAATCAATTTAAGACAGTTACATTATTATTTTACACAATTGGTTACATTTAACCTAAAGCTAAAAAAAAAACGATTAAGCATTTTCGATGTTTTTACAATTTTATTGCTGTATAGTATCATTTGAATGTAATTGTACCATGGTACCCCCCTGACCAGTTTGCCAACTATACAATATTTAAATAAAATATTCAGTAAGCTTCCTTAATTAATTACTACTTTATTATGAAGCCCAATAACTTTCATTATTTTAAGAAACTATTTGGATGTAGTCAACTGCTCGCCATTGTGATAATAATAAAGAAAAAAGTAACCTTTTTGGAAAAATAAAATGAGAAAATTAACATTGAAATCACATATTTTAGAACAGTAACAATAAAGTTCCCCCTTGTCATGACGTCACAGTCTGGGAACCAATGACTAAGATGTTGATTAGAAGTTTAATTAAGGTTTATTGAACAAAGTGGAAATGGAAATTTCTCTAACTTGTGTGTTTTGGATTAAGATTCTCTTTGTGTAAACAGATTTTGTAATACTGCAATGGAACAAATGGTCCACATTGTTGTTTCTTTGGGTTTTGTGTACAGGTGGTGGAATGGGCAACATGTCACTGGATCGAATGGGCTCTAACTTTGAGCGCCTGATGATGTCAGGAATGGACATGAGTCGTGGTTTTGGTAACTTTGGAGCCAACATGGGAATGTCGGGCTCAGGGTCCAAAGGAGGTTGTCAGATTTTTGTGCGAAATGTAAGTGCAGATTTGTTCTAGTTTGGTCCTTTGGTTTTGTGATCTTGTTATTTTGAATCATGTAAATGGTGCTAGAATTGTTGCTTAATGTTTGCTTTGGGGGGGTTTCTTGTTGTTTTTTGCAGCTGTCCTATGATCTGACATGGCAAAAGCTGAAAGAGAAGTTTAGTCAATGTGGTATGTTTTTGTTTTTGTGTGACTATGAATATAATTAATCTTCAGTTGGTTGAAATTAAATGTATACATTAAACTTTGTTGCAATTCATTGTAAGGATTCTGGCTTCAGATTGGATCCTTTACTGTCTGTGTGCCACAGGTCCAGTGATGTTTGCAGAAATCAAGATGGAGAATGGGAAGTCAAAGGGATGTGGAACAGTAAGGTTTGACTCTCCAGAGAGTGCAGAGAAGGCCTGCAGGATGATGAATGGAACCAAAATCAACGGGCGAGAGGTGGACGTCCGCCTGGATCGCAGCGTCTAAAAGTTTCTGTTGAAGTAGAGCCAACACACTCAACACATTCAGCCCATCATTACTTTTTTGTTTTGTTTTAAAAACACTTTTTTTCAGATCATCATTTGCCCACTGTTACTTTTTTTTGTTTATATAAAACCTTTGTAGCTTTTATCTTTGTTTTGTAAACCCTTTTTAATTTGTCAGGCAGTTTATTTGAATAAACTTCTTAATTTTTGAACTGGACGGTTTCATTTTTGACATCGTTTCTGAATGTAGTGAAATGTTTTCGTGTTTACCTACATACTGCTGGGCATGACCGTGATTTTAGTACAGACCATTTCATAAATAAACATAAACGAGACCTTAATATTAAATCACATTAGGTGTTGAAATGAGTTTGTTTTTTCTTAGAACTCAATATGAAAATGTCATCCAAAGTTCAGTAACCATGGTTTAGATAAGTGTCTGATGTAGAGTAACTTTTGTTACCACAGGGTGAATGAACAGTTGGACTAAAGCTGCCCTCATTCCTTCCTCTTATAAAAGCTTATCTGATGTGACGCAGGCCTGCTCTTTTCATCGTGACTCAACGACCCACTTAAATGAAGTTCAAAGGTCCCAGTTGACAGCATTTAAGGGAATGTTTATTTAAACAGAAAAATCATGACATTTTGCAGTTATGTAAAACAGGAGAATAATCTTTGGCACTTTGGAAAACTTTGGCGATAACTAACTTATTTCCTGAGTGTTCAGCTTCTGTAAGCTCGGTAACAATTTAAGTTCTATACATAACGGCTGACATTACGCTGTCATTATGACATTACACCTTTCATTAGTATGAATAAGGTGTCATGAAGGCTGTCATTGAGTGTTCATTACCCTAAACCTTCTACCTAACCTAGTAAATGCCAACATACCCCCAAAGATGTCAATTTAGGGAACAACGTTAATGATAGCCTCATGACATCTTATGCTAATGACAGCGTAATGTCAGCCTTGCGTATTAAACTGCAAATAAAGTGTGACCGGCTCTTCTTGTGTACAAACCTGCCTCTGTTATTTGTTGATTTAAAGGATTAACATTTCTGGAATGTCTCTGAAAGTATGGAATCAGTCCGGTAAAGGTTAGAGCTCAGTCACTGCAAAACCTTATGGGATTATTCCCAATAATCCCCAGCTCGTAAAGAATGGAGAGTGTGGCAAATAGAATGTAGCAGGAGAGAGAAACCAGTCCCAGTTTCCAGTCCAGCTTCCATCCGTTTACATGTACAGCCATGAAGAGGAAGACGATTGAAAGGAGGAGGGTAGAAGAAATATAGAGCAGTCCAGTGCTGTTGACCTCCACAGGGTTGACGGTGTCCACAAAGGCAGTCTTGATAAACCAAGGCAATCCCAGACACAGCATGTCGAAAACATTGGATCCCACAATGTTGGACATGGCCATGTCTGCTTTACCTGATGAACAAAAAAACACTGCTTTCCTTTTCTCATTGACACAAAGCGCTGATATATTATAGTTGTAGATATCTTTTTATAGATATAGGGCTGTTGGCAGGGTTGGGGTCAGTTATAAATGTAATCGAATAATTATTGATTAGTTACAATTATGGTGTAATTGTAGTTTAAAAAATCTGCTGCAGTTATAATTGTAATTGAGTTTAGATAATTTGCTTTGTAAATTCTGTTAAAAATGTCAATTATAGTTTAATGCAAAACTGGGGAACCATGGTACTGTTCTGTGTAGTTGCCAATTATTAAAAATGTGTTTCATATCAAGTTTTCCCACATTTGGCCATTTAAAAAATATAAATCGAGGGGTATACTGACACAAAAAAGGCTCAGACCCCCACACCAAAATTATTATACCTATATTTTCATTGATTATGAAGCCTAACAAGATAAACAATAGATAAGAAAGAAATAAGATGATAGATATTTGTATTTAGTGTATTTTACAGCTGATTTAGGACCTGTTATCATTAGAGATACTAACAGAAGAGGAAGGTTGAGTTTTCTGGGGTTATTCATTTCAGACTTTTGTGATTAATTGTAATTGAACTTTAATTGAGTGTAATTGTAATGGACAATCAATTGTATTTGGAATGAATGCCAGTCAGTGTAATCATAATTGAACATGGATAATTTAACTGAAGAATGTAATTGATCCCAACCCTGGCTGTTGGAGACAATACCTTCTCTGGCCACCAGCACACTGGCCACAGTGTCGGGTATACTGGTTCCAGCTGCAAGCAAAGTGAGTCCCATAACTGTGTCTGGGATGGCAAGGGTCTCACCTGTGTGAAAACAATCGCAACACAAAATCATTACCGGCTCCCTCAGATATCATAAAGCCGTGTTTGTCAACCTTTTTTTTTTGTCGTGTGAACCCCCAAAAGCCTAGATCTGTTAAAATAAGGGCCCCCATCACTCCCATTGTATTGTTCACATGTTGGCCTCTGAGTTCTGTCCTGCAGCTAAAGCAACAGTGGCTTATCCATGTCCAGCTTTACAGTTTACTCTGATTTAGAACAGATTTTTTTCTTTTATTTAGATTCTTGTCCAATTCTTGACATTTTAGTTGAAGCATTTCAATTGGGCATATTGTAAACAAGTAAGAGTGACTGCCGTCTATTGGTTGAAACCAAGCTATCATAATTGCATTTTGTTATCGGATGAGAATGGGAATTTGTAACGTTATGGCGGTTTCTTACATCACAAACTACCACTGGTGGCTCCGCCCCTCCAAGAAAAACTAGCACATGTTCACTCTACATTCTGTGGGAGAAGGATGGATTGAGAGCAGTGTTCATTTTGACTGCAAAGATTGATTTAGTTTTAGTCATCAGGACTATTTCAGTTATAGACTAGTGTTAGTCAGTTAAATTATTGTACGTAAGGCTGTGTATCTGCTCCTGGAGCAGCCTTATTACTGTACGTAACTCACGTAATAAGCAAGTACACCTTGGAAGTGTACTTCAGTGAGAACGGTCATCTGACCTCATCCATTTCTTATCACGCTCCTATGAGTTACCTTTCACATTTTCAAAGATAGAAACCATTTTATAGATGTAACAAGTTAATGAATAATCAAAAATGTTATGTTGGTATTAAAGACGCAATATTTTAAAATACTGATCTTTTAATATGCAGTACATCAACATCAGAAATATTTAAAATAATGTAATTTCACATGATTCCGACATGTATTTTGGAAAGTGTTTATTTGTGCGTTTACCGTACGGACAGCACCCGGTGCTATAGGTACGGTTACCAAAGTACAGGTACGTAGCGTCTTAGGGTTAGGTTTAGGTTATAACCCAATATTGCAACAATTTTGAGGGTTAGGTTAAGGTTTAGTCTTTGTCAAGTCACGTGACCTAAACTGGCCAAATATGGATAAAATGTCGGTGTATTGATACAGCAACTGTACGGATAGCCACTGCCAACAAACAAAGCTCTGAGTTGCTACGGGAAACAGGAGGGTCAAATGTCATCGGTTGCTGGTCCTTTAAAACTATTCCTTAACACATGTGTATATTATGTACATTATATTAAGAATTTTATTTTTTTTAATGAATTTGGGAAAACTCAAAAACTTTTGATCATTGGGGGACAACACCCCCCCTGTAAATTCTGCGTATGGTAAACACATTAAATCTCTTTTTCTGTTTCAACAAACCTTAGAAGCTATGTAAGGAGAACAAACACTACAACTATTGGGCTTGTTTGAACCTGTTAATGAAAACATTAGGCTATTGTAATTATTACAGAAGTGAAAGTTATTGGGTTGAAATGTTCCTTTGGTTGGAGGTTTTCTCTTTTGTCAGGTTTTCTTCAGTGTGAGTCTATTTAATGATTGCACGGTTGTATTCTTCTTTATTCTTCAATGGACCTTCAGTTGTCACATGCTGGTGTTGAAGCTTTGCTGTAGTTAACATCTCTGATGGTGGATAGGAACTGAAGCTGCTCATAGAACCGTGTCTGGTTTAGAACGCACACCCAGCACTCACATGACTGTGTTTCCTCAGGGTGAAGCTGACTGTAATCCTCCTGTGGTGGGCTGCTATAATCCCCCCCCCCCCCCCCTCCCCTCCTAACTTCAGGACAATGGCATCCCAGGAATTACTCAGCAATCCAACATGTGATTCTACCCTTCGAATCAGACCTTTTTCTCACAAGTTTTAAACCCTTGTGATATGCAGCTAGGACATGGTAAAACGTGAATGGCATCTTACCAACAACAGTAACCATCCACACCAGTATGTATGTGAAAGCTGAGATCCAGACAGCTGACATCAGAAAGGTGATCAAAAACCACGACTTCCAGAATCTCCTCCTGCAATCCGGAATAGTCAGGAAAAGCAAAATAATAACCGGCAGAGACAAAACCCACAGGATTCGTTTCAGGTCGCTCTCTGGCACCGAAAACACATTTGTCTGTTCTGTTGAGAAGCAGGAAGATGAAGGTCACTGAAGGTCACAAAATGATGTTTAATACATTTCCATCCAGGGTTGGGGTCAAATTAATATTGCAATTACAATTACATCATCACTTATCCGTGTTCAATTACAAATCAATAAGGATTACGATGACCAGCATTTTTTCCAATTGCAAATAATTTACAATTAATATTTTTCCCCTGAAAGTCATTTACAATTACATTCTCAATTAATAAAGTTCAATTACAATTTTACTAACTTTTATTCTTTCAGCATTTGATTTGATATGACGACATGCAATTTTTTTTACATTGTTTTAGCATCTTTCAATTTATATTGTATTGCATTTATTATAATATTGTATGTAAAAACCCAACTAAGGGATAAGAGTTGGAATTTAACAATAACTATAAACTCTATACAAAACATCAGTTACTGTACATTCATACTATTGCGACCCTGTAAAATGATACCCTAATTCTAACCCATTAACCCCTAACTCTTCTAACCCTTAGTGTGAAAATTCACTGACAGGTAGTGGGAAAACTTAATATGAAACTTATTTTGATAATTGTTAACTACATACATGTAAGCCATAGACCTGTTTTGCCTTTAATTAAATTGTAATTTAACAGTTTTTAGTTAATTTCTAGGGTAAATACAATTATCTTAACTCAATTACAAATCATTTACGATTACCACGGCAACAGATTTTTAAAATTACAATTATAATTATGCCATAATTGTAATTCATTATCAATTATGCAACTACAATTATAATTGACCCCAACCCAGTTTCCAGTTTGTTTTATTATACCTTCGTGAATGTCACTGAGGCCATGCAGGCTGAGCGAGAGTTGAGAATACCCCGAGTCATCCTGGAAGATGCCACTGTCTGTTCTGGAGCGACTGTGGATCCTTAAGGCGGTTTCGTCATTCCAGCCAATCAAGGGCTGTGTCTCAATTTTCTCAGCGGAGCTCGAACCCAGACAAGTGCAACAAGGGCTGAGCTTCCTCAAAACAAACTCACTAATGCGAAGGTCGAAACTCAGAACCACAATGTAGACAACGTAGACCAGCAGCAGACATGCTGCCTCATACCTATAGAAAGAGCAATAATAATAAATAATAAATCAATGGGCCCTCCACTGTAAATGTAACAGTGTCAATGTGTTATCTCAGCATCAAATATCTCATCCCACCTTAGCCCTCATGAAATGAGACTTTTGCCAATGTACGTCATGGCCTGCGCCACATTGTGTTACTTCCATTACCACGGAACTAGTCAGGTGTGCAGGTACTAATTTTTCACTTCCAATACGATACCAATATTGCACTCTTGTGCATTGGTCGATACCGATATGATGTGGAATTTAACATTAACCTATTTGTTACATGCATTTTTATACACTAGTATATTTGGTAACACTTGACTTGACATTTAATACATACGGTGATTATTATGACATGACACCTGTCAATAGCATCAATAGAGTCTGTCATTAAGTGTCATTTGGTACCCTAACCCTAACCTTTAGTCCTAAACCCTAACCTTAATCCAACCTTACCCCAATATATCTTTCCACCAAACCCGCTTAACGATAGCCTTCATAACACCTTATTCATGTTAGTGACAGATAGTGTTAGTGACAGATAGTGTCAGCCTTATGTAGAAAACTTCAAATAAAGTGTCACTGAATATTCTACAATTGAACAAAAATAAAAACCGAAAAAAAATTAGAAGACCCTGAAAATAACCTCAATAAAATCAATAAAAATACAACATATATTATGTCAGATACTTCAGATGCAAAAGATATATATATATATATATAACTACAGTATCATGGAAAAGTTGTGTATTTCCATAATTCCATTCAAAAAGTTAAACTTTCATACATTATAGATTAAGGGTTTCAAGCATTTATTTGTTTATTTTTACATAATTTGGGCTTCCAGCTCATAAAACCCATGAAAACAGGAATTAAAAAAATTAGAATACTGTGAAGAAATCACCATTTACTGTGTTTTTCAGTTTTTGCAGAAAAAAAGAGGAGAAGGACTGGACTGTTGGCCAGTGGTCCAAGGTCCTCTTTTCTGATGAAAGTAAAGTGTGCCTTTCATTTGGGAATCAAGGTCCAAGGGTTTGGAGGAAGACGGGTGAGGAACAGAACCCAAGCTGCTTAAGGTCCAGTGTGAAATATCTACAGTCGGTCATGATTTGGGGTGCAATGCTCTGTTCTGTTCCTCACCCCTTTTCCTCCAAACTGCATATTCACTAAGAAAAAGTGAGTCTTTTCTTCACTCAGTAAGCTGAGATACATTAAACAGCCTTATTTGTTGTTTCTGAGCAACGTTCATTGTGAACAGGATGTAACACTGCAATGCTGTCTTGCTGGACAAAAATACAATAACTCACCAGTAAACCTTGTTATCTGATATGATGGCAATAACAGCAGCCACACTGATACCATATGCCAGGCAGTCCCTGAATAGAGGCCAACATGTAAGGCGTCCAGCCTGAGAGGACACACATCAAAGGAATGGTCAACACACGCCGCTTGTATAAAGGAGGTTCGTAAATCGGTAAAACTTGTGTAACGGTTGTGAGGATGTGGGTGTGTCAGAGGTACCAATGAGGCCAAGAGTCCACAGGCTGCACAGATCCCCAGCAGGTTGTAGACAGCTGATCCCACAATGGTGCTGACCCCAATATCCCCCTTAGTCACAAACACACCTAGCGTAGGACACACAGAGGGAGACCTCAGCTACAAAGATCAGGGCCATGAGATGTATTATTGGAAAACAAAATGTGTTTATTGACTATAATTAAAATACCAACAAAGACCATTATGCTATCATAAACACAGCTGACTGTATCCGTACTGTACATAGTTACCCAGAAAAGCTGTGACCAGTTCAGGTGCAGAACTTCCTGCTGCCATAAAAGTGGCTCCTGCTACATCCTGTGTGAGTCCCAGGCCTGTAAAAAATAAATAAAATCAAATTAAATATTTATTTCTACAAGAGGCCCCTTTGTAATAAGTTACACATGATTCCACAAACTTTTTTACCATTTGTTCTTTGTTTTCATTAGCGTTGTAATAAAGTATGCCTTTTCTTATCAAAAAAAACATTCAAAAAGAATAAAGAACTGTGAGGCCTTGTCTATTACCAAACCCTACCCCCTTCGGTAAAAAGGTAACTTTAACTGTACTTTATTTAAAGGTCACACATATGTTAAGATGGAGCATTGCTACACCAAAGTGCAGGAATTGGACACATTGAATAGAGGGTGAGAGATACATTAGTAGTGTATAAGGTAGTGTTGGACTCAAGACTAAGGCTTGGCTGAGACCAGAATGACCAAATCAAGACCAAGACCACAACAATCCATTTATCTGAATATGATTGTTTAGTTTAGGTTTGGTTTTACAGTAGATCATGTTTTTGTTAATAATATGTTGGTTATTTCCACCCGTCTGTGCATGTACAGTAAGTCACAGTCCCTTGTTGTTCACAACACCCACTGTCTTGTATTGTGTAAGTGCAGGGAGAGTTCCTTTGCTTGTTTTCACACAGGTGAAGCCCATCTCCCTGATTACCCTCACGACTTCTTAAGGACTGTTTGAGTGTTTGCGAGTCCAGTGCAATGGTCATCTCAGTGGGATGGGTGGGATGCTCATTCTGATTAGGGTTAGTCACTCATTTGGTTCATACCATTCCATCTTTTTGTTTTACACCTTGTTAGTTTGGATTTTGGTTTGATATATGGACATCAACTTGGGATCTTTTCCCTGCTCCCTGCCTTCTTTTTACTCTATGATTGGGTTCTCCTTAACTGACAAATGATTCTTATATACCATTATTATGTATTCATCCTGTAATCAATTATCTTTCATGTTTTCCTTTCACAGACCATCCATAGTCTAGACTAGAGCAGAGGTTCTCAAACTTTTTTGGCTGAAGTACCCCCTTTCTCTTATTTCTGAATCAAAGTACCCCCTTTGTCCGACTCCAACATTTTGCTTAGAAAACGATTTAAAAACAACTATAGCATAATAATGGAATGAACGAGTGATAACACAGTTAAAAAAAAATCCCATTTTGTAAATAAGTGGAAAGAAACAGTATTTAGTGCAGTGCTTCCCAACCTTTTTTGGATCGTGATCCCGTTTTGATATCAAGAATTTCTGGCGACCCCAAAGACAATTTTATCTCGATGTAGTTTATGATCATGTTTAAGCTCAGATTCTATTTTTTACTGCATTTTAGTTGAACTAGATTTACAAAGTGAAAGTATAGAAATATAGTCGTTTAAGATTGTGTCATTTTAATAATTTTTTTTCATTTCAAAAATGTTTTGTAATTTTTCAGAAATATCAGGTGACCCACATGGGGTTCCGACCCCAAGGTTGACTGATTTAGTGGCTCCTGAATAGATTGTTTTCTATAGTTTGATCATTTACGGTCATTTCACACCTGGGGTGGAACCAAGACTGACACTTCATTTGTTAATTTTCCACTCTCTCCCTCTCTCAAGTACCCTCAGTACTGCCATCGTATTCCCCTAGGGGTACACGTACCCCCATTTAGGAAACACTGGTCTAGAGAGCATCAGTATTAATTATAATCATATTATTGCATTCTAGATTAAGATTATAAGCATTTATGTCTAATGTAGAGATCATGTATGGATGCTCAGTCGTTGTTGGAGTCTGATGATCTGATAAGCATGATGAAGGGTGCAGGGGAGAACCCTTCTCAACTTTAACCAATCAGTGAACCATTGGACAGGAAACACTTTCACACTTACGTTCACTGATGACTTCCAAGGATGGCAGAAAGTAATCATCACAGACAAGTGCAACTGCTAGAAACATGTAGAAAATAAGCATGAAGTATATGACCAGCCCTCCGTCCATTCTCTCCTGCAGCGTGAAGAATCCATCAGGGAACTCTGAGGACTGAGGTGGGATGCATTCTGTCTCATTCTCTGCACACACACATTGAAACATGAGTGGTAAAATCTTTGTAATCTGTTCCCCGTGGTTAGATATTAAAAAATCCAGACACTTACCAAGAGCCCGTCGCACTCTCACAGAGTTTCTTCCCTGGGTTGATTTTGCTGTGAAAGAAACCAATTGAACAATTCCATATAAAAATATCACAAATCCCAGAAAGTAAGGTATGAAATCTTTTCTCCTCTTCTTTTTCTGCAGAGCTTGAGCCTCACTCATGATTAACCACAGGTTAGAGTGAGTTAAAAAGTAGGCAATATTATTCTAAGATGTCATGTGTGTAACAAGCTTGCAGAGGTTGAGTGAGAGCTTGAAATCTATTTCTAAGCTCTACACCTAGCTCTATGCTACATCTACAAGCTGCAGAGAGAGATTACTGTGGGGAGAAGGCGTCTTTTGAAGGTCTGCTGCTCACAAGAATGGGGGATCACGAGTAAGGAGGTAGGCTGGCCAGCACACAGGGCAGAAACAGCCAGAGGCCAGCAGGGCTGTCATTAGAAAAAATATATATATATAGAAGATAAGCAGCACAGCTACAGGCCACCTTATCTCTGAAAACAATGAATTGTGTTAGTATTAGGTTTTTTTTCTAACAATAACGTAGATAAAAATCGGGCCACAAACACCAGACTGTGAGCTTGGAATTAAAACCATATCACTCTGACTAACAAAGACTGGATAAAAGAACAAATGTAGTTTATTTTGAATATAAGGAGCCAGTTTGTTGGTGTGTGTCAGTGTCAGTGTCAGTAGGCACAACTGAATCAACAGAAACATGTGAGCCATTTTACCACGTTTCTGAGCTGAGGTTTCACTTAAGCCAAAACTTATTGTTACTTGTGTTGGAGTCATTTGCAAGTTTATTAAGAACACTCAAATACTGCAAACCTCCACCAAGCACCAAATCTCGTCTTTGCCAGATATTGGCAGTTATCTGATCAGCGTACCATGATCATTCACACTTTAAAGGCTCCAAAGAAACTTATATCCCCATTATTAACCATACAGTAGATTATCAATTGAAAAATAAAATAAATACATTTGATGGCATGCACAATCCGGATCCATTCTGGACAAAACTCAATGTGGTAATTAAGGAGCCAACCTGACGTAACTGAGTCAAATTTCATCAAGATCGGTCGAATACCAACCAAAATATAATTTTTTAAATCTCGCCAGTGATGAGGGATAGGGATTTTTAAATTTTTCAAACTGACCCAGAATCAGCATTGATCCAGATCCCCTCCAAATGGAATCTTCCATGGTGTAAGTTCTTAAAATTTGCCAAAATTCGTTAAGTACTTTTGATGTATTCCTGCTAACACACAAGCTGATAAATAAACGCTGATGAAAGTAGAACCTCCTTGGCAGAAGGAAACTAATAAACCAATCAGACAATAATCCAATTATTTTGAAAATGATAAATGACCATGTACACTAAAGGTGGGATTTCTTGTGCGACAATGTATTGTGATATCTGCAGGAGACATAGCCAATGTCCAAAAGTCTTAAATGCTGCCAGAAGTTGTAGACATGATAATAATGGTAAAAAAAGAACATGTTGGGCACAGTTATAATATAAATGTATATATACAGTATAATATATTCCAATGACATTTATTAGGAGGTCCATAGAAAGACTGATGAATATAAAGGCTTCATGTGCCTCTAGAGAAATTCATGTTTAAATATTACATACCTGGGCTGTGTAAACCTAGTTTGATGGGGTTTTTTTTAATTTTTTTTTAGTTCTTGCACAGATTTAAGTGACATGGTTTTGGTTTTATTTTTAGACAGGCATGAATTGTCAGTCTTTGTTTTTGCATTTTGTTTTGGCACTTTTTGCACTTAAAACAGGCAAAAAAACTCTTATATATGCTGTTGTTTATTAGATTTTTTAATATTCCTATTGAGTTGAAAAAGTCATACCCAGAGTACTGTAAGTATGTAAGTAGCCCAGTTAAAGTAAAAAAAAAAAAACACTTATTTTTCCAAATACATTTTTTACTTGCCTTTCCCCTGTTGTTAGCCTGGAATCTATCCTAATCGTCTCGTATTATTAAATGTTTAATACAGGCCATTACAAAAAGTAAGGAAGTGGGTGTGGCTTATCGCCAGGCTACCGTGTCGTTATCTTGAACCAATCATCGTATTGTATAATGAACTATATCGTCCCAGTATTAATATACCCAATATTGGTAAACACTGTCAAAATAAAAGGATGGATCCATCATTTTACACCTTGACAACAAACTTTAAAGTGAATTGTGCTTTGATTAAGCACAAAAAGTTTCATAATTATTAGTGTGTGTGAGAGAGTTGGGGGTAGAGCTGGGCAAAAAAATCGATTTATCGAATTTGTAGATAAGAAGGATTTTTATTTTGCAAAGTTGAGTTTTTTTTTAAAATTTAATTTAATTTATTTTTTTTCATTTAATTTAATAAAAATATTTTTTATTTTTTATTTTTTCCCACCACAGTTTTTTCAAACTTTTTTGCGTTACCGTAGCACGATGTGACCCAGCCCCCTCTTTGTTTACATTTGTTTCCCCTTTGAGTAGGCTATATGTGTGCCACAGGCATGTTTAATGTTTTATTCACACTATGCTGAGATGCTAAGGGCAGAGTTTATATTTTATTGTAATGTTATATGTTCTAAAATATGTAGTTGTCTGATTTCTTAATCAGAAAATTTAAGCTACTGTGAAGTTGCACTTTTACTTAAACCTGGGTTAAAGCTTGAAATTGTTGAATGACAGAGCCTGGTTTACTTTTTATTTTCTGATTTTTCTATGCATTTTAACTCTTGAGGACAGTCACAGCAATAAAGTTGCACTTTTGACATTATATCTGATGTCTGCAGTCATTTTTAAGTGCATTAAAAAAAAAATATTAATCGAAAATCGAATCGAAATTTGAATATTTCTTTAAAAAATTTTAATTAATTTTTTTTACATTTATTTTTTGAGGCCAAATCGCCCTGCTCTAGTTGGGGGTGCTGCTGCTGTTGCTTTGATGGAACGTGTTGGGAGACGTGTTGGGACATGTCCTTGGGTTTCCCTAAAAAGTGAGCTGTCCTACACACGTGCTGTAATGAGCACAAGGAGGAAACATCTGTGTGTCTGTGAGCAACAACTTTCCACCACTGCAGTCACCAAACCTTCACAACAGCTGGTGAGACACTTTAATCTGTGTTTAATTGACCCATACATGCTAACAGGAAGTGCAACAGAAGATGTGGTGTAAAGAGTGATATAAAAAAAAGCCTATTCAAATGTTACACGCAGCACTTTGTGACTAAACTACAGCTAAATTCAGCTAAGCTAAGCTAACATGCAGGTGTTATTATAATGGTCGACATTAGCACAGCACAGTGAGCTAATGGCGCCCCTGTGTGGTTCTAAAGTGTTTGTTTGCAGTTTAATTCAAGTTGTTTGTTGCTGGAAAACAGCTTTTAATCTGTAGGTAGAATAGTTATATTATATATCTACTGGTGTGACGATATATAATGTTCACGGGACGGGACAATAAACAATAGTATCAGCAGAGGTGAAAGTAACGGATTACAAGCACTCACGTTACTTTAATTGAGTACTTGTATATTTTTAAATCAGTAATTTTACTTGTACTTAAGTACGTTTTAAGAAGTCAAATAATTCGTTAAATTTCTACAGTAAATTATTTTTTGTGGTCATCATGATGATCACAAAAAATAATTATTTACTTTATTTTTTTAATTTTTAGGTTTCACAATGTCTGCAGACATTGTGAAACCTAAATAAAACAGCAATGAATGCAGGTTATTCTTGAAGTTTTTATAGTTTAAAAAATTCAGAAAATTAACTACTAACTTTTACTTTGAATACTATTTATTTGAGCTACTTTTTTACTTATACTTGAGTATTTTATGTATGACTTTTACTTGTACTTGAGTACAATTTCAATCAAGTAACAGTACTTGACCTTAAGTAGAATATATCAGTACTCTTTACACCTCTGAGTATCAGCCTTGTGTATGTATATGATATTAATTGATGTATGTAAATTTGAAAATATCAGGAACATCATAATTCCTATATTAATCCCAGGGGGAAATTGCTTTTGTTACAGCCACTTAAGAAAAAAAAAAAAAAATCACAAATAAAAGAATAAATGTTAAATAAGTTTTGAAAACTGAATGAAAAATGGGGGTGGGAGATAATAGGTGCTACTTTATCCCGCTCCTTTTTGAGCAGTGTATTTATTTGTTATCTACAATGTTTAATACATACCATATCATTAGCCGTGTAGGCTACAATTAGAAAAATGTATGTAAACATACAACTAAAGCTTTTTCTGTGTATTGTATTGCTCAAAATAAACAATTATATAAATAGACATAGAAGCTTTATTGTCATTGCGCTGAAAACAATACAACAAAATCTTGTTGGCAGTAGTCGATCATCATACAGCAGAAAGATTAAAATACTGTGTCGTAAACCACATATTGTTTAGAGTATTTTAGTATAATAGTCTACTGGGCTCACGATAACGATTCAGTTCCACTTTATTTATATTGTGCTAATTACAACAAAAGTCATCTCAAAGCGCTATCAAAATGTAAAATTTGTAATAAAAAAGAAAGAATGATATGATTTAGATGATATTTTTGGAAAGGGAAAAAAGGAAAATGCAGTTTTAAAAATAACTGCTTTTATTTGACTAAATCTGGGCACAGTTATTATACTTATATATTCAACTCATGTGAATATAGAATAAACAATATAATAATGAATAAATAGGACCATTTATAGTGCAAACAGTGCATATCTGCAAATAGATTCATCATTGTGACATTTAAAGAATAAAAATAAAAGAAAATACCTATCTGTGCATGAACTTTGCACAACAATTTTTTTTTTTTTAATATCAAACTATAACAGTCTACACAGCCAATATTTAAAATATGGACCTGCTCCTTTTCTAAAATATTATCATGTCTATATTTTCTGGTAGCATTTGAGACCGTTGGACATTGACTATGTTTGGGACGGATGGAGCAGGGATGGAAATGCTTGCATCACTCCCAGAAATCACAGTAAGAGTGAAGTCAAAACACTTCTTTGAATCCTTCTACGGGACTCCACATCCAACTATGCGCAAAACGTTTCTAACAGTGTCAATAAACGGAGTATTTTAGTTTATTGTATTTTCAACATTTAACACACTTTTTGAACAAATCGAGCAATCGTTAATTAATTAATTTTACGAGACCTACACTTGAGTTGTTTTAATTCCTTTTAGCTGATCCTTTCATTTCACATACCTGAAGTCCTTTGAGATGTTGGATATCAATGGACTGTTTTTGATATTTTCTATCTTTTTTAGTCTCATAAAAACTAACAATAGAAGAAAAATCTTTGTAACTAAAGCCATGAGTACATTACTGCTCTACACCAAATCACAACATGTTTCCTTTCATTGAAGCTTTGAAATACTGGCTATATACTCTTAAGAGTTGTATTTTGGTCCAAGATCTTACTTTAACTGTTAATTATGAATATATAAGTCCTGTTTGTGTGTGGGTAGTTTCTTCTTTACCCAGCAGGTGTCAGCATTGGACTTAAAGGCCTGAATTATATTCTTAAAACTGTAACTTTTACACACCACTCACTGTTAGAATATTTCACTGGCAGTTAAACTAAACACACTGTTACCTACTGTGTGTGTGTGTTTCTGTGTCCTTATTTATGCCTAATGGACATCAACAATGGACAATCTGGGTGCAGTCTTTACAGTCTATACCACCTATGTCAAACTCAAGGCCTGCGGGCCAAATTCGGCCTGCCAGATCATCTTGTCCGGCCCGCTGGAAGATTTTCTTCAAAGTAGCAATCACAGCACTTTTTGTAAATTACCATACAAGTAGTAGAAAAAATATGATGGAGGGTCCAATACTGCATTATTTACAGTGATGGTAAATTATTTTTGAAAAGCTGAAAAATTCTTACAAATTATCCCACAGAATTCTGGCAAATTACATTGCAAAATTCGAGAAAATTAGTTGCAAAGTCAAGGAATACTGATTTTTTTTTTTTAATTTTTTTTTAAATTTGTGATTTTTTTTTTTCTTTTCCCTTCACAAATTCTGAATTTTGTCTTGTCCGGCCCATTTCAGGTCAAACGCGGTCGTGTGTTGTCCTTGAAATTAAATGAGGTTGACACCCCTGATCTATACTCCGAGCCAGGGCTATTTATGGAATTAAGATTATAAATAGTATGAGAGTTCTTGCTTAGATCCTGCTTCGGCACAGATGGGTAGATGTTAGGTCAGGCAGCTATGAAGTAGCAATTATTAGTAGATTGTGTTTGTCTAAATGTGTGTGTTTTGGAATGAGTGTAAACTGAATCTCCATCAGGTCATTGTCATTGGAAACCTGTTAGCCATCCTCTGTGGGCTTTCACTTGTGTGTAAGAAGATACAAAGGCAACTAGACAATGCACTCTTCCATCTCAGTTGTCGCTGCTATGTTAGCTGTGTGGAATGAGGCTCGTGAAGTTTATTGGGGTTCACATTAGCTTCCACCATAGTGGTTGCTAGTCTTCCTGGGGGTCCCTAATTAAAAGCAACACAATATTTACAATAGATATACAATAGCAAAAACAGAACAAAATACAATTATAAATACAGTAATAGAATGAACAATACATGTCTTGATCTCACAGGTACAACAGGGTTTTTACTGTTTTTTTTATATACATGCAAATTTGTTGAGTTCCTCAGTTTTTTAGGCAGTTTATTCCATAGTTTAGATTATTTAAAAAAGACAGACTTTTGTAGTAAATAGTTCGAGGCCGATTAGTGACCAAATCATGACTAGAAGCACGCCTCATAGAATGTGAGTGTGTTTGGTTTACATATCTAATATTTTCCAACAATGAAGCAGGTTTACCGGTCAGGATTATTTCTTTAGAAATATTTGTAGATTGTATTGTATGTAGGCCAGTAAAGTAAGGACACTTTAATACTATGCCGACAACCTTGTTTTGGCTGACTGTTTTTTATGCAGCAGATAGTATAGTTGAACTATATGTGAGATGAGATAACTCAATGGATTGAACTACCAGTTTTATAATTATTGGAGTGTCAAAGTAAGAGCACCTTCAACCCTGAATAATGTTACACCCTTTATGGTTGTGGGTGTGCTAGTGTTGCTAGGTAGTGTCTCTTTTTATTTGATGGTGCTCAGCTGTTTGATTAGGACTGTATTTGTCCTACAGGTTAAATGATCACAAGGCATGTGGTAATACTTGTCAGTTTACTTTAAATAACTGTGACGCTGACAAAAGAGGAAGGAACTGGCTGAACTGGTGTAGCTGGTTGAGTTGTTACGTGTTATGAAGAACAAACAGTGAAACCATAGCAGGTTTTTTTTATGTCACATGATTTCTTCATTTTACTGATCTACGAAAGTCTTCCTGTTGTTTTTCCCTGTCAAAGCTTGCCTTTTTGTATATTGTTACGAGCTACTGGAATCAGGAAAACTCTGTGTGTACTTCAACTTGTTGAATCTCAGAACCCTGCCCTCTGTGAGGAGGTGCTCAGTGTTCAAGGTTCAGGCAGATAACGAGAGGTGAGTGGCTGACGCATACCTCGTGTTGTTTTACCAAAGGCTCAGATCATATTACGGAAAACAGCAGGTTGGGTGAAACCCTAGCTGGAGTCTGATTGCTGTGGTGGGACCGGAACTAGGACTAAAAGAGGACTTTTTAAAAAAAAAAAGCTGAAAAAGAAGCGAACTAAGTAGATAACAGAGGGTTTGTTGTTCTTTTTTTCCAAGAGGAGCGTCACCATGGGTGAGAAAAGACAACACAGCCTGCTCCTGTTTCTGTGTCTGTCAGCGCTTGTTCACTGTTCAACTGCTGTACTCTTTTGGTCTGCTGTGGTGGAAATAAGTTATAACAGCAGCAACAAGACTGAGGAGAAGGCATGTGAATGTGGGGTGTTTGGACGGAACTCGGATGTTGTGAGAGCTGAGGGGATTGCTACGGTTCCCAAAGGAGATCCAAAAGGCTGCGGCCCGGAAACCTTCTATAACCGTAATTCCAGCTCACCGCCCTGGATCGCCCTTATCAAAAGAGGAAACTGCACCTTCAGTGAGAAGATCAGTAGTGCCAAACTTCAAGGAGCTGCTGCTGTGGTGGTGTACAATGTGGATGGCAGTGGAAACAGCACCACTCAAATGTCCCACTCAGACGCAGACGATATCGTAGCCATAATGATTGGCAACATTCTTGGTACGGAGATCGTCAAGCTGGTGAAGAACGGGACTGAAGTACAGCTTGTTGTCGATGTGGGTCGTCCTCATGGACCGTGGATGGACACCTATTGGCTCTACATCCTGTCCATTGCTTTCTTCATCGTGACAGCAGCCTCTATCGCCTACTTTGTTTTCATTTCAGCAAATCGTCTCTACATTTTGACCCGGGACAGACGTAGGGAGAAAAAACTGAAATCAGTGGTCAAGAATGCAATCAGACGCCTGCCAGTGCGCACACTGAAGAGAGGAGATGAGGAAACAATCTCCGACTCCTACATGTGTGCTGTGTGTATTGAGTCCTACAAAGTGGGTGAAGTGGCAACAGTTTTGACATGCAACCACATTTTCCACAAAGACTGCATCGAGCCCTGGCTGCTGGACAAGAGAACCTGCCCCATGTGTAAGTGCGACATCCTGAAGGCCCTCGGGGTCGACGCGGAGGAGGAGGTAAAGGAGAACGTCTCTACTGCTGAATCTCCACCAGAGGTCACTGTGATCACAGTGACAGGTGGAGACAACATGTATGAAGTCCCACTGACTGACCCCCTGAGCTCAGACCTGGAGGGACAGCATCATCGCTATGACAACGTAGCCTTCCTGGGAGACTCTGAGGCAGCCAGAGGATGAACAACAACAGGAAGCCACAACAAACCAGGACACAGTTGAATCATTATGTGAAATATATTTGTTTTCTGGTGTACACTGCACTAGCACACAGCGGAATTATGTGAAGATGTTCCAACAATGTTCAATCAAAAAAAAATCCAAGGTTTTTAGATTCTTAAATGACTGTGTGAAATGGGATTGAACACCTCTGTGTTTTCGTTGTCCTTTTTTGTTGCAGGGTGTGTTAGTTAGGTATAGATGGTCAGAGTGGTGTGACACCAGTGTCAAATTTCTGTTTTGCATACAACACAACAGGCAGACACTGGAGAAGCAGGAATTAGAGAGGACAGCTTTTGAATGTCTGTTTGATATTGGGGCCAAATTCCTTCCAACCAGAACCTTGATAAAAATGTTTTTAATCGCTCATCGCCCCCTTTTCAAACAACCTGTGCCTCTACCAGATTGTAGCGTATTTATTTTAATTCATTTAATTGAAGCTGTTCCATATTTTAATTTTACTTTATCATATATTGTGAGGGACGAGTAAACACAGTTTTTATGGCACCTATGGAAATGCTGCGTCACACAGTTTGCAATAGCGGAAGTAAACAGAAACGTCTCTAGGGACTTCTTGGGGAAGTGTGGGGAAACACTTCTCTGGCACTTAAGATTAATTTTTTTCATTATTTCTTTTAAAAAAGGAGACTTCAGTATGCTACAGTTTAATAGACAGTATGCTGTTGAAAATGTTTTAGGGACAGCTCTGTTAAAGGAAATATTGAGATTTGTAAATCAAACCAAAAATGTTTCTGTTTTCATTTAATATGCTTATTGTTGTGATTTTATAATATTTTGTTCCTCTGGTCTACCTCTTCCTCTCAACATGCTAAATTCATACAGATCTAGGATTCTTGCCCTTCTGAGATTAAGTGTGTATCCCTCTGTGAATGGTGAAACTATTTGGGTTATTTGGTTTTTTTTGTTTGCTGATGGGGATATACTAATTGTGGTACCTAAGGTATATTTTGTCTACTGAATCATTTTCACTACTGTTTTTACAGATTCCAGGAGTCTTAAATTGTACTCTAACAATGAATATTACTTTGTGGATTAAATCACATTGATGCTTATTAGAATGTAATAAATCCCTCAAAATGAGGCTAACTTAAGATGGTGTATGTGTGTCAGTGAGCTGCAGATGTAGATGAGTATGGACATGTTGGAGTGTGTGTGTTTCTGTTCCTTACGACTGTTGGATAGGAGTGGAGTAATTACCTCTGCACAGGTGGGAGCTGATATTGCACATACCTTTGACTTGAGCTGGATAATCATCATCATCATCATGGCTTTTGGGTAGAAGGGCTTGAACAAGCAAGCAGAGACATGGAAGTGTGAAATCTTCCTCCAATTATCACTTTCTTCTGATTTAGAGGTTCATCCGCAGTGAAAGTAATTTACTTTAACCTTTGTGTGACCCAGGCTGTCGGTCAGAGCTTCAGCTATGCTTAATGTTTTAGTGAGAAAAAATAAAATAAAATAGTTGCTACCCAAAAATGAATATAGTTTTCTTCAAAGATTGTTTACTTTCAAAATCTTAAATAGGTAAAAGTGTTTAAAAGGAGGTTAGGTTTAGAAATTTCCATTAAAAAAAAAAAAAAATAAAAAAAAAAAAAAATATATATATATATATATATATATATATATATATATATATATATATATATATATATTTGGATTAAAATAGCATCAAAACTTTAAGTCAGTACTGTCTGTTTTCTGTAATATCATTAATTTTTATTATATTTACACCTAATAGTAATGGTGTCTCAATCCAATATTTATGTTGGATATCAGTCCCATATTGGCAAAAAAACAACAAAAATCGCATCTAAAATCTGTGGTATAATATTTTTATTGATTTTTTTTTTTTTTTCAGGAATTATTTAGTTTGTTAAATTCTAGAATATTCTTATGTCTAAAGTTTAAATGTATGTAACCCATTAGTTAATAATAAAAAAATAATTGCTGCTGGCTACCTTTCTCTGTTTGAGTAATAACACTTGATTAAGCCTTTTCACATTTCACACTACAACATAAGTAATAAAAGTATCCATGTTTTCATAAATATAGGATTGATATCGCTAGCAACGACAGGAGATGACTGCCAGATGACAGGAAAGATATTTTATAAAAAACATGTAATTTACTCTTTTACATGTGTCGTTGACCTGGTGCTCTTTTCCATAAAGATTAACTATTTGATTTCTCACTATGAATCAGCAGATTTCTTCTTTTCTAAAAGGGACAAAAACTGTGACATATTTTTTTTTCAGATAATAATCTTGGTAATAAAGCTGCACTTACTTTTAGAATTTAATTGCTTTTTGTGAAGTTTATTCACACGTCGCCTTTTGCCCTATTTGTAGAACAATGCTTAAATATTGCTTTTTTAGCTAAAAGTCAGATGGACAAAGTCAACATTATGTATCCTTGGTTGATTGGTTTAGTCTATTTATGTTTTACCTTCATTCAAAACTATTTTTAATAGGCCTAGGATAGTATAATTTACGATACAATAGGCTCCTGATATTGATACAATACAATATTTTTTAGAAATGAGATAAATTAAAACTTATTATTATTAATAATAAAAAAAATGCGGTTGGAAAAATACCCGTACTTATTCTGAATATGACCTTTTCAACTCAATAGAGATACAACAAATACAAACAAACCATAACAATCTGGTGTGTAGTAGATTGTGTTTTCTTTAATAGCCCCCTAACAATATTTACCATTCAACATTACATCTTTTAAATTTACAATTTAATATCGCAATATCTATCTATCTTTAGTATTTAGTAACAGGGAAGAAAAAGGTGGGGAAAAAACAACCTAGATTCTAAAAATGCCTTAAAATTTAACCATTCGTTAACAAATTTATTTTAAATATTGCACGAGAGCTATTGAAGGTGTAAATGATATATGTTTTATTTAACTGACAGAGAGCATAAACAAAACAAGCCCACACCTGAGCCATCTAATGTCTGTATAGAGTTTGTAAATGTATACTCGAGTGATATCCAGGTATTCATGGTGTACAGTAATCTGAATAATGCATCTAGAGCACATGTGTCAAATCTGGCCCTCTAGACTGTATCCAATTGGGCCTGCAGGTGAAAGTGAAAATGACCAATTAATGAAGTTGTTGATATCTCAGCCACTCTAAATACAAAAATTTAATGAAACTCTACGATGTTTGCCGGGCTCACAGTTTCCACATGATTATATCACATGGCTACCGTCATTTTTAATCTCAAATTGTTGAAAGAACTTTATAAAGTTTTCCAAAATTTTGCGATTTTCATCAAGTCATTTCACAAAATGTTCCCAAAATTTAATACAAATTGGTCACAAAATCAAGAAGGGTTAAAGGGAAGTTTCTGCTGGGACTAATATTCGTTTCTTACTGCTTGGATATTGTAGGTGCCTTACATACTTTACATATCATTTACACATTAAAGTACAAAATATAGCGCTCTAATGTTGAATTTTCTAGGTTTGACCCACCTGACATCAAACTGGTTTGTATTTGGTCCCTGAACTAAAATGAGCTTAACACGCCCAATATAGAGGATAAAACACAACATGGTGTGAGCTGATGGTAGAGGGTCAAAACTTAGCATACTGTATCGCACATGGTTAGGGTGACCATCCATCCGGATTTACCCAGACATGTCCTATTTTTACGTCTTGTCCGGACCGTTTGGCCCGATTTTACAGATAGATGAAAATGTCCAGCTTTCCCTGGTACCCTGAACGCATCTTGGGGAACAACTCCACTAATATTTGCTCTATCTGAAAATGTTAACCGGTTTCTGAAAGCGCGTGAGTTGCTCTTTACAACCAATCTCATGTCATTCCGGTAATCTTTCATATGACGGAACCATTAAAGATAAGGCTTTTTTTTTTTTTTTTTTGACAAAATCATCGGACACGCAGCGGAGAGAAGAGGGACTGAAAGTGACCAAATACTGGTAGAAATGATAAAAAAATGTCAGCGGGAAAACCTTCCTGGATGATAAATTCAAAACCTCCATGGAGCTTCAGAGAAACTTATCCTATAGGAAGTTAAGGTTACAGTTATATATTAAAATGCTTATTTAATGATTATTTAATGTTCTGTAAACCTTTTTTTTTGGAGGAAATGTTTCTCATTGTTTCAATGATTGAGAAATTGTAAAAGTTTGAGATTTTTCAAGGACAGATTGTTATAATGCATAATAAAGGTATTTGACTTGAGTCACCACTGATTTCAGATTGTTTTTAAGTCTTTGTTATAAAGAGAGAAATACATTTTTAAACCTTATGGACAATAACAACTTTATTTATCTACTATAGTATATTTTGCCGTTACAAGGTACATTCAAGAAAACGTTGAGTACTTAGACTATGCTGAGGTCATCCCAAGTGTCCTTTTTTTTTTTTGAAAGTCAAAATATGGTCACCCTTCATTCGTCAGCTTCAGACTTCCCTCCCTCTTACTGTGCTGAACTTAGCATTCATAGGTCAGATGGTTATAGGGGTGTAACAGCAAGACAAAGAATCAATACTGAGCTAACTGGCTGAGCTGGAAACTGCAGCTGAACCTCCCGTTAGAGACATGCTCCGTTCAGCAGCGACACACCTCTGATTTATTGACGCTGTTAAGGAGAAAATTGAGTCAGAAGGTTTTCATTTAATGCCGCACTAGTCCATGGCTGTGCTCCAATACTGCACTTGACCTTCGGTACCAGATAAGAATCGAACAGTGGAATTGCAGTGTACCAGCCAGAGAGCTTATCGGCTCATGTAAGAATCTAATCACTGTACATTATATCTGTGTTCTGTAACAACAAATAAAACAGGCAGAAGGCTCACAACTATATCAAGCTGCAAAACAAAGTCTGCTGTAGTGTTGTGTTAGCAGAAACACTCAGATGTTACATGTTCAGGCTCAGTCCTACACCGCCACCTGGTGGAAGAGATCAACATGGCAATATTATACAATTTATATTCCGGGAAAGGCATTATTATTACACAGCCACAAACTTCCTCCTCTCGCAGTTTTGGTCCTCAAGTGCGTCAGGGCAATTCTTTGCTTGACTGGAACCTTTGGTGTAATAAATTGGACGATAATGAAATAGGGTTTTTCACTGGCTGTATACTTTAATAGCTCTGGTGAGAAGTTCAACTAGCTTTCTTCATCTTTGGCCCCTTGTAAATCTGTTGGTGCTGAGGGTTTATGATACTCACACACATGCACAGACACAGTTAATCATAAGCACGCACGTCACGTACTGTATATTGACTACTGTTTTCCTCAACACTATGGGGCTGTTATCTTGTGATGAACTGGCAACTTGTCCATGGTGTACACTGTATCCTGAGTAAGATGAGCAGGTAGTAAAAAAAATGATTGATTGATCTTTGTCATTAGCGATTGAATGAGTAAAATTGAATGAATTTTTTGCGATTAATATTCCATTAGAGTGACGCAGCGATGCTTACTATGAAAGTAGGACATTCTGAAACAGTAATGGTTTTAAGATCATAAACCTTTTTATTTTGATAGTATTGCACAGATCATTGTATCTTCTTTACTGTTCACTGGTACTGCCATATCTCACATACTGCACAGAAGTTTTGGGAAATAATTACAAGACAAATTTACAATCAATAGTTAAACTCCCAAAGAGAGCAATACGCTATATACATAACACCAGATATTTAGATCATACATAGGTCAAAGTTACTCAAATGTGCAGATTTAGTTGTTTTTCAAACTCAAGTTGTATTTAAGGTCAAGAATAAATTATTACCTGAAAACATTCAAAAGCTCTTTATAGAGAGGGAAGGGGCTTACAAACTGAGAAGTAAAATTAATTTTAGGTCAGTGAGTGTGCGGACAATAAGGAACAGCTTTTGTATATCAGTGTGTGGAATAAGATTCTGGAACAGTTTTCCAATGTACAAATATCAAGAAATTTAAAAGAAAATATAAAGAAAATGTCTTCACGTTGTATGACAAGTTTGAAAGTGTGTAATATGTTTTTTTGGAGGTATTTATTTGAAATCATATGACGATATGTCAAAATTAATTTATTAACGGCAGCAATGGCTGGAAAACAGGATGCTGACGCTTGATTATTTGTAACTGTAGTGTAAGAAAAGGGGTGGGACTAATAAGTATGTGTATCCAGAAGTTTTTGTAGTTTTTTTTGTTCTGAAAATAAGCCATTTACGTCAAATATTTTGTTTATTATAATATAGTTTCTTTTATTATCGCATTTAATCGAAATAAAACGGTATATCATAATCAAGTGTTTGAGCAACATCACGAAGTTTCCATCGTCTTAATGGTTAAAAAGTTCCTTTAGGATAAATTAAAAACAAAACATGAAAACATATATTTATTAGGCATATAGAAGAGGTTACTGTATTTATTGACAACAAGATGGCAAAGAACAGCTATAATAAAACTGACAATAAAGCAATTTTCAATTGGTTGTTGAACAACATTGTGTGATGTGTGGATCCTTCAATGGTTTGTGTTTACCAGTTCATATTCATCTGTCAATTAGTCCTTTTGTATGTAGGCTCGTTCCTCCTCTCTGCGTTTAGCAGAAAGAAATAAGGAAAAGCCTTCCCTCTATAATCAAATTACAGGACTTGGTCTCGTCTGGTCTCTCTAGTCTCAGACTGTCTGAGTAATTACTTTAATGAAGAGAAGAAATCTGATTACAAGAGTGCAGCAGAAACAAATCTATCCATTTGGCCAAAAATTACAACATAAAACATTTTCTCTTTCCACCATATCTGCTTAGATACACTATTAGATCAGAAGCTTGGCTCTTTATTTCCAACCCCAATCCATATCTCCAGCATTTTATTGGCTACCTGATGAAATATTAATATTTTAGAGAACAACCCACCACACATCTGCCTATTTAAGTCTACTGTGAATGCAGCACAATGCCATGGGGGAGAAATTAGGCTTAAGTTTTACTATTGGCCTGTATTCATACATTTAATGTAATGTGGCCTGTCAGTGTTGTGCCACAGTGATTGAAATCTGTATTATGCAACCATAAATGACTTGTTTTTCCAGCACATTTACTAATAGAAGCAGTGTTATTCCAGCCTGTCCAGGGGAGGGGTATGGTATTTGCTCACCAATCCTTCGTCCCTCCAGCCACTATAGATGGTGCTGAGTGCAGTGGGCTAAACACACCTCATCCTGAACCTTTGTGTTATTGTTGTCACATCCTGTCCTGTCCTGTCCTGTCCCATCCATTACTGGCCTTTGTCATGTTGGCTGCCTCACACCATGTTGCCCCCCCCTCCCCACTGACTGTTAAAGGGCGGACATGAGAGGTTAGAACAAAAGAAAGGATGTGTGAAGAAGAAACACCTCCTTTCCTACAAGGAAGGACAAAATGTCAAAGGGTGATGTGTCAGAATTTCTTAGAAAGAAACTGGACCGTTCCTTATTTTTTGAGTGTGCGTTTAGACCCACCTTATATTTTTGACAAGTTTAAAGCCTTAATGTCCCATAATTACTTTCACCAAGGAGGTTATATTTTTGCCAGTGTTTTCAAAATCTTATTGGTCATCGTGTATGTTTGTATGTGTGTCTGTTTGTGTACACGATGTCCTCTGACAAATCCACTTACATTTTTTTTTTCTGTTAATTGGTTTTCGGGCACAGATGAGACCATTCAGGTTTGGTGACGGTAGGTTCAAGATCAAGGGCACAAAAATATCTCTATCTTTAGCATGGGGACACATTTCTAAAACTCATATCTCCGTCAGATCTTCAGTGATTCGTTCAACATTTTGCAGGGTGATGTGAGGCTATGACATGCAACATCTTACCAAACAGGATCCGGATTCGATCCATATTGCTGACTCAGCGATTTGGACAAATTTTGTCAGTGATGGAAACAGCTCAGAACGAAATCAGGCACTTTCATTTATTTGTCTGTAAGCAGTGTAACTCAAAAACTAATGAACTGATTTGGATGAAATATCAGGAAATATCCGAAATGGGATAAGGAACAGGTGATTAGATTTTGGGGAAGATCCAGATCAATATCCTAAATCTAACATATAGGTGATATTGAAAGATGGGGGACTGCTTTGGAGTGCTTTCTAATTTAATGATTTATTTCTAAGATATTTATACAAAGTTAAATGAGTAAAAATAGATTGAAAGAAACACAATTTAAAAGAAAATGGGTAAGGAAAAAGCCTTTTTTTTTTATTTTGCTGTAAATTGTGCAAGTCTGGCCACAGGTCTACCCTCTACTGGACAATGATTGCAATTACATAAGAATAACAACAAAAAAAATTATTATTAATAATGGAACTCTGTGATATTTACCCTAGAACACTGTGTGATAAGATAAGATAACCTTTATTGTCCCACAAAGAGGAAATTGTGCAGAGTTTCATCAGAAATAAATAACGTAATAGAAAATGAATAAAAAATGAAAGTAATAAAATGGAGGATATATACATATAAATGGGCTTGTACACAGTACAGAGAGAAAGCGGGAAGGACATTGCACTATAAAAATGAACCAAAAACAGAATATAAACTGTGGGTCTGAAGGGCTTAGAATGTACCTCAAATGAGCACGGAGTTTAAATACTGTATAAAAAGACATTTCACATTTGTCTTTATTAAAAAAAAGTGATAAACTGGAAATTATGTCAAAGAATCTAGTTATTTATTTGGGCCACAGGCTGGTTTTTGCTCTTTGTTTGATGATTTATTTTTCCGTCATTATATAATAGCTCATAGTAGCAGCATTTTAACATTGTTCTTGAATAGACTTTCAAGTTCATCATATGCTCCAGTTTCTGTACAATAACTCAGATTGACAACATCTTGGCAGCAGCCGTCACTGCTCGGTGGAGTCGCAGCCTGACGAAGCTTAGTCACAGTATGACAGGAACTGTCAATTGTAACAAGTTAGAAATGAATTAATCACATATTCAGTGTTTCTTATGTGATCATTTCCTCAGATTTAGAACAAATTTTAGAAACACATTTGGTTCAACTTGCAAAGTTTGGTTGTGGTTTTTAGCAATACATTGATGATCAAATACAGAAATGCTGAATAATGTCAGAAATAACATGATGAAATATATCTTTATTAATACACAAGTTGTGAAAACATTTCAAAGACATAGTTTTTTCTGCAGGCATTGCCTTTTTCTTTAACAGTCTCCTCTTTTGCCCACATATATCACACCCAGAGCCGTTTAGAGACAGAGTTGCGACAACTCTGTTCACGCCAATGGACCATTTTTTAGGCCGGGCTACCGGACTCAAAAAATACCAAAAAAATCACTTTGTTGTTGTTGTTCTGTTTGTTCTTGTGTACACTAGTTAAAATCACTAATCCTCTGTTATTCGGGCTGAAATTTGGTCAGTATAATCTATGGATGTGTACGCATTGACGCTCAGAGCTCGATTTTTGATTTGGGGCCCCAAAATAAGATAAAAATCAAAAGTTGATTTCTCATTTATTTGCCAGTCAAATATTACGATAGTTGGTGGTACTGAATCATTGACACATACCAATATATGAATGGGAAGTTCATAGTAAAAAATTAATGTCTATTTTTATATATGTATAAACATAATATGTATTCAATGTGTCCTGTCTGGATGTGGTGTGTTTTTTAAGTACCCCCTTTTTCAGATTTCTGCACATGCAAGCCAAATATACAGTATATTTCTGCCTTTTGCAAAACAAAAAGTAGACAGTGAAGTTATTGTGAATTTGTAATTATTATGTATTCATGTATATATTGTGTTGTGAAGGGCAGGGTTGCGTATTGTATAAAGAAAGATTTAATTAAATGTCTTTGCAATGGATTTCCTAGACAATGCAACAGCATCATGCTCCTAATGTTAATCCTCCTCTGACCCGTTGTGCTGTCAGTTGACGATCATTGATAGTCACCTGTCAGACTCCTTTTTTCCTAGTCTGTCCCAGAGCTCTTTCAAGGGTATCTGAAATATATCGATATCTGAAAGTCAAAGATTACATTAAATCATTAAGATTACATAGGCTACATAGAAGTAGTCGTGACCGTTTACGTCACGTCCTGTGACACGTAATAATTATAATGTTAATAAATCGTAAAAAGTGTTTCCATTGTGCTTTTGCAATACATTTCAGTATTGAAACGACTTTTTAGCGATATTTGAGTATTTTTTCCGAAATTCAGGCATTTCCAATAACCAGTTTTTTTTATTGCTATTTAGATTTTGTGCCTTTCCAAGGGTAATGATAACCCAGCTACAGACTCTGAACATTGCCATTATTTTTTACATGCTATCACACACACGCATCCCTGCACGCATGAGAGGGCCATAGAAAGACTGATGACTATAAAGGCTCTACGAAAAGGTCTGAGGAACACATCTGCATTCACAATCAGCCTCCGTCTCCATCGCTAAAGTGATGTCTCAGCACCTGTCGGTTATCCTTAAACGCATTCAACCACTATATCTTCAGCACATAGAACTCCTATGTGGCTTATCTGTTGATCACCACATTTGTATAAACAGTGGGTCCACTTCATGAAAAATGACTCGTCAGCATTCTGAAGTGACAATGATTTAGCCGAGGAAAAAAAATCTCCCATTTTCTCTCACTGAATGTAAAAAAGGCCTGAGGCTAAGATTCAAACCAAGTTCTCCCCCTCAAAGAAAACGCCACTCGTCACAGTTTGACAACATGGATCAATGAGCGAGCTGCCCTTCATCAGCTGCTGCCATTTCTTGTCATTTTGTTCATGCCTCCCTCCCTGAAGGCCCCATTTTCTTTGAAATGTCAATAGTTCGTGAAAGCGCGATGTGTGTATGTTTTGTATGAGTGTGCATGTGTGTATTTGTATGCCACGTCCAATCCCTGCAGTCCATCCATCCACTCTGATTAACTCCTCATGTGTCCTGTTGCCTGGGGCCGTTAATTAATGACCCATTTGCTTAATTGCAAAGAGCTTGCAGTAAAAAAAAAAAAAATAGAAAGGAAAACGGGCCATTATGCAGCAGACAGGGGGTTGATTTTTTATTTTCACTCAAGGGTTGTCCTGAAGGTGACATCGGGTGTGATGGAGTCAAAGACATATGGGAGAAGAACTTACGTCAGACTTAAATATTGTTAAAAAAAAAAAAAAGATGCTTCAGGGTGCCTTGTCTTTATACGATCAGAGGTAAAAGTAACAAATTACAAGTACTCACGTTACTGTAATTGAGTAGCTTTTATGGGTACTTTTTTGAGTGTATTTTTAAAACAGTAATTTTACTTGTACTTAAGTACATTTTAAAAGAATGAAAGTAATTAATTAAATTACTACCCCCGTTACTGAGTAAATGATTACTTTTTGTGATTTTTTTTTTTTTTTTTTTTTTAATTTCTGTTTTGTGGTCTCTTCGTAAATGTTTATAAATGTGAGAGGGGTCTGGCTGCAGACCTGCACTGTCCCCTCCACAGTCGTGACCCGTCTTCCGCTTTCAAAATAAAAGTGACTGCACCGGTGTCATGTACTGAGAGCGCATCGTACTGAGATTGTATATGCACATGCGCACTACTGGAAAATTATTTTTTGCCAAAAAAAATTAGAATTCATTTTTGTTTATTTTGTTTGCAAAGTGAACGAACACGTGTTTTCTTTGTTTATTGGATTATGTTAGGGTTATAATCTCAGTACGGAGGTAAACTCCGCTCCATAAATTACGTAGTTTTCGTTTCCTATGTGGAAATACTTCATTTCTTGGGGATTTATTGTATGTGTATATTGTTACTATGATTTATGTGTGCTGACTTCTACAGAACTCAATTGAGACATTCAAAATAAAACCGAATGCACCGGACAGTACGTAGTTTTTGCTTCTTATGTGAATACACTTTATTTTCATCCGTCCATCCACTTTCAGACCCACTCGTTAGTTTTTTTCAGGATCGCGGGGTACACTTTATTTCTTGGGGATTTGTTTCATGTGTATAATGTTTCTGGGATTTTTGTCTGCACTGCGATGACCGGAAGCATTTCAAAACAAAAGCGAGCGTACCAACAACACTTTTGGCTTTTCTATAATCGGCTATTTTTCACAGGGTTTGCGTGTCAGTCTACAAAACAGACAGACATATAGATTTCATATAAGCTCAAACAATAACAATTTACTGTCTTTCTGTGAATTAACACGTGAACTTACTATGGTGAAATCATAGGGAGCATCAAGGACTGTGTAAAGGCCATACTATAAACAAAATAATAAATTGATCTTAGTATATTTAAAGGACATAATGCAATAGATTTGACTAATTATCTTTCTTACCATCAGCATGAAGATGCCACAGTCATGCCCATAGGTTTGTCTTGGAAATCCCTAGCATGGCAAACAGAAGATAGTTGATCATCATCATCAACATTATACTTTTACCTGTATGTCTGAGCCAGTCTTCTCCTTCCATACACCTGTATTAAGACCTAACTATGCTGTAAAACATGGTCCTCTGTCACACACACACACACACACACACACACATACACACACCTTTCTGCTATTGATTTGGCTCTTACGGAATAACTCAGAGGCTTTCTAAACTGTTGTGTTATTATTTCTGAAATCGTGGTTGTATTTTCCCATTTTTGAAATAAGGTGTCTAAAATGTTCACATCATAAACATCATTTCAAAACAATGACAGAAAAGTGAGTTTTCAGTTGTTTTTCACTGCAACTTACATTTCCTTGATTTTCCTTTCCCCTTTTACCAGCCAAACCACATTTGCTCAGATTTATGAGTACAAACATAGGGACAAATACATGAATCTTACCTTTAAATGAAATGCCACCTTTTAAATGTGATTCTAAATGCCTCTGCAGCCTTGACCCTCTTCCTAGTTTGACGTTGTTGCACAGAGGGCAGTGAAACAGGCTGCAACATGTCGTACAGCGTTTTGTAGTAGGATTACAGCAGGAATGATAGATATACGCATCTGTAAAAGACAAATAACATTGTACATCATGCAGTATTATGTCTTTGAGCAGGAAAATGGCACATTTAAGTGAACATGCATTTAAGTTCACATGCACATAACGGCAAGCTTATCCCAGTGGGGTACGGGTACCCCCAGCTGTGTGCAAATTGTCATAGGGAGTACATTAATAAAAAATTCAAATTCGGAAACTAGAATATAAATTGACCAGCAGTCAGGAGCTTCCATGCGTAGCCACACATTAGCCGATGTAAGACTACCCATGGTTACACTTATTATTATTATTATTATTATTGTTATTATTACTAGTACAGTGCCTGTCGGAAGTATGTATTCATGTGGGAGCATAAGGGGTATATTTGCGTGTGCAAAATGTGGGTGCAATTTTCCTGGTTTAATTCTGTGGGACATGTGCATGACTTCATCACTTTTATATTTTTTTGTATGGTGTATTTTTCTGTAACATATGTTTTTTTGGTGTCATGTGTATTTGTGTATCTTTCTGTTGTCTTTTTGTGCATAAATGTTTGCTGTTTTTTGAATTTTTTGTTTTGTAATGTATTTTTTTTGGAGTCATGTATTTTTGTATAATTATTGTTTTTGTTGCTATTGTAGTGTGATTCAGGAGTAATTTTGTGTATTTTTTGTATGAATATTTAGTTTTGTGTAATTTGAGCCACTTTCATATTTTTGTTGTATTTTTCTGTAAATGTATGTTTTTTTAAGTCAAGTACAGTGCCCGTCGGAAGTATGTATTCATATAGTGGGAGCTTAGGAAGAGTTGTAGCATTATAAAGGGGTATATTTGCAGGTGCAAAGTAAAATAGTGTGTGCAATTTCCCTGGTTTAATTCTATGAGACATGCGCATGATAAATGTGTTGTTTTTTTAACAAATTTTTATAATTTTTTTGTTTGGTGTTTTTTTCTGTAATGTACAGTACCCGTCGGAAGTATGCATTCATGTGGGATTATAAGTTTAGTGTATTTTTCTGTGTGACTCTCTATTTTGGACACAAATCTCCTCCGTAGGTTCTCTCTCACACACGCGCGCTGTTGAGAAATGTGCAGCTTTCAACACAGCAGCCATTGCCGTCAATAACTTCCGGGTGAGGTCTGTCCGGTCTAAATAGCGAACGGTCAAACGAACATGAAAATAAACGTTTCGAAATGTTATCACCAAACAAAGAACAGTAAAAAAAGTATTTTCCCTCAAAAGAGAAAAGAGAAGTCCACGGGAGCTCGTGCACGCACCAGAAGTGAGCTGTGCAGTGAAATAGATATAGATGGTGCGCTAGCGCCCCCTCACACCCCGCGGTCAAAAGCTGAATAGGTTTCATTTCGGGGCCGCCCAGAAGTGAAATAAAATTAAAATTAACATTTTGAAATGACCAAATGACTCCAAAATAACAGATACACACACTCTGGGTATTTGGAACCAGTCGACCTCACAGTGGAACGGGTCACGACAGTGGAGGGGACATCTCAGTGCAGGTCTGTCATGACACTGCAGGTCTGCAGCCAGACTCTTGTGGTTTTGGCAAACCTTTTATTTTATTCAGATGCCTGTGTGGAAAATAAATCATGTTCCAACTGTGCAAGATTTGGTCTCTGCCTTTTTAAGTTCATCCATGAGATCTTTACTGTTAGCAAGGGAACTGTGGCAAGATTAATGATCAAAAATAAATGTGGGGGGGTGAAAGTAAATTTGAGTCCTATTTAATTTAGCCACTTTTTACTTGTACTTGAGTATTTTATGTATGACTTACTTTTACTTGAGTACAATTTCAATGAAGTAACAGTACTTCTACTTGAGTAGGATATATCAGTACTCTTAACACCTCTGGATACGATACATTTTATTTTCCCCTTAGGGAAATTTGTTTTGGACTCGAAGCTGCAGAAATGAGCTGTTATTATAAATAAATAACAATAAATTACAGCAAGATTAAAAAAACCACAAAAATAGAAGGAATAAAAATACAAGATAACATAACATAAGATCTCTGATACAATTGCATTCCCCTGTACTATTGTGTTCATGTTCATCTTTGTGCTTTAATCCAGTGTGAACGTAATCACATCTAATGTGACATACAGTACCATAAGCTTCAGGTTGCTCAGTGTCTTTCTGTGTTATCCTGGGGTCTGTGTTTGACCGGAGGCAGCACACTCTAAGAGGCTTCCGTCCACTCCTCTGACCATCTGTCGCAGGCCTGCCTGGGCTTCCCTACACAGTTTGTCCACAAGCTGTGGCTGCCATTTGGATTCCCAAAAACACTCACTCCAAGGTTTGTCCTCATTTTTAGTCGGCCATGAGAATTGATGCTAGGGGCTATCGAGTGCAGTGGTATTTTTGAAGAAATAATTACCTAAGGGTATCATATGCCCTCCCTTTTTAATGGCGGATTTTCCAGAAACTTAAAGGAGCATAGAGCAGGATTTGAGAAAAAATAAACATGAATTTTTTTTTATGCTAATGGTTGATGAAGCGATCTAAACCCAAGAGAATGAGTCTACACATATTTCTACCTATTGCCTTGAAAAGATTGTGTGATACATTTTGCATTGCTGTTCCGGATCCGATTTCCTCGCGCAGTTCTGCAGACGTGAAGTCAAATGATGCTGATGGTGACGTCAAATGACGCTGATGTGTGTTCTCGACAGCTTGGAGTGGCGGCCCAATACTGGAAATAAAAAAGACTGCTTGGAGGCTGGAAGACGACAAGCATGGTGGACCAAACTACTGTTTGGTTCCGCAGAGGCATGCAGGGAGGTTGGGCAGTAAACAGTTACGTGAACGGCAAGTAAATAAATAACCGTATCACAGTTGGAGTGTTACAACCATGCAAAACTGGCAATAGTCTCTCAAATCATGGCTGTAGATACACACTCCTCCCCAAAGCACAGATTAAACCAAAAGGCTGACTAACTGACGATAACTTAAACTTCTGACGCATCACTGAAAACCAACAAATAATCACTGATCTGCCACCAGTGCGCACATACGCACACACTAGAGCCACACATGCAGGGAGGGAACAGACAAGAGACAGAACTGTACACATGGAGACATGCAGCGATGGACAGGCAGACACACACAGACCAAAAACGGACTGGGAGACATGGAGCAGCAGGGAGACGTGCACAGACAGCGGTGTTTCCAGATGAGGAAACACACACACACACACACACACACAAAGATCAGGATCCACGTGCACCACAGTGACCAGGCATCCACACCAGATCGCCTGTCACTCAGACACCTAAACTTAAAGAAAAAAACGGACTGAAAAACACGGATAGAGGCTGACACCATGACAATCCACTGCGCTGATAGAGTTCATGTGCGCCCCCGCGCCGGCTTGGCTGATGACTGCAATTACACTAACGGCTGTCGTGTGTCACTATGGAATCCTATTCTTGATCCTGCCCTATGCTCCTTTAAAGATGGTTTACCTTCTTGGAACTTTTGTGTTGCACTTTTTGAAAAGTGGTTAATGGGCTTTTTTTTGGAATACTTCATTTTATTTGTTATTTTGTTATATTCCTGTTGAGTTGAAAAGTATGTAGACTAAGTATTAAAAGCAGTTATTTTTTTAAACTGCAATTTCCCCTAAAATATTGTATTGTTTTTGTATTGTAAACCCATTATTGGCTATTGTATTGTATCATGAGCTCAGTGTATTATCCCACCCCTACTTAGCAGATGATTGTGCTGGTTGAGCAGTGTCAAATGGTTAATGGGTGAAGTTAAGGTATCAGGAAGACTTATTAGTTTAAACTGTGTAATCAGACCAATAAATCAGCTAATAACTTGTCAATCCAAAAATTGTGTCTTGCAGAAATTATCAATGGTCAAATACTGTCAGCATTTATTTGGATGCAATGCCTTTTTTGCATAAAAGGCTGCTACAATGTCCTTGAAAAATTGGCTAGTTCAGCGTTTATTAATTTGTTATTCTTCTTTACCACCATCCGACTTCAGTACCTGCTGATCGTAATCAGTGTAATGGAGCAGCAAATTTGAACTTGTTCCAGTATACTTCGTGTCGAAGGCAAAGTACCCGTTAGGTCACCAGTACATAATAGTGCTAACACCTTGATACCGATAGCAACACAACGTGTTTAGTTTCAAGTTTTAATGTGAAGCCCTGTTAATATCTATTTATTACCTATTTAGAAGTGGTATTTAATACTTGCTTCTGATGATAGGATTTTGTTTTTCATAAAGGGAGCTTAATGAGAGGATATTAGCCTTTTGCACTGCTTGGAAATTTCTAATCCGTGCATAAAGATGCGTGACAGAAAGTGCCTGTATCAGCTGAATTGGTAATACTAAATTACGTTGTAATTATCCATAATGAATGCTATGTTGGAATATAGCTGTTCGTTAACAGAGGTAATCACCTTTATTACTTGAGTAAAAGTGCAGGTGCTCCTTAAGTAAAAGTAGCTTAGTCAAATTATTACTAAAGTGAAAGTATTGATGTATTTGCAAAACAAAATAGGTTAATGCTATTGCTAGGTTAATGCTAATGCTAGGTTAATTTTAATGTTATACTAATGCTATTACTAGGCTAATGCTATTGTTAGGTTGATTCTATTACTAGGTTAGTTTTTTTTTTTTAATTGCTAGGTTAGTGTTATTGCTAGCGTAGTGCTATTGCTAGCGTAGTACTAATGCTAGGTTAGCATAAATGTTAGGTTAATGCTAGGTTAATGCTAATGTTAATGCTAGTTAGTGCTTATGCTAGTTAATGCTAATGCTATGCCAGCGCTTGCTAATACTAATGCTAAGCTAATGCAGTGCTGCATCCTCACTTGCATTTTCTTCAGGAATTGCAAACATTCTAGTTATCTCTATGGTAGAAAAGAATAAAAGTTTCCATGTCTTCAATGACCTGCCTGCTATCTGTCAGCTGAATCTGACACGTGTTTCTGTCGTGAACCAGGTTTTACTGCAGTCCTACTCCTGCCAAGTCACCATGATAAGGACATTATGTGCTTGGATTTGAGATTATATAAACAGCAGATTCATTCATATGATTTAAGACCATCAGCTCAGTGCAGGGCATTTTATAAATGTGAGATTCGCAAATAAGGTGCAGGAGGTTTTGTACCCGGATTTGTTTCAATGTGTATCTTGCTTTATATTATCTCAGTAATGGGTAAGTATGTTATCCAATATTTTGTGTCTAAATGTTCCCAGCCAAGTGTTATTTACGCTTTTTGATAAATTGTTACAAAGCAGGTGGTGCCCATAAAACTTTGAGAGCGACATTTATGCTTTTGAGCAGTGAATATCTCTTTTAAACCCAGCTGAACCATACACTGCCCCTGATATATTTTATTAAGACACATTTTTTATGTTTATGGCATCTTTCTGAGCTTCCAAGTATTCTTGGTTATGGAAACAAACATCGTCATCGTCCTTCCGTGTGACCTTTATGCCGTGCTGACACTTTCTCTACATGTTAACACTCTCATGGGCATTAGATAAGTGGCTGCCAGCAAACTATGGACAGAGATATGATCATCATTGCATAATTCTAGGATGGGCTTATTTTCCAGTGCTACGTTGTTAACTATTAAACCCTGCAGTCAGATAAAGAGTAAATCTGATTTGCGTTAAAGGTATGATGACATTATTAATAACCTCTCTGGTATTTTCCATTCTTTTTTCCTTGTGGTATAATTCTGACTTTATGAGAAGACATAGGCTGTTGTTGTTGCCAGAGGAAAAAGGCAGGCTTTGTCGTAACAGTCTACGTGCACATGCATGTGTTACATCTCAGCGATTTTGTCAAAGCAGAGGCCCGAGCAGGGAGAGGGAAGTGGCTCTCGAGCTGGGAATAGATACGAGTCTCTAGCATCAGGTGGGCTCATCTAGAACCTCATGTGATGTTGAATAAACAAAGAGGATCTTGGCCTCTGGACCGAGTAGGATTGTTAGGCCGATTAGAGGGAAAGAGGGCAACTTTGTTTAGGTATAAACTTTTCCAAAGTGCAGACACAGGCCTTTGTAGGAGTCTCCTGTGTGCTCCATGCAGAACTAAGATTTGTTGTTTGAGTAAATTTAGGATGCAACCTGGGTGCTTTCATGATTTAAAAACTGACAAACAAAAACATAAATACCGGTAATTTCTAATGTTAAAAGGTCTAATGGTCTCATCAATGCTTTAGTTCATTGTATATGATCATTCTCCATGTCTCCTCAGACAGATATTATATTAAACTAATTGGATGACATTAGGACTCTCTCGAGTGAGCCATTATAATTTGTCTTTGTTTCATATTAGAAAAATGTAATCTTATCAATTACTTTTGTTGTCCACCTGCTAAAGGAAGACAATATGCAGAATAAAAATAAGTCTTTAGCTTTGTTTAGTTTTTATTATTATTATTACTATTATTATTATTATTATTTGTAAGGCTCACTCTCTGTGTCATATCTTTTTAAGCTCAAGATAATACAGTGTTTGATTAGTTTGAATCATTGATATAGTAATGTAAAAAAGGTAAAAAATTGCTTGAAACAAGAGCACACAAAGTGGAAACCTCGACTCAGTACCAAATCTAGGACTGGGCAATATCTTATTTAAGAAATATTGATTTTTCTATTTTAGTGATACAGAAAATTACAAAATACTCCTAAAATACTCATTTTGGGAGTCGCTGCTTTCACTACTTCTCAGGACAGCATTAAAGGCACAGTTGGATGGATTACTGAGGATGTCCTAACCCACACCTTCCCCTAAACAAGCCACACTACAAAACTTGATGTGGCACATATTGTGCAGCTGTTTGCTAATAAATGTGCCTGTGTGGCATTTTGCATCAGCAAATCTAACTCTAAATTGTCTTTCTGGTCAGACTTTGAGTAAAACATTTCAAGGTTTATATGGTATATCGCCATTTTGAAGAAAAATATCGAGATATGAGTTTTGGTCCATATCGCCCAGCCCTAACCAAATCTCCTTTTGCCAGATATTGGCAGTTATCTGGATCAGTGGTCCTGATCATGGTACCATTATCATTCACGCTTTTAATGCTTGTTAGAAATTTCTATCCTTATTAATAACGATACAGTAGTCCCAATACATTGGTATCCGCATTTTTAAAAAAAGTCATGATGAAATGTTCAATCCAGATCCGATCCAGATGAAACTCAGTAATGCAATTTGGAAACCAACCTGACATAACTGAGTGAAATTTCATTAAGATCTGACATTTATAAAATGCAATAGGAATTTTTTTTAATTTCACCAATGAGAGACAGAGATTTGATTTTTCATACTGATCAGAGTCAGGTTATTGATCCTGATCCCCTCCAAAATTTAATGGAATCTTCCATGGCACAAGGTCTATCTTTGGTTTCAAATGTTATCAAAATCCATTACTTTTGAAGTAATTCTGCTAACTGACAAATAAATAAACACCTGTGAAAATATTACCTCTGGCAGAGGTAATAAGCTTATCGTATATTAAATAGTTGTACCTTTTGGTTAAACAGCTCAAATATGCATGGACAATAGGTACATGTTTTTCTATTTTACTCTGAGGGTGACTTACTGCTGATGTGTATGGATTTGGTTTTCATGGACAAAAAACGCCTTTACATTTCCCTCGCTGTCCTGGTTCTCCTTGTAAATTAATGTAATTTACAGCCTCTATGAAGAACAGCCCGTCGGAGCTCAGGCACAGCAAGCTGAACGAAATCAACCTCGATCACAACAATCTTACAGCAGGTCAGTCATCGAGGAACTGTTAGGAATACACAATCAAATGAGAGAGAAGGTAACAGTCGAGGAGATGGGGAGATGGCTCAACACAGGAGGAGGGATACACTAAAGTCATTTACATGCATGAAAACAGGCACACACACACTTTTCTGACTCTCATTTGCAGCCTGAGGGAGCCAGTCAGAGTCGGTGAGGTCTCCTGCACTGAAATGGCCACGATGGCTCTCCATGCTTCTTGATTACTGCTTTAGATCTCAGCAGGTGAAGGGCAATATTTCCCAGGCAATGTGTGGGAAACCCCGCTTTCACCCTAGAGCGGTACCCCACATTTGCATTTGTGTTTATCTTTCTGAGTTTATCCCTGTTGAAAGCCCCTGGAGGCTATGTGTGGTTTCATTATGCATATTATGGTGTGAACAATTTATCCTCAGGGATTTTTATACCTTGATCAGCTTTATTTATGTGTGTGTGTGTGTTTGCGTGTGTTTTTCTCCGAGTAAATGAGCCAGTGTTTGTGACTGGCCATGTGAGGTGAAGTGTGACACTGGTAACTGCAGGCTATGGTGGGTAATTTTCCTTGTGAGTGACTGTGCCATCGCATCATCCTCTCGTTTTCTTGCCCTTCCAGTCATTTGGTCTTTGTGCGCAACTTCCATCACAGACCTTTTCTTGTTTGTGTGAGCGGAGAGCATTCAAAAAGTCAGACTGCCAGAAGTAAATGAGGGTAATCAAGTAGAACACTGAGGACAGCAGAATTAAGACACACCAGAGAGAAAAAAAGGCCAAATGTAGCCCAGGTCGCTTTATGGTGGGTGTTTGTTGCTGTCCCACAACCAATTTTTTTGCCACCTAATTGCTTTACAAGCTGTGTTGTGACACCAGTCTCAAAAATCCATCTTTATAAATGGAAAACCTTTTTCTTTGTGAAAAGCCTCATCAGCTGCGATTAGACACACACAGACAGACAGACACACACGCACATACACAAACGCACGCACATACACATTCATCCAGGTAGGCAGGAATATCTGCCTTTATTGCTAGATTTTTTTTCCTCTTGCCAGTTCACAAATAAGCCGATAATTCAGCAACACCTCATTTCACCAACAGGCCCTGATAGCATTAACCGTTCAGCAGAATGAGCTGTTCTAAAATAAAGCTCGACAAGCTGTTTACCTCACATAGCAATCAACCCACATAACAAAAAAAACTCTAACAAGCCCAGATGGACAAGAACACCAACACCAACAGAGAAGATAAGAGCTCATGTTTATCTACCTCATCTATCCATGTATGCATCCAATCAAAGGTAAATGTACATTCTCACAGCCTTTTCCTCTAACAAATGGTGATACGGCTTTGGCCTGTAATGTGTTGAGATAAAATACAATCATGAATATTAATGGCCTCACCGTTTGAGATAAAAATGCTCACAATATCCATTGTTTACTGAATTTAATTGGACTTTAACCTCCACAAAGGCATTTCACATTTTGATTTTGGAACATCAGCATCACCCACACATATGCATTTTAAAAACAAAAATCACCTCAAAAAACACTTTCACATGCAGCTTTTTTGGAAATGTTTGCACTATTGATTTTGGAGTCCTCATTGTTTAGATAGACATGGCATTTCTGCTGTTGGCACGCTTCACAGAATGTATTACCCAACTTATTCCATGCCCAAATGATCTGTGAATAAAACATGTGGAACCCATACTGGGTAACATCATTGCACTACTGCCTTCTCTCTGTGAGGGCAATCTGAAGAAGTTGTCAAAGACAATGAACATGCACAATATTTACATACAACATGGCAAAGGTATGAAAAATTAAAGAAACTTAATAGTCCTGCATTGCATGATAATGGAATTGTTGTACCCCTGGCTCTCATTAACTGATCTATACAACAAACTTTTGAATTTCTAGACCTGAAATTATAACTGTCTGTTGTCAAACCCTTTTGAGGGTGTCATTTCACTGTTCTCCTTTTACACATGGCTACAAATAGGGTCACTGATTTGGAATAGAATAGAATTCACAATGACAAATTGTTTTTAATCATAATCCGTTTGGATAAATGATGTTTTTATTAAAGCTTAAGACTTTGGTCCCCGAGTTCTATAGCCTATACCCCCTTGAGGAGCGTGGAGAAACTGCAGTGTCAATGTTTTCCTCTGAAGCCAGAGCAAAGCAGAGAATATTGATTAACACTAGGCTAAGACTGCCTCAGTTTTCCTAGGATTAGGACCCAGTGCTTGCTATACTGATCATTATGATAGCATCAAGGCTGACCTTGTCATTTTTCATATCATGTTTGTATCATGAACTTCATTACACTCGCAATCATCTTAACACAGTATTACCGAACAGTGAGAATCTGATTTTCCTTTTTCTTCTCCACCTCACCCCGGGCAATGATGTTTTTCCCAGATTTGACTCATTACAATCATTTCTTCCCTCGTCTTCCTTCTAGCGTGTCTCTTCAGAGCTGCTCTAATTAAACAGGGTCGGTGGTGGTACAGAATCTTCCAGCCGAGCAGAGTAGAAAGGCTCTAATTCCAGCTCTCAGGATGGAACTATAACACACAATGGCCCTGCCATCCTCTCCGCCCCCCATAGATGCTCCAATGAAAGCCCTCTCCTCAGGCAGCTTTTTAATAGGCCTACCCTCCTGCACCACACACACAATCGTAACACACGCTTAAACACAGGCAAACCCAAATGCACATTTAGAGCTTGCACACATGCACACACGCAAACTGCACAGACACACACACCGACAAGCTATTGACCCCCTACCTGTGTCTGTCACTTGTACTGCAGCTCACACTGCTCTGGGCCTTTTGAAGTGCTCCCAAGGCCAGACGACGGCCCTTTTACTTTCCTTATCATGCCGAGGCACAACCTCTTTGCTGAAGCCTCTACTCTGGCCAACCACTATTGTGAAAGGAGTTGTTTAAAGCAGACTGATGGGGACTAGACGTTTTTGACCATTTTCCCCACATGATGTAGATGGTAAGAGCACTTGAACCAAGAACCTTTCAACCCTGAGTTTGTCTGGATGCCTGTTTTTTTAATTATTTTTTAAAGTAAGGCTTAAAACTCAGCAGGACAAACTTACAATGTAAGATTTCTGCCTTCACTTTAAAGTGGTATTTTTTGGACATTTTGTGTCATTGTTGTAAAGGATAACTCTCTAAGTCCTGAGTTGCATTTGAAATGCAGACATCTTGGATGTTTGCCTTTGTAGTCTTTATGAGAAGATCATCTATAAAGAGGGTTAATTACTGGTAGTAATTCCAATAATCCTAATAAAAAAACAGTAGTATTTAAGCCGTGACTCTCACCCTGTGTTTTTTTTTTCTCGTGCTCCCAACCGTGTCTTGAGGGTCAGGCGTTTTGCCACAGGTATGTTTGTATTGTACCTTGATCATTGATTGGTCTTAGGGAAGACATATTCATAGTTTTTATATTGCGCTACTGAGTGGTGTGGTCTGGTGGCGTGTGTGCCCCTTTAAATTAACTTGTACAAGTTATTTTTGTTTGGATTATTAGTAAAAGTTTATTCTTCTTTGCTCGAGTTCATTTGTACCAGTTAATTCTTTTCAGTTTATAAGTGCATTATTTTTGTTTAATTGAAGTAGACTTCTCGGAGTGTGTAATTGTCTTTGGTTAACTTAAGTGATTATTTTGTTTAGTTGGCAGGTAGTGTTGATGGTTTATTTAATTAACCTTTTGTTTATTCAGTGTTTCTTTCATATTTCTTTTCTTCATTGTGTTGCCCCCATTAATTATTTTATCCCTTTCGGTTGCTGAGTGCCGGTGGTGGTGTTGGTGAACTGGGTGGCGGTACGCTTTCCCTCTCCTGTGTGTGCTGTGTCTCCTTGGGGTTTTGGTTGTTTTCCCACTGTGTGCGCGCCACGTGTGCCTGGGTGATCTTCTTAGGTTCCTCCCCCCTTCACTAGCCTCGGTCCATCTGCTAAGCCTCAGCACCAGAATAGGGTCTCTATCCTCCCCATCCCATGGTGTGTATGGTGTTTTAAAAATAACATTTAAGCTTCTGTACAATAAAGTTGATTCTGTTATTGGAACCACGTGTCTCTGAGTGAAACAAGCTTGTGTGCCTTAAGTGATTTGAATAACATAATGCTCTGGGTGGCATTGTCCGGCAAATCAATTATAGTTCATAGGTAACCCTAAAAATGCAGTGGGAAACTAGTGTACCCATGCTGCTCCTCTTGCTGTAGCTTGCCACACATGTATGTCTCTTATTAGCTGCCAACATATGAATCTTGTCACTTTGTTCTTAATGGTCACTCTGATATTTACACCCTCTTCTGGCATTTATTTTTATTCTTACAGACATGTGTTCATGCAGGGAGAGAGGTTTGTAGAAAAGATGGATTGGAGGATGTTGAGAAATATGATCTTCTCAGCCACATTTAGAGACAAGAAAAGACTTCATTGGTGATGTGTGGGTATGTACATTTGAGACGGAGGTGGTAGTATCTGGTGGTTGTGGATGTGTGTCAGCCCTGAATGGTAATTTTCCTGTTGGAAAGAGTAGCTGTTGTGCAATGTCTTGGCGTTCAGCTCTTCCTCTCCTTTCTGTGCCATCTTCTACCCTCTGTCACACTCTGCCCCCGCTCCTCTATTTGCCTCTAGCCACCCTGCTTCAGTCCTTTATGCTTGGAGAGAATTTAACCCTGCTCTAATAACACAGACTCAAGATGGTCTCCACTCAGGGTGGGAAGAGTGGGAAACAAGATAATATTCTGTGTTATGCTCATTTTGTGTTCATGTGGACTGACATTTAAATCTTACTTTTTTGGTGAAACAAAAGCACAAATTGGGGTGTTGGTCTGATTTCTCTTTAGTGATCAATAAGGTAGGGTGGTAATAGATACATCAGCCTGACTTGAAATTGCTCTTTGCTGGTGTTCATACACTTTCACATGTCCTGTTATCTGCATGGGTAGAACAACTTCATCATTTTTGCCAGGTTCAGGTTCATGCTGTCAAATCAAGCCTGGTAACAAAGGCAGAGTAATTCACTCACACTTGCTCACCAAACATCAAACCTCAACAACTGCCGATCAATCAACTTACAAGTCTTTGATAACTTTGTGTGATCTATGTCTTGTTTTCACTACTTTATTGCACTTCATCTCTGACCTAGACGGTGTTAACAATGATATGAGATTTGGTCTAAAGCATAGACTGTAAAAAGAATGGATGTGACGCCCTCCATAGTTCCCACTCAACGTTCTTGAAGCCAAAATACAGCGCTTAGGGGCGCAATCATCTTGCAAATTTGACGCCATTAGGAGTCTTCGAAGTAGGGTCCTGCAGGAGGAGCCCTGGTAACACGCCCCGCCCATTTAGCATACTGGCCAATCATCGGCTGTCAATCGTCGTAATATATGATGTCAAATCCCGTTGTTCAACCTCAAATAACTTTTTCAAAACAAACTTCACAGAAGAATGAGCATGTGAACACAATGTAGGGTGATAATAAATAATGATCACAGCAGAGTTTAGGTTTGGAAAAAAATTGTGATGAGTATTTTAACTTTACAGTTTAAATCCCATCCGTTAACATTGAGGAGGTGGGGTTTATTACCTATACAGCAGCCAGTAAGCAGAGGGAGCTCTAAAAATAAAAGCTTCATTTTTGGAGGAGCTTGTCCCGTCCATTTTCTTTACAGTCTAATTTATATGAACTTTTAGCCTTCAAGTTCCCATATAATCCCTCAATAAGGGGGCATCACCATTTTGGAGATTTCAGCCAATCAGTAACTGCATATTATGTTCTTGCCATTTCAGGCACCTTTCACTCTGCTCCCCTTCAATAGAAAATCTATGGTGAAATTAAAAAAAATGTAATCTAAAGTTTTAGGTGTTATCCAGTTTCTTGGACGTTATGATGTTATTCTGAAGAAAACCAGTGACATTACAGCTGACGGAGGTTTACCTTTGCACAGGAAACAAGAAGCCAGACTAAAAATACTGGTCGGCCCTCACTTCGATGCCACTACCGTCCATAGTGGCTACAGATTCACGCATGCCTTCAAGCTGAACAATGAAGACACATAACATGCAGCACACTACGCTATGATCAAAACGATTGGATGCCTTTAACCTCATTAAACCAATTAGAGTTGCATGAATAGTGCACTAACTTGAGAAATCACTACATTGAGCTTGTTTCGATCTCCACAAGTGTGGTTAAAGTTCTTTGTTATTGCATATGCAGCTTCTAAATCGCCTTTCATTTTTAATAGTAATGTTTACATTAAAGTGTCTTACAGTAAGCTAGCTGTCATTTGGAGTGATTATCCCTTTAAATTGGTTTTCTAAGAGTGAGGAGTTTAATGTTCAATAGTATCTTTATTGGGACATTCTTATCTAAAAAGTAAAATCGGATAGATGGATAGATAGATTGATGGATATCGGTGTTCTGATGTTTCAATATTACATGTGATGAGTGTTGGGTTGGTTGCCATATGTTTGTTCCCCCCCCCTTAGGGGTAAGGGTGTGCATCAAGGAGTGTCTGAGGGTGCGTGTCTGGGAAGATGTGAATATCTACTGACAAAGCAGAGTAATAGTGGGTTAGACATAAAGCAGTTTGGGTAATCTGTGGGTTTAGAAACAAAGCTCTCAGAACACCCACACCGTAAAAAGCATGAGTCACTACTCAAAGGCATCAGATAAATGAAAGAAACTCACTAAAAATATCAACCAATGTTGGGTTTTTTTTCACCTGAAAAAACAGGTGAAAGGTCATGTAGCTATCAGATTGTCACTTTGTCGAGATAATCCCCAACCTGCACATATACTTTCAAAATGGGAGTTAGACACTCAGTAGTATCAGCTAGTACGTCTGTGCTCAACAGACTTGCTACAACTTGCTTCACCCACACAGTTATGCTCCAAAACACTCTTTACTTGCACACAAACACTCACACACAGCTCAGTGAGCAGATTAAATCTGACAGATAAGCACCTTTACTTGATGGACCTGGAGCGGGATATGTGCATCCCAAGGAGTCACGTTGGGCCGATATCCATCTCACTCTCTCCTGCTGCTTTTAGCACTGCTTTCTTTCAGTGGTCAGCATCACTGGGTTTAAGCTTTACACGGTAATGCCAAGAAACAGGAATGTAGAAGTTCCAGTTTATTATTTGTGAACTATATGAGAAACACAATCACTTAGTGATGTTATCTCTAAGAATACCTGATCAATTCACTTATAAACAGACACAAACCATCAAGAAACCATGGAAAGTGTTTAGGGCTCGGAACCTAAAACAATTCTGAGCAACAGCTTATTAACTCATTCAGTGCCAGCCATTATCAGATTTTCTACCCACCTCAGTGCCAGCCATTTTTGAGCATTTTGACTGATTTTAAAGACCCACAGAATCTTTTCTACTATTTTCTACTATGACTATCTGAAATTTGACTATTCTGAAAGATTGAAGCCTCTACTTTCGTCAACAACAAAAAATTTGTTTCTGGGTCTTTTCATTCTTTTGTAATCAGCCGTTGAATAGAGCAAGTTTTACACAAATCTTCAGTTTCAGAGCAAAAAGCTGAGAAAAAAGCCTTTTTCTTTCCTCCAACTTTCTCTCCCGTCAGTCTGTACACACGTAACTTCCTCTTTTTCCCGGACATACAGAATGTCACTGCTTACCCTGTTTTTTTATGGTTTTATCTCACAATCGCCACATTATCCATGAATTCCACTCTTGCTCTGGTCGGAGTGTGCGCTGCTGGGAACGTCAACCCTGTACGTAGTGCCATTTTCTGTCTCATAAACACCTTTCCTCTCTCCCTCTGAGCAGTGATGAGCATGGATGATCTCTCATCCAAATGTGCGCTGCTACCTCCTACATGTCACCTATTATTTTGCTATCTGGCTCACAGGCTGGGGGTATTTTGTACCCACCTCCACACCCCCCTCCTCCCGACACGCAGGGATGACCCGTTTGGCCCGGTTAGTTGATGGTTTTATCTCACGATCACAACATTATTAATAATCCACTCAGGTCCACACATGTTCTGTGTTAGTATATGGTGCTGTGAGCTGCTGGATACTTCACAATATCACTCTGTAGCGCCATAATCTCCCATCTTTTCCTGCTTCTTCCTGCTTTGCTGGGTAGCATCAGTAGCTAATCTCTCATCTAAAGGTGCACTGCTGTCATCTTCAGGACACAGTTGGTCATGAAAACAGCCCACAGCTTAGATATTGATGAGAGACCTCCGCCTGGATGTTTTCTAGTAATACCCGTGAAAAAATGCAAATGACGAGTTATCTCGTCAATGGCACTGAATGAGTTAATAACATACTATTAATGTATTACCTCCGCCAAGAATGTAATATTTTCACGTTTGATTTGTTTATCTGTTTGCAGGATTACATCAAAGGTACTTAACAGATATGAACAAAATTTTAACCAAAGATAGACCTTACACCATGGAAGAATCCATGAACTTTTGGAGTGGATTGAATCAATGTATTGATTCTGGATCTGATAACTGCCAATATTTGGCAAAGACGATTCACCCTCTTTGAGTGTTTTGTTAAAAATTATTTTCCTCAGTCAAATGTTATTGTTAGTTTTTATTATTACGTACTCATAGTAATTTACCAATACAGTTTTTCCTTGACGGAATAAATATATTGACATCTGTTTTGCATGTAAATCTGACCTCAGTGTTTATATACAACTTATTGATAAAACATTGAATCAAAATAAGAAATTGATGTCACAAGCGCTATTTTTTGAATAGCTAAAAAAATTGTTAAATTGTTCCCATTTTACATCTACTGTCTTCAAAACCATGCTACAGAAACTTTGGACTAGCCACTAGTTGAACACAGTGCTTGTTTTTCCATTATAGAAAATTGCCAGATAAATGGTACATCACAAAAAGGAGTGTGAGCAATCAACTTGTAATGTTTCTTAAAATTATCTGGAAACCCATCAGCTTGTCTCAACATGAACATCTTTGCTATATTTGTACAACTCAGAAGAAACACAGTCTGCTTAATCCCTGGTTGTTCTCTCACGGCCTTTACTTGTTTTCTTATGCTGTGGATAGAAAAGGTTGGTGGAAAAACAAAGTCTCGCTACAAGTTACCTATTTTTTTCTAATTGAGAATCTGTCTCCATTTTTTTTGTTCTCAGTTTAAATGTGTAGTGGTGAAGTGGCCCTTGGGTCAGCTGCCGAGCTGGAAACCGGGATGTTCAGCATGTTGTCCCTGTAGTTGAATTCATTTTAACTCAACTTGCTTACCTCTTCATAACTAGTATCTCTGTCAATACAGATCCAGATTGACAAGGAAATACACTGGCAAGTCCCCATTCTGTGTTTAGAGCTCTGGGTTTTAGTGCATTAATTCATTGAAGTGTGAATACATTACACACTTACTTGGTTATTGGCGTGTTGCAACCAAATAGGTGCATATCACCAGCTACAGTACTTGTTTTATTACATTAGTCTTTCCTTACTTTTTTTTTTTACATTCTACACTCTCACCTCAAGGAACTTGTTATTGTGAATTTAAGGAGATATATTTTGGGAAGGGCAACATGGTGGTGTTGTGGTGAGCACTTTTGTCACACCAAAAATGTCTTACTTTCTGTGTGGAGTTTACATGTTATCCCTGTGCCTGCGTGGGGTTTTCCGGAGTACTAGTTTTCTCCCATAATCAAAAAACACAACTGTTTGGTTGATTGGAGTCCCCAATGACAGCTGGGATAGGCAACAGCCAACCCCCGCAACCCTGAAAAGGAGCAAGCGGGTCAGAAAGTGGATGAATGGATATTTTAGGGAATAAAATATTTCCACATGGCTTTTGGGCAAGCATAAGTGATGATGGAAATAGATGTGGAAAGGAAACAAATTCAAGGTTGGAGAGAGACAGAAAGAGAGAGAGAGAGAGAGAGAAAAACATAGCCTCACAAAAGAAAATGTGACATGGTTATGGCATTAAAACTGAACATTTAAATAAACAGTGAGCAAAGATTAAGAACTACAGTGACTTCACAGGAGGATGGTACTCCAGCTTGGGCTCAATGTGAGTTGAGATCGCAATAATATATAGAAGTACTGCCAAAGTCGAGCCCTGGAGAGCCCCCGTCCAGCACGTTTTAGATGCTACCCTGGTCCACCACACCTGATTGTAAAACTCGTTATCAGGCTTTCTGTAGAGCTGCATTCTGAACCTTCATTAGATTCAGGAGTGTTGGAGCAGATAAAATATTAAAACATGCTGTATATGTGCTTTCAAGGCCTGGAGCACCCCTGATGTATACTTCTCTTTCTCGCTTTTTGTGAGCCCTCTCTTTGAAGCCATTGCCAGCTTTAAGTCTCTTTCAAAGTATTGTGTGCATGAACCATCAGTGTAAGGGCGCTTGGCACATGGATTGCATTAAAATGGGTTTTCCTTGATTTCATAGCTTGCCCGGGAAAGTGTCTTATCGTACAAGTTCAGGAAAAGATCAGAATATTTTCTGTCATTTACTTCTACTCTTTAAAAAAATAATTTCCTGGACACAGATTTGATGGTTTCAGAGGAAGGACATGTAATTGATAAAGCCTACAGAGAAACACTCAAGGCACTTTTTCACGAAAGAGACATGTATATGTAATTGCTGGTTTCACCTCTAGGCTTTCAAGAAAAGAGGACAGGAAGTGTACAGATGGATGCTTCTCGTTTTAATCGGTATCTTTTAATTTCTAAAGGGATGCTGCTGAGCGAGCCAAAAAGCAGAGAAAATGGATCAAATCACTCCCCGTGTTAGTCTGTGCTCTGTGTGGCGGAGCTTCATGAGCTCCTACAGATTTTATGTGTTTTCAGCTTTCAAGTGTGACGGCAGCTTTAATTTAGGCAATTTCCTTGACTGTGTATAGGTAAGTGACCTTGCTTGGTTTTGCCTTTTTAAAGAGAAATGCTGTTGAGTCCTCTGAGGACACACTTGCATGCAGAAACATGTCCATGTGGCTGCAAATTCATGCTTTTAGTCCAGGAAAAGTCTGTGCCAGTAATGAGCCTTAAGTGTGGCCAGGCGGACCAACAAATGAATGAAACAGCTACAGATTTACTGGCTGTGTTTGATTTGCCTTTGCTAATTCAAAGAGACCATCTGATAAATTGAGAGGATGGGATGTACATCAGAATAGCAAGAGGCCCCTTTTTTTGTTGTTACCCATTCCTAACCACATCACACCCCCAAAACCCACTGAAACCCCATGATGAGGGGAGTGAGTGTATGCGTGTGTGGAAGAGAAAGGGGTGGGGGGGGCAACTGGTTGCTGGGATGTGTGAGTTTTCAGGAGGTCTTGTTGAAAGCAAATGAAGGAGGACTTGTGTCAACATTCTGACTGCAGCGATGAGCCACAAAGCCTCTTGGACAAACATCCAAAGGCTTGCATCACCTCCTTGCAAAAAGGAAGGAGCTTTACTTTCGGAGCCCTCCCACACTCTTTCTTTATGTGCAAATTAACTTGATAACAACCCTGTTTCCTTCCCTTAATTAGTCATTTCAAATGATTTTATAGCTGCCAAACCAAATTCTTAATGTCAAGCTTCATAAAGGCTTTCTGTTTTAGAGTATCTGATGTTTGTAAAGGATAGTGTTCTACTGAAACTGTAACTTGTAATTCCTTTTATGTTGGCATTAACCAATCCACCCTTGGATGATTCCTAGCGGTGAGATGATATACAAAGTTCACAACCCCGGACAATATAAGATACTGGGCTCACGAAAACAATATTTTTTTTGATTAAAAAAAGACACACAAAAAACAACCATGCTTTAATTTGACTATCTCTGGGCATACTCAAACATACTCTGGTTATATCCAAGAGTTAATGCTAGTATGCATGACATTGCTTATGTGATAGTTGTTTATGCTTAAATTAATTGAACATTTCACAGCTGTCTTTTGCCTAGCTCAGGCATTGATCAAGTACCAGAGAGCATTGTCCTGTGTTATTTTGTGCATTTGTGCCCAGTTGGAAGATTACCTGCAACATTTGTTTGTGAACTGTCAAGTTAGGGCATATTTTTACCCACTGTTACAATCAGAAATCAATAATAATGCTCCTTAAAGAATTAGGGATTGAGTTTGGTTTAAAAGTCTAAAATACTGACAAAACAGTCAAAGGTTCTTTCTTAGTTGTAAGACCTTTATGTAGTTCTTAACAGCTGATTAATTTACTTCCAGATCAACCAATTGAACAGGGAATACCCCTTATTTAACCATCAACCCTTTGAGTCCTTGCAGTCAACCAGTCTTATCACATACATGATCCTTATCTGTGTGCAACATCAGGCACTGGATGTTTATGCTTCTTGCATCTAAACACATGCAAGTGCTTTTATATGCGTACAATCCTCCACAGCCCGTCAGTTGCTTTGACAGTTTCCCCCAAGCAGTAGTTAGTCCAGATGTTTAGTATCTATAGCATCCAACTTTCCCACAATCCATTTACGGTACCATAGTGTGGTAACTGTGGAGTGGCCCCAAACATCAAAACAAAACCAGTCCTAAAAATAGTCTACAATCATTCTGCAGGCTGGTGGTCAGGTCCGCCGTTCTGCTACAAAACGTGTTCTCCAAAGTACGTTCTACGACTAGAATCTTCACTCTTCTGTCCCTTTATTTGAAAAATCCAACAAGCCCACTCTATCTGTGCAGTAAGGTTTTATTTCAACTATACATGCTGTTAAAAAAAAAAAATCTTGAAACAAAGACCATTATTTACACATTCACAGTACAGCTTTACAACATATCTACACGCTCAAATTCTCTGCAGGTTTTTTATACAGCTGGCTTGACAAGGTCATGATATACAGTACTCAAATAAAAACTGACACGAAGAGTTCTGCTTTTCCTGCACAAGCTCAGACTAAAGAATAAAGGCCTTAATTTAGATTGCAACAGAAAACCCTGTTCCTAATGCAATGCACATAGGCAGTGTATGTTGAGTGTATGCTTGTAATGTCAGTGTCTAATGTGTCAAGTAAAAAAGAGAGCCCGAAGCATTCTTAGATGAAGGGCAGAAAATCTTTACATACAATCGTTATTTGTAAACAAAATATAGCTTTGGGCTGAACAGGCAACTGACACTCCGAAGTCAACCCAAGTAATAAACCCAATGCTACTAAAATGGATCCCTCGCTCATCCCTATTGGCCACTTTAAAACAGCTGCTGACTGTAAGCCTGTTAGAATTAGAGATTCTGCATGACCGTCAGCCGTGCCAACAGGCGGCTTTTCATGTGAACACTGTGGTAATATATTGGCTGTGGGCGGAATGTGCTGTGTTGAGCCGACTGCTCCACAGTGCAAGGTCTCACCACATTACATCCCACTTTCAAGGAAATACATTCACTGGATGGCACCTCTATGTAGTAAATTAACACCATTTTTTTCAACATCACCAGAAAAACTTAAGAGTTGGTCCAGATTTGATGAACATTTATTTTATTGTCTTTTGTTAGAGGCATTACCATTGAAACCATCATTTTTCATCTTCTATCCTTCAGAATAGGTAGTGATTTTCAAACATCCTGCTCAAATTCGGATCACTGGTCAGATAATATCATACAGAGGACAAATTGACACTTCCAAATTCTATACTGTAGTAGTCTGTTCTGTGAATAAGGCACACATTGCACAGATTCAGGTTCACTTGCCTAAAAGTATTTATACTACCTATTTATAGTATTTAAGTATTTACAGGAGGTTGTCATTGCCAGCATGACTCATTTGGACACCTTGGTAGATTGAATGTGTTGATTGTACACTGTTCACTTGTAAGAAAGCAGCAGAAGGGGCATGGGCTGCAGAAACAAAGCTGGTACACAGAAATTTGAAGGGTCAAGTAAATATCAATTTAAGCCTAACGTAGGTGGGACATGATTAACTTTTATAGGGGGATGTACAAGTTCAGTCCATATCCACGAGTTCTGAAATGTTGGATTCTGAGAGGCTTTATCCATTGGTGAGTTTTTACATTAATGTTCTTCTTTAAATAATAGAGTAAACTTAACAATACCCATTCAAGAATGGGAGGAGAAATTTATCTTTTTTTACTTCTTTGCTACATAAAGACAGACAACTCACGAGCTTCCCATTTGATTAGCATAAAGAGGCAGTAAAGTTTAGGAAACCCATCCTAAAGAACCATCTTCCATCCTGTATCAGTTCTCAATGTTTGTTTGGTTGCCTAAACCTGAACGTCTTGGCCTCAGTCACTCATACAACACAATAGACCCCCATGTCACAGGCTATCCAAGCCTGATAGAGGGAAAAAAATAGACTGTATAAAACCAATAGCAGCAGTTTTACTTATTACAATTTACCAGTAAGTTATAAAGTAATTGTTACAGTGTACACCCATCACGACCATTTTGTCAATGCCAAACCTCACACAGTAACACAGGCTGCATGGTTTTGACCCAGTTGAGTTGGATTTTATGAAAAGAAGAAATGAATTGATATTGTAAGATGAATAACAGTGACTTGGGTCTTAAACTGGTTGCAAAGTGCATCGTCTGGCACATGGCACCATTCTTTATTATCTTGCGTGCTTTCATAACACAAATCTGCTTTTCAGTCAGCCATCACACTCTTAAATGCAATAGTTTTAACTGTTTTTGCCTTCACTTGGTGGTTGTTTCGGCTGTTTGTAATGTATCTACAACTCCACACACACACACACACAATGTAAGTTTCAGTCTTCCTTTCCCCTGCCATCTCTCTACCAAATGCAAGCTGTACATCTTGTCTGTGTTCTGTTCACATTATTGGGAAGACAGTGCTCAAGGGCAGTGGGAGATTAAACCAACTCTTCAAGTATTCCACTGTTCTGGCACCACATGCACACATGCTGTCGTGGTCCCTGCTGGTGCCCTAATATTCACCCAAATATGGGAGTGGGTGACGCACAAACCCTACACACAGTTGGGAGCAGTAGCTTCCCACTGTTCACTGTCCATATGCTGTGGCTACCATAAGGAGGGAGATGGGTTCACAGGGAAGACAATGTCCCAATGAGTATCTTTGGCCACACAAGTAATTTTCCCTTTTTTAGTGTGAATGAATATGCACATTGTTTAAAGGGGCAACACTTCTTATTTGATACACAAAGACACACTTGGCCTTATCCCATCTTTGTCCCTCCAAAGTCCCCGGGGCTCCACGGCCAAAGCAAAGAAGCCATACTGAATCATATATGTTTTTAATAACTGTACTTATTGACCACTCGCATCTGTTGAGTCTGTGGGGGGAACCCATTGGGTTTAGGGGGTACATCTGGCTTTAACGATGGAGTCCTTTTAAGCCCTGTGCGAGGAAGTGAGCCATGGCCACTGTAGCTGCTCTGTCGTGATACAGAGGGTTGGTGGGGTGAGTGCATTCCTGCTGCCATCACTCCACAATGAGAGTCAAGTCTGGAGGGAGGTGTCGGAGGCATGTAGCCCCCTCTGTTCATACTGTGTTGGCGAGACACAGACACTCCCATTGTTACTCCATTTGGTGCAGTGGATAAAGACTGCCTGTGAGAGGCACTCCTGTGAAGTAGGTACCCCCCTCTTGGCCTCTCCAGGGTGCCACCCATGCTCAGGCTCCCTGTTGGTGTTGTGGGAGTGGTAGGCAAGGGCACATCAACCCTTTTGGTGGGGCTGTGCCTTGGGAGGGAGGAAGATGGGGAGTAAAGGGAAGCCTCACGACTGGGAACCTTAGGCGGTATTTCAGTTAGTTCCTCCATGGGCTCCAAGGAGAGGTGCTGCCTCGAACGAGGCATTGATCCTTCTTGAATAATGGCCTTGGGATTCGCCACAGAGTCATTGAGGTGTTTTAAAAGGTCATTAAGAGTATTTCTGGCATCCACAGACCTTTTTGGGTCTTTTCGAGTTCCTTTAGAGTCTGGGTTTTTAAGTTTCCTTTCAGATGAATGTGGGAGTGTATCATCTTCACTGTCAGGGTTGGGTTGGTCATGTGTGGCATTGGGTAAAACAACTGCACTTGGGATGTGGGAGTGTCCCAGTGCGGGGTGAGGATGATGGGTGTTTGAGTTCACTGGAGCAGGGGATGAAAGAAGGAACTGTGGGCTTTTGGCTGATGTGTTTGACTCTTTACGGGGCACGGCCGTCTTCCCTTGAACCCTCTCCCACTGGTTCATGATGGGTTGGAGACCTTTTTGCTGAAGCACAGGAGTAGATTCAGGTGTGGGCAGAGCAGCCAGCTCAGGGGGTTGACAGCCATCTCGAAGGATCATGGTCTTGGTGTCCCCGTTGGGCGTATGCAGGTCTTTACCATTGCTAAGCAGATTGGTATACAGCTTTGGAGAATCAATGTTGGTTTGGTACTCCTAAGAGTATGAAAATATGACAAAAAGGGTTACATACAGGAAAAAACCTCTTGTTCAATAGCAAATCAGGCTTTCTTTGTTTTTCTACCTTTACAGGGCTGTCGAACAGGCCGTTGAGCTTGAGAAAGCTTCCAGTTGAGTCGGAGCAGGATGGTGCCGATTCAGCATCCTTGTGAACACGCCTTGGTTTGCGTAGGAAAGAATCTCGGTAGCAGAAAACTATTAGGCCAGCCAGGAGGGCACCCATTAGAAAAGCAGCGAACACGCAGGTGATGAGGATGTTCATGTGGACCATCTGGTTGGTCTCACCTGCTTGGGTATCCCACATATCTACAAAAAAACACAAGATTTTTGTTAATATAATGTTGGTCTGCTCAGTGATGAGTCCCTTCTTACTCTTTCAAAGCAGATTGTTGATTATTTGTGCGTCTACATTTTACTTTCCCTTATTCACAAGTAAAGTATTAAATTTTAGCAAAGCCCAATGTTAAAATGATATAGAAGAGAAAGAGAAGAAAATTGAAGAATCACATTCATACATTCATTTACCATTTATACCAAGCACTGTGTTATATCAGTTTCTTTATTTCCCTTATTCCAGCAGTAATGTTTATATCATGCAACCTGTCATTGTAATCACTGAAAAATCATGGTTGATTGATAAGTAAAGAGGAGAAGTGGTGTTTGTTTTCCAGAAGCTCAGAGAGTCACCCTCAAACACAGGTTTGTTAGTAACCACAGACATTGAAAGAGTTAGTCATCCACTGTGCAGCCACAACAGTGATGTACTATAACAGAGAAGGCCCAGTCAATGATCTACCAGCAAGGGTCAAGTATTACTAGAACTACGCTTTAAAATCTATACTGCCAGAGACAAAAACTAAGCCCACACAGAAGAGTTTCATGAGAAGTTGACGGTGTCTAATCAATGAACAAACACTTCAATGAACAAGGAGTCATTTTTTTAAAGAAAGAACAAAGAAGTGAAAAAAATAAAAGTACAATGAACTGTATGGAGAAACTTAAAATATGCATAAAACTGAATAAAAAGAGACAAACTTTGAACATGCTTAGTGAGCTATTAAAGGACTAATTGTTACAGTGTGAATGCATGTGCTTGGATAGGCTTAGTAAGCGTTTCTGGCAGCTATCAGATCAGTTTCAGAGCAGCATGCTGGCTGCCTCCCCATGGGCCTTACCCTCTTGCCCCCCTGGGATAGAGTCTAAAGATTGGGAGGAGGCTGGGTCATCCTGCTGCACAATGCCTGAGCCGTAGAGCTCTGGACCAGACCCAGAGCTGGGGCTCTGAGTGGATATGAGTACAGGGGGGTGTATGGGCCCACTGGGCTGGACAGTGACAGGCGGTGATGAAAAATCCATGTCTGTGGTAACAAACAAACTGTTAACTGTGCATTTGAGTGCAGAGCATCCTGTTAGCACCCTAGTTAGGCATCAACATGGTGCATGAAGTAAATAAATAAAAATAATTAACTAAATCTGATCACATTCAGAAACATTTGATTTCATATTCACGGGTAACAAAAGTACATTTTCGTGTTTGCTTTCAAAAAAGGGGGGAAAACAGAGAATACTGATATTCAAAGAAGTCGGTGCACGACAGTGAGGATCTTATGGGATGTTGGTTAGCATGCAAGTGAGAGGATTGATCATACCAAGGAGTGATGGATGGTAATGGAGGGTGTGAATCTGAGCTAAGAGTGAGCACCAATGTCACCTGGTGGTGTGAACGTTTGTTATGATAGACAGAGTGGGTGATCTTAGCACTCAGGAGGTGTTTTAATACAAAAAAGGAATGACTGCACTGGAGGAAAGAAAGGGGTGGAAATGCTGAACTCAAGGAGAAAAGCCATTGGAGTAAAAGATCAAACTAACCAGAGGTAGGGTCGCCAAATGATTTGTAATCTGGCGCTGAAGTAGTGCCCAAAAACACTAAAAGAATTACAAGGACAAGAAATCATTAAAAGGGAATTCAGAAGTTAAAATAACTAAAACCTCTAGGAGACACCAAGAGTGCACAGATGGTTGGTTTAGGAATTATAATCTCAAGCACTCGCTAACAGTGTCTTTTTCTCACTGGAGGCCCTCTGGTTCTGATCAATACTGAGGTTGAACCTGGGTCATGTTTAGCTGATACAAATGAAGACTGATGCATGAAATTAAATGTATTTCGCTGTCGCTAACTGTACCAGTTAGATCTAGCTTTTGAACACGTCATCATTTGCACCAGCTAAACATGATAATTGACTGTACATGTCCACATATCTGCCTCACATGTAGTATTAGTTACAGGTGGCCATATACTGCATGTAGACATTTGTGTTAATACTGCAAGTAGATTAGTGTAAGAACATGTTATTGGTGTGGTTACAGGTGTGAGTGTGCAGAAATACAGTATGATGTGTGTGAAAAATAGTTTATTACGATATGTGTGTGTGCGCGTGCGTGTGTTCAGCTATGTTGCAGGTAGATGAAATGATGTGCAGATGAGATTCGCACCTTGACAGTCACCTAGATGGGCCGTGTTTCCATATTGAACATCTTGCTCGTATCCAGACCTGACAGGAGGAATAAAGAGATAAATGTATTGAAGGCCTGTAATTGAATTGCGTTGGTTTATTTCTTTATTTTTCGTCTAATGGTGCAGCCTGGGCTTGAACTTACAAAACACCAGGCAGTATCCTCTCACAGATACCGTTGGGCTTCCAGCCGCAATAAGGATCTCTTGAAGCAATGCAAGATCTGGAACACCACAAACCATCAAAACACTGGGTTTAATCATTGTGGAAAGTGCCCTGTAATCATTTGGGACTGACTGAACATTAACCACAATAACAGGCCACTATCTGTCCTTTTATTACATTTACCTGAAAATAACAAAACAATAAAGCTGCACAGCTCTGGTTTGGTCCTGTTTATGGACTGGATGTTACTTACTTGTGGCAGGAAGAATGTCTCTCACAGCGACTGAGAGGAACACGGATGACACAGCTTGAAAAAGCAACGTAGAGGCAGTGTGCGTCTTTGTCCACATGCAGTGAGAGGATGCGCTTGTCATCTTCATGGTTCGATAAACACCTGGAAAAGGAAGAGAGAAACCTGATCAGAGGTTCAGCACATAGGTCTGTCAATAGATTTAACCACATGCTCGACAAAGCAGTTTGAAAAAAACCTGCTTTAAAGCCAAATTTTAACCATTTTCACATGGGGGTTTGCAGGCGTGGTTACAAAATACCAGGACTGGGCAGAATTTAAAGAGAACACAGGTGAAAAGCACACGTCCTTACTTGGCCCTATTGAAGACATCCATTTCTTCCAGCAGCAGGCTATCGTTAAGAGATGCAGAGGTGGTCTTCGCTAAAACCTTGAGAATGACTCCTGACTCAGCCCCGATGAAGACCACAGTGTAGTTCTTGTGTGGTCCAGCCTCGTTATCCACAGCCAGCGCCGTCAGCCTGTACCTACACAGCAGAAGCATGACGTTACTCACACCACCAATCACGCTGTTCAGACCGCAGTTTGTAAAAATCTGCTAGTGTACAGTATATATGGGCTTTAAAATGTCCCTATTTACGTTTCAGGGCATACTCATTTTAGTTGCAAGTCTGCATTACTTTACACTTTTCCATTTTGATTCTGTTTCATCGTCTTCCTCTATATTTGACTGAATGACTGTACATCGAGAAAACTTCCTGAAATTCAAACCAAACATCCTTAAAATAGTCAAGTACTGTCATTAATTTCTTACTTTATATGCTTCAGATGATTTACAAAAACGTGAGGGTTACAATAAAATAATGCAAGATTATGTTGCGAGAGCTTAACATGTCTGTAAGCCACACTGCTAGAACCTCAGCCACCCATTTTACAGGAATAATACGATGGAAATGCCTGACATGGACCCAAAACATCATTGTGAAACTTTTGATTTCTGCCAACTGGCAAACCAACCTCACTTTTGACACAAAATCCTGTGTAGCCATGTGGTTGGAGATTAAACGCTCAGGTAAACTAATAAATTATAAGCTAAACCTCTCTTTGTACCAGTGCCTTTTCAGATTTGAATGCAATCATATCAATCTGAGCCGCTTATTCATCACAACACACTTTTTCAGCCACAGGATAACATGATCGCTACTCGAACTGTAACATGTGGCATGAGATTTTTAACTGGATTATTTGTGGAATTTGACATGTGTCCGTTTATCACAATGTCGCGACATTCGGTCAAGTAAAAAATAGCATGCTAATGCTAAATATTGTCCCAAAACATGGATGTGTCATTATGGGGCCCAATTTTAAACATTTTTTTCCAATTTTTTTCCTTTTCAGAATGTGAATTACACTGTTTTCCGCAATCAGTAAAAATCAAAGGTTCTAAGTATACTAAATTTAAGAAAATGAATAAAGAATGATATAATTTTTATTACATTTATCATAAAGGACAGATGAAAAAAAAAGTTCAGACGAAGATAAACCTTCTGTGATGTCTAAGTATGATGAGTAAACTTCTTTAAAAGCAAAGGTAACATTTATTTACATCAGTGACTCATGGCAAACTATTAACTTCACTGAAATTAGGTGGCTTGCTGAATAGTTATTGTTCTACAATAATCTTACCTTCTTAATGGGTTTGTTTTCTTTCCTTGGAGGATACATTTAGAATTTGTTACATAACAGCAGACGGCCCACTAACAAATTGCTTAATAATGCCTCTTTAATAATGTTTTTAATATTGTTAAAGAGACCTGCCATTTAAATCTTTAAACTGTTATTCAGAACACCAGGAAGTTCTACCACACAAGAATCCTCCCCCTCTATCTTTACCTCACTCTTGTTTTGGTGAACCAGGGTTCATCCCCAATAGAAGGCACAGCTGTGTCCATGAGGGGGTGGGACTTGATGAACTGCAGGGTATCGTCCGGAAACTCCACAGAGCTCTTTAAAGACGCAGCTGGACCGTGACCTGCACAGCACCCAGGTCTGGAATAAAGAGGGCGAAAGGTCAAAGATCATCCTTTATGATCCCACACACCAGGGAGCGATAACGACGTGTGTTGAAATGGATGGAGAAGTGAAATGAAAAGGTGAGGCAGAGAAGCGTGTGCTCATTAGGGCCATATAAAAGACCTGAGCTGGAAACATAAAATATACATATGCATGATTATCCTTCATAAATGATTTACTGGGGCAACGAGGTTCTGTGTGGACTGTGCTTCAGACAACAGTGCAGGGCTACAAATATATGTGCTGACTGTAAACACGTTAAATATGCAACATGTCTAATTATGCCAAATTAATTATTTATTCATCAACAGATGGTCAATGTGTGTGTCTCTTAGTCATGAAAAAGGTTTTATTTCTTGGCTTTAACCTGGACAAAGGACGATCAGGAAAGGCAAACTGCATGTGGTGAACAGCTGCTTAGGATGGACCCAGCTGCTCAAGCTAAGGCCATGTTTACAATCTGCCTCATGTTTGTATTATAGCATATTTGTTTAGCTTGCTTTAATATACATAGAAAAAGGAAGACACCGGATTGGTTCGTACCGTGGTTTGGGCAACTTCTCCTCTGGAAATGGAGTCCACACAGAGTCGGCAGTCTTTTGCTCTTTAAACCGACCCAAGAAGACTTTCTCAATGTCCGCCATTGAGAAGGCACACACTGCTGATCCAGGGATACTGCAGTGAGGCAAACACATCAGTATTATATCCATGTTTGATTTCTGCATTTTTAGTCTTAAAGCTGCTAGGGACGATAACTTTTTTAACAAAGAACGTCATAGTGAGGGCCCCATATATCAATAAATTGAGGACAAAAAGATGTAAAAGGAAGAAATTGCAGCTCAAAAGTTTGTTTTGATCTCAACTGTAAACAGTCTCTCATTAACATTGTCAGAAAAGTTTTGCATTGAGTGATGTGGATTCCTGTAGATATTTTTACTATGATTTTTTTTTGTTTCTTCATCAGACAAGGAGTACAATGATTGGCATAACCCAATTTTTGTTCTAGTTTGTTCCAGGTATTTTCTGTGATTTCACCTCCCTGCACAAAACATTCAATTTCATATGGATTCAGATCTTTCTGCGTAAACCCAGAAATAAACACCCACCTTTGTTTTGACACAACTTTCAGTCTTGAAAACACCAGAAATGTGTTGGAGCAAAAACAAAAGATCACAGGACTCCACATCCCACAATGCAATGCATGAAACTTTTCCACTAATTTCAATAAACCGAGTGTTTGCAGTGAAGATACAACTTTTTGCAGTGGAAATTTCAACCCCATGCATCTTTTTTTTTTGAGTAAATAATCGTCTAATAATCTGATTTATTGACCTACACACACAGCAGCTTTAAGTAAACAAGATGTCACTGCTGACCTGTTCATCTGTGTAGTAAACACGCCCACCACTGAGGGAACCCCGTCAATGTCTATGATGCCAGTGATGGACTGGAGAACATCAAAGTAGAAAAAGGACTCTCCTGGGACTGAGCAGTTCAACCTTGCCTTCACGAACGACGTCCAGTGCTTCTCCAGCACCCGCTGTGACCCACCAACGTCATTCTTACAGATCCGAGCCACCCGGGAATACACAACCTGCAACCGGCAGAGGTTTAAAAGTGGACTTAGACGAGTCAGATGGAAAGCATTGAGTGGACGTCACACAAAAATACTTTAACATGCTGAATAATATATCTCTCCATCTTGCAGTGACTTGGCACAGATGACTTCACAATCACATTTTGAGATTTGGTTGAGCAAGTACTGATTAGTCACCTGAAACCAATGTTTTTTTGAAAAAAGAAAGACAACTCAAGAACTATGTTAAAGTGATTATATCACCAAAGCGTAGCGTATAAATAAAGTACGTGATGCAGTTCGCTTTAGAGGGTTTTAAAAATGTATTACTGCAATCGTTCATCAGAAACTAGGTGCCACCCCAGCATTAGTAGGGATGAAATATTTATTAGGTGGTGGCTGATAGAGGATGTAGGTTTCCTGGGGCTTAGCCAGCCCAGCTCAGGATGAGGCCTGGTCAAATCTAAAGTTGGCTTCAAAAACAGGACATCCTAACACCCTGTGTGTGTGTTTGATGTTTAGAGAGGAGAACAGACCCGTGCTAGGGCAAATCTTCTCACTGTGTAATGGTTTCACGTTAGTGGGAACTGGTGTTAAAAATGTTTTTGGTGTATTCAGATGGGACCTTGTGTTGTCGTCTAATGGGGCACCATTTCCACTGAACTAGTTGATGACAGGAACACATCCACCAAGGTTGTTGTAGGGATTTTTTAAGGATAAATCTCTGCAAATTTTGATGTTTTAAAGCTGGCAGGTAGGTCATCTTACCTTTCCAAGATTGCTGTGCTCTACTGCAATCTCACGGTAGAAAAAGTACACATAATTCCCATACTCGGCAGCGTGCAGGAAATGAGGTTCTGGTGGAGAGACAGAGGCATAGAGTTGAAGTGTATTTCTGCACTGTCACCAACAGTGCTCATGTTGAATATTTCAGGAATTCGTACAAGGCTGTATATGACTGGGGGTGACCTAGATTTGCCTGGGAGAAAAACAGACCATATCACTACAGAACTTTGCATGACAGGAGAGCACTGTGTCACTTCAAAAACAGCTTTGACAGCTTTGTGCATGCATGGCCACTAAGCTAGCTATGTGGTAGACGCATATTTCTTGATGATAGTAAACGGGAGAGAGGAACAAACATTCAAAGTGACCATGGTCGTTTGCGTACCTTTTAGCCACTTTGAGTCGTATTTGATGGTTCTCAGGGCTGATCCATCGCCCATACTGCGGTAGATGACTGAATCACTGGCCTGGAAGTCCGCTACGGTGGCAGAATACAGCTTCCCCTCTAGAAAAGCAAGTAAAGAAATGCTGTAAAAGGCAATGCTTTGTTGTTGCTCTTATCATGCATAATTGGCTGAGTTGTTATCGCTGCAGGCATCATTTTACTGAAGCAAAGACTCAGAGGTGATAATGAGAGCATAAGTAGGAACCCATTAGTTTTCCCACTAGAAAAAAAACAACTACAAATGTGGGTGTCTGTTTGACCCTTACCGGCAAAGAGGGCTACGTTTGTTTGCTTGGAGTCAAACGGGCATCGTGCCAGCCCATTGATCTCTTCCCCATCAAACTCGAGGTTATCCAGCTGGAGAAAACACAGCAATCACCCACACGTTTACAGATAATGGTCGATATAAAAAAACAATTTTTAACACCTACATCCACATAAAAGAGCCAAATAGATTTTATCGAGCGTGTTTAAAAATAAACTGGGTAAAGTGTGTGTTAGATATTACAGATCTGCATTTTATTCACACATGTTAAGTTGCCTTGTGAGACAGTGACCCAAGATTCTTACTCTGTAGTATCTGCACATGGGGTTGAAGCCATTGGTGCCACAGATGAACACCAAATCATCATTCCTGGGGACCAACACTTTGATGAAGTTGTGGCACTCATCCTGTAGTCAAACACAAAAAACACAAAGAGGAATTAAAGACGAAGCCAACTTCTCTGATGACATTTTCCATCAAAACATTGAGACGCATCTTAAGAGGTGCTTTCACTCTACATACTCTGTGTTTCCCCTTGACTGCACACATCTCTCTGTCAGCTTGGCCCGATCGCCACGTCAGCTTCTGTGAGAAAGAAACCAAACAAAAGCCACATTAAACAGATGTATGATCCATAAAACTGCCGTAAAACACACGTTTTACAGCCTGTCCAGTTTGTGATGAATGGACCTGTATTTTCTTCACAGAGCAGCTTGTAGTAAGAATCTTACCCTATAAGGAATGATCTCATTCCTGTAGGACTCCCTCAGACTCACGAGGTACACCTGATCTCTGTGGAAAGACGGCAGGACACACGGTTACAAGCAAATACAGTTACATCTCTGTATTGTTCAGTTATTCAGTATTTTAAACATTACCAAGTGTAGAATGATTAGTTAATGAAAACAAAAGGACTTTGGGAAAAAAAATGTTTTTACTTCCATCATGTGAATTAAGTAGAGAAAGTAGAGCCCTGACAAACATTGTCAGGTTTAATTTAATGTTTGCAATTGGAGGGACTGATTTATCTACAACTGTTTGAGTTGGTAATTTACAAAATGATTTATGTTTTCTCTGCTGGCTGAATATCTACCTGTAGCTCTGCTTAAAATTTATTATTTTATACGACATAATACATACTATTAATCATTAAAATATGATAATCAATTACAGTGATACATTGACCCAGTAGTGACACGCTGCCTGAGTAAAGAAATAAAATAATTTCAGTTCAAAATAAAAAATATGAAGAATTAATCCATCCACCTGTACCTTGAACAGACCATCTTTGAGAGAGCAAAAAAAGGTGCTATATAAATCCAATGCATTATTATCATCTTATTGTCAGGTATCATTGCTAACTTCTAAAATCTATTACATCTTTTTTTTTTAAAAAGATTATTACAAACTCAGGATTAACTAGTACAGTCTCGTGGCAGCAGAGTCAAATGATTGTGATTAGCACAAATTCAAAGGTGGGAGTTTTATACTCGAGATGTCAAAGTGATTTCCAGCAACAGTGTTAGTGTCAGCAGTCAGATTAATTCTAGTGGCCATAAATACTGTAAACATGTAAAGATGCCAAGAAATCCCTGACATCGCATCAAGCCGGGATGATAGATGCTTTTCCTAGATCAATACTGGCCGTATACATCAGTGCCTTGCCTAGAAGCCACGGATCCAATAACACTAAGAGCTTTCCCCTCCCTCACGTCACAGTTTACCTGCCAAAGAGTGACTGAGTGTACTGATGAAGAGGGGGTGAAGAAGAAAGAGAGAGAGAAAGAAAAGACAGTGTGTGTTGGATTTACCTGCCAGCAATGAACAGTGTGTCCTGTATCTTGGTCATCAGCTGAAAGTCAAGGCGATGCTGCGACTCGTTGCCAGAGGGCCTGCCTCTGAACACGGGATACCTCAGTGAAACTGCAACAATAGCCACACACACACACACAGACTATTGATCCCAAACCAGTGGTAGAAGCAGACATACTTATACAGTTACAGCCTTTAGTGACCTCTGATGCAATTGGATAAAAATAGATGTATAGTAATTTAATACAAATCTTTCTGCCGTCAGTGTAATAGTAACTTACAAATAGAATGCTTCTGTATGTTTTCCTCAGTGAAATCTTTGTGTGTGTGTGTGTGTGTGTGTGTGTGTGTGTGTGTGTGTGTGTGTGTGTGTGTGTGTGTGTGTGCGTGTGCGTGTTAGATAATAGCTGCTCTTGTCACCACATCTTTACTTTGTTCCAGTGCATCACATGAATTACATTCAACCAGGGTCTCTACTAAACTTGTGATTCTCAAACTTTTTTGGTTTTCATTGCTAAATCTAAGTACCCCTTTATCTGATTACCACATTTTGCTTAGAAAACTATTTAAAAACAACTGGATGAACGACTGATGATGCACTTTAAAAAGAATCACATTTTGCAAATAAGTGGAAAGAAAAAGTATTTAATGTCATGGTTCTCAACCTTTTTTGGATCGTGACCCCATTATGATATCAAGAATTTCTGACGACCCTAAAGGAATGATTTTTTCTACAATTAGTTTTTGATCATGTTTGAGCTCAGATATTTTAGTTTTTACTGCATTTTAGTTGAACTAGATTTATAATAAAATATAATAAAAATCTATTTTCATTTATCAGAAATTTCAGGCGACCACATTTAAACTCCAGGTGACCCCACATGGGGCCCTGACCCAGGTTGAAAAACCCTGATTAAGTAGAGGCTGAATAGATTTATTTCTATAGTTTTTATAATTTCCGGTCATCTCACACCTGGGGTGGGACCAAGACCGACACTTTATTTGTTAATTTTCCACTTTCTCTCTCTTAAGTACCCCCTGTAGAGCCATCGTGTACCCCTAGGGGTACGCATACTCCCATTTGGGAAATACTGTACTAAACATTCAACATGCTGCAAACACAAACATGCGACCTGGGACACTGCTGTTACTTGTCATAATTAACAATGCAAGGTAAATGCTTGGAACAATAATAGATGTAGCCGGCTTAGTTGGTGACATTGTACGTTGTGTTATCCCAACTCTTTGTTTCTGCTGAGCTCATTTGCATGTGCAGCACTCACAGTTTGCATCGACCACATCGAGGGGTACGATGTCCTCCGGGAAGCTGACTGCGAGGAGAGTGCGTGAAGCTGTCAGCAGCAGCAGCAGTTCACTGAGCAGAAGCACAGCTCTCTGGCCCATGGCTGCTCACAGACGACACTTCCTGTTTCACACTGCTGGAGATGTTACCTGGATGCGTACAGAAGAAAAGAACCTTCTGTCACACATAGCGTGTCACAAATGAAACATAACACATTATCCTGCTGTTGCCAAAGAGACCCCTTTTAGATCTGTTTTTGAACTTAAAACTATTTAAATCAAAACTCTTTCTACCAACTTTTGTTCATCAGAACAAGACACATGCATGTGTTTATGCTTTGTAAAAGTCCGGGGTGTCAAACTCATTTGAGTTCAGGGGCCAAATATGGACCAGTTTGATATCAAGTGGGCCGTAGATTTTAGGTTAACATTTTTTTAACATTATTGTGCCCTAGTTATCAATATCAGTTCAATTCACTTTAAAAAATCTTGATTTTGTTTCCGACTTTTGTGTAATTTAGAGGAATTTTGTGGAATTGTTTGTGAGAAATTGTTTATTGTTTAATGAAATAGGATCCCCATTAGTCTTTACCCTGGTGAAGACTGTTCTTCCTTGGGTCCCAACAAAAATCACAAGAAAATAAGTAAAATTGCAAGATTTGTAGAAAAAATACGAGTTATTTTCACAATTTGCAATTAAAAATGACTGCATTCATGTGATATAAACAAAGGTAAAATGCAAGCCCCTGAATAATATTGTGGAGTCGCTTAATTTGAGAAACCGACTACAGCTTAGCGCTGGGCAATATATCATGATCTAAGACATTTTGTCAATATAGAAAATTACAATATCGCCTATATATATTTTAAATATTTATACAATCACACAGTACAAATCACATAATATAAGTATTTAATCAGAGTACAGTCAGTGTACTTTACAATTTTTCCATATTTCTGAGATAAATAATTTTATAGCTTATTTTGTATTACAATACACGTTTTAGGAGTTGCTGCTTTCGTTACTTCTGAGAACAGCATGAGAAGCACAAAACTTCGCCTAAACAAGTCACACTACAAAACAAGTCACACTCCAAAACTCACTCACACACGCTGTCCCTTAAAGGAGAATTGTCTTTCTGGTAAGACTTTATTGAGTTAAAAATATTGAGATTTATATTGTATATCGCCATGTTGAGAAAAATATAGAGATATGAGTTTTGGTCCATATCGCTCAGCTCTACTCTAGCTTGATTTTTTGGAGTTTCATTAAATAGCTAAATTTGTTCATCTACAACTGGATTATTTGGTAATTTAGACAGTAAGTAATGTCATTTTTTCTTTCTCCTGCGTGCTGAATGGGATACTTTAAAGGGCCGTATTTGGCCCCTGGGCCTTGAGTTTGACATGTGGTCTAAGTGCTTTGTGCTTGGGCTTCGGACTCTATCCTTGCTTGCATGTGCTGTCCGAGTGAAGGTCAGCCAAGAGACTGGTGGGGCGTCTCAGTGTATGTTGGATGCAGCGGAAGTCCTCTGTGTTAGGAACATGGGGTTCTGCTGTGTCAGTGCATCTGTGCCCTGATTAGTTCGCACAAGGCCGGCACTAATCATCACATTGCTACTTCATCAGCATCAATGGCGTAGCCTCTGCTCTGACCTTAAATCAGTTGGTTATCCTAGCTGGTTCATAGTTCTGCTACTGTATTCCTTCTTGTGCTCATTTGTTTTGACACTGTTGTGATTTTTGTGGATTACAGTTTGCACACTATCCGATTGTAGACATGATAAGCCAATAACTGCACAGGGAATTATTTAATGTGGGAGTGGCAGAGGTTTAGTGTGTGTATGTTAGTGTGTAGAATAAAGCTTTAAAGACAGGCGGTGTCTGTGCATATTAATGATCGTGTACATTCAAATATTTATAAGGCAAACAAATTATTCATGCAGGCAAAGCCAGAACGGATATAAACAATTTACTGGGGGACGTCACACAGGCAGAAGGATGGATTAGCTTGAGGCACACACTGGGATGCACACACATGGCCGCACATCCATAATCACTCTTTCAAATGTTGTTGATGCAAAGGCCGGTGCGTGTGAGCACGTGCACGGTATTGACTCATTTTTCAATTAGCCCCAAAGCACACCTGCTCCAGTGCGGTCTGTGAGCCCTGCCTGCCAAGCCATTAGTGCTTTGATTGATCCACACAGGAAACATGGCTGATCGGCAGCCAGAAAGAGAGACATGAACATTAGCATGACTCTGTGGACATGTGAACATTGTGTAACAGAAATCTGCTTCATGTTGTTGGTGAACAGCTTTACAAACATCTCCACATGCTTGATTTAAAACACTGAATAAATTGTGTTGGATATAGTGTCAAATGAATATTAACACACATGGTTGAGGGGTCACCTAACAACAATTGTCACTACCAGCAGTTGTCTGTTTACTTCCTGTTTGAATTTGAGTTTTTGCCCTTTAAAATCAAGATGTTTGTTTTGATAAACTGTTATTTATATACTGTAGTGTCACAAATGACACTATTATTTCATTTTACTTGCATGTAAGGGTGTCCTGATACAGTTTTTTCACTTCCGACATAGTATTGATATTAAAACCATGGGTATTAATATAATGGCACATTGTATTGGATCGAATCATTCTTACTTTTATTACCTATTTAGCAGCGTGGGATGTTATAAAAGGCTTCATCAAGTGATATTACCCAGAGAACAATAGTCAGCAACAGTAAAAGTGTGAGAAAAACTGACCCATTTATTGTTATCTAATACTAGGCTACATACATTTTAACCTTAAACATAACAACATTCTACAATTGAGTGGAATATAATAAAGTATATAAGAACATCCCACAAAAACAATGAATATACTGTACTGAAGATTTTAGATGTAATTTGATGCTTGTTTTTTGCTGAAAGCAAACCAATATCGGATCAAGACACTTGTATTTACATAAGATTTTGAGTTATATTTAGAAAAGTTTTACACTTCTTCTTTACCTCTTTTGAACATGAGTATCTTTAATGAGAAGATTATCAAATATGCTTTTATTTATTTATTATCCTGCTATATCACATCCATTCTGTGAAAATTGAAGTCAAACACCCCTGTCTTGCTATACATAGTTCCCATATGACGTCAAAACAGCTGTTTACAGCCAAAATAGCACAATATGGTAGTTTCATGATGGGTTAATGGTGCACTAATCTCCGCAATAGTTCAGTTAAACGTGGATTATTAGGTAAGGGAAGTCGGCAAGTCAGATTCGTAACTTCAGGATAAGGATTGGCTCTCATGGCTGGGTCGGTCGGGTTAGAGTGTGAAGCGGGGCTGGGCTCAGGCCGTGGCTGGAGGAGCAGCCGCTGCCGCTCTCCTCTCCCCGCCGTCAGAGATCCGGTGATCGGCCCACCTCGCCGCGTTGATGGTGCTCCCCCCTACTCCCTGGCCTTGCCGCCATTGTCGGCCCCCTTCGCCTGGGGTCGGAGCGGACGAGCGACCCGGCGTGCGTGGGGCGGTGTCGAGTTGCCAGGCAGAGGGGCAGGTCTCGGCGACTGGCGGTGGCGACTTTGGACGCACAGCGGGGCCTTCTCGCGGATCTCCCCAACTGCGGCGCCCGCCAGGGTCCTCCCCCTCCTATTGAAATCCATGATATAAAGTGCCTTATTTACTTAAATAGTTTTGCATAGCCTGCCTGTCACAAGCCCTTTCACATTTGCCATCACGTTGTACACAGCTTTCACCCAACCATTCACAAACTGGTCCTACGCCTCGAGTGATAGTATAAGCACTTTTGGAACAAACCAAATAGTTTAGAATGACTATGTTCGTTATAGCAGGAAGGTATTTGTGGTCAGCGGTATTTTGGTTTGACAAATTTCGTTCGGATCGAGACTGATGCATTCTGTCGTGCTGTTGTATCTGTGTCTCGTTTGTTTATCTAACCATCTCTGTACTGTTTATGGGTGGAGTACCCGCCATTTGTGTTGGTTTTATAAGACTTTTTAACTGTCTTTTGTGGAGTAGAATACAGCAAAGCAGGTAAACAATACAAGTGTGCTTCTAAGCTTGCCCTCACATGGCGTCTCCGGGGACGTCACCTGGCCTGTGGGAACTGTGTATAGAAAAGTGGGAGGTTAAGTAGCTTTTTCATGGATGGTTTATATTGGGAGCTTTAATTCAGAATAAAAATGAAATCCTCTTTAAATTGACCTTATAAACACTCAATTCCTAATGCAAATTTAATCTGAATTACACACACACAATTTTTTTAATATTGCTATTATTCACGTTAGTTACAAACGTTGCTCACTGAGGGCACCTCTTGGTCAATATTTATGGGGCGTTTATTAGACCCACTTAAATCGTTTTTAAAAGCCCTTTGTGCAGTCACAACTTATCCTGAGTTACCATGACTACCTGTCAACCCTTGACCTGTTCTACAAGAACATGTCAATCTGAGCCTAATTTGCATATATATTTGAGGAACAGATTCCTTGCTTTTATAGATAGATATGTACGCATACCTTAGGCTCTGAAAGACTCTCAATCTGTTCATAACATTGTCATCTCCATAAAATATCGAACTGTTTTTTTCAAGGAATAAAATATTCAATATATTAAAACCAGAGTAAAAATAATTTGCGAGACCTCATAAATGAATGAGTTCGGCACAGTCATGTTTACCAGAAATTAAACCTCACAATTTAGCTTTTGACCTCAGGGTGAGGGGGCGCCCTTATCTGTTCATTTACAACCTCTAATAATAGGTAGTAGAAGAGTCTCCTCCAGCCCAAAGCCGTCCAGACACCCGCTCACAACGGCCCGGCCAGGTACATTTATTAGCAGCAGACAACCTACGTGTGTGTGGAAGTTCTTCTAAACAAAGAACAAAATGAGCTCTGTGTGCTCCTGACTGGCACCACTAAATGTGCTTTTTATGGTGGGTCTTTGATGAAGTGATCAGCTGTGTTTGGTGCTTTTTCTTCATTTTATTTTGTTTAAATATTTTTTAATCAAACTCAATTTTTAAGTGTTATTGTATCAATATTATTTTTTGTAGTTTAATACAAATAAGTGGCACAAACTGTCAGCTCGTTAAATAATTTTTAAATCCAAGTTGAAGGTTCTCTTTTTCTCTACTGACTATGACTGAGAGGGAGATTTTTTCTGTTTTTACTGCTGATTTAATGTTATTATGTACTAACAGTAGACTGTGAAGAGCTGTCACCAAAAGCAGCTCGCCAGCCAAAAAAGTGTGTGCATCCCTGGTATAAAGCCTAATTTCCACATGATCAAGTGAAAAAACTCCCTTCATAAGCAGCACCATGTATTTACATAAAAAAATCATGGAAATTAAGGTGAAATAGAATTGTAGGTAATCCCAATATTTTAGGCATCTGTAGGACACAATCAAGGCTTTTCAGCCCAGTGGGGCGCTATGTCATTGTGGTCTGAATGAAACAAACCACTTATCCTAATTTGTCCACCCAAAGCTGTTAAAGTGCAGGTTTAAGCTATTGACAAAATAGGAAGTTCTTATGAAGGCCGATGTGTGTGCTTTCTGTCTGCACAACCACCAATGATGGCGGAGAAATCACTAATTCTAATCAGGAAACAAATTATTCTCTCCTCAAACGATCCACAGATCTATGCACACAAACTTCCAGATCTATAGACAATCTAGAACTGATGACACAGCTCTGAAAAGAGATGCAGCTGATTAATTTTTTATTTTAAATATTGCACCAATCGCTTAAAAGGTGTGGTGATAAACTACATTAATTCTACTACTACTACTACTACTACTACTACTACTACTGCTACTACTGGAGAGGGATCATGGAACAGGAATATACACCAAGTGTGGAAAAGATACAAAATAAAGGTAAATAAACCATATCATATGAATACTATACAGGTTGCAGACGGTGCTCATAGTTGAAATCATGGTGGGACAGCAGGTAAATAATTTCCTTACTAGTCAAAAATTTGCAGCGCTGCTGCAGCGCCTCACTTCAAAAGCACTCACATTTGCACTACTTTGTCCTGCCTTTCTCCTTCACTAAACATTTCTCCCGACAAACACTCTGAGCACCAGCAGGAGCTCAGAAAAGATCCCCCATGATTCCTTGCATGGTAATAGCTGTACTGAAGAGGTGAAGGCTTTTTTCCCTCCAGAAACTTTAATGTAAAACAGAAACATAAGACATCCAGAGGTCAGCGATCTAAAATTACTTCTCAATCTCTATGAGCCCTGCATGTTTTCTGTTGACTATTCCTCAGCGCTCTCTGGTTCCTGCCCTCCAGTGTGTGTGTGTGTGTGTGTGTGTGTGTGTGTGTGTGTGTGTGCACACTATAGGCCTGGACAAGCCTAGAGACGATAGGCTTGTCACGCAACTCAGTCTTGCCTTACACTATTGCTGTTATTATGGGCTTTTCAATGTCCTACAAGCACACACTTTCCCTGCTGTTGGCTCAGGCCTACAGTGTTAAACATGGAGCGGGTAAGGAGGAGGGGGGCTGGGGGGAAGAGATATCTGATGCGTTGCTATTTCTGCTGATAGTGCTTGCTGGGGTCGCTCGCCCCAATGCTTAAAGTTACAGTTGAAGATTTGGAGTTCATGGACTTCTGTGACAGATTAACACGTCTTTATTTCCTCCTCCTTGCTGAAACGTGGAAGCTATTGCCTGTATTCTGTTACAGCGCTGAACAAATATGTTTTTGTGAGGAAAGATGAAGTGAAAAGATGGCAAACAACAGAAGTGCATGAGGTTTCATAAACCGTGACTGCATCACAACACAGTGACTGTTGCTCCTCGAGGCTGCTCTACTTGTCATCTCTCTCTGTACTGAGCTGTAAACCAAACAGCACAAGAAACGAGATAGCCCAGGAGTTCAGTTTCAGGCACCACGCGTGACAGTCTGTCCAAAACAGGTTACATCCTATAATCACGATTCTGCCTCACAGGAGAACGAGCCGAGGAAGATGATTAGAGCCGCTGCCACACAGGCCCAGAAATGATTACTACTCCGTTTCCCCACTTCAGTAATAACCGCTCCCCCTAATCGCATGCTATTTACCTAAGGATCGTGTGTGTGTGTGTGTGTGTGTGGGGGGGAGCTTGGTTGAACTTGTTGCTTCAGAGATTTGTCAGGGAAGGGCTTTGCCATCCTACGCTGTGCCTCCTTGCTTTTCACTCCACATTGGCAGGAGGAGGAGGGGGGGGTTGTGAAACAGGAGAAAGGCTTTTCTCAGCACTATTTTGCTGTAGGAAGGCACAAAGGCCCAGAGCTGCAGGTGTGATCAGGAAACAAAAGGGGCTTTGGGCTACTAAACACAATAGAGCCCCACCCCCGGCCAGTGGATTTACGCTGTTTTTAGGGCCACTTCTGAGGGAACAAAGACAACAACATCAGCACGCAGTCTCCAACCCCTGCACACACACACAGTGTCAAAGTTTTATCACTCCCGCTATTACGTTTTTAACAGTGTGATTTGTGAGCAGCAGCTCAGGGAAACCATAAGGTTGAGCAGGGTTAAAGCTGATCACTGTGTGCTTTAATGGCCGGTGTTACGGGGTTACAGCTGGCTGTAGGGAGGTTAACGCTGGTCGTTCTGGTCACTGAGTTCTGACCCCGTATCCAGCGAGGTGAAGTGGCACACAGCAGCCTGTTGTGCTGTTAAACCACAGCTGGTTCTGGTGTTATTGGACTGGGCTGTAGTGGGAGCTCCTGCACATGTCGGCTTTAGGATTCTGGCAGGTACAACAAACTCTCTAATATCTGAGTTCAGCGACTCCAGATTGTCATGGTTTCTAGATCTTGTAAAGCACTTGTCAAACTCAAGGCCATGGGGCCAAATCCAGCCCTTTAAAGCATCCAATTTGGTCCACAGGAGAAAATAATGTCAGAGAAAACATGAATTATTGTGTAAATTACAAATTCAGCAATTTAATGAAACTCCACTATATTTTTAGGGGCTTCCTTTGTTTATACCAGTGGTTCCCAAACAGAGGTACAGGAGCAGATTTCAGCGGGTACTCGGAAAGATTTCAGAATTAATTAAAAAATAAACTGGAAATATTCCTAGTTCTTTTTTAGGCTATTTTTTGACCAAATTTGCCACAAACTAACAATTAAACTATCGCTTAATAAAACAATATATTTTCTTGTATTTTTTGTAAACAAGATTAATTTATGCTGTAATTATAGTAGTTGTTTTGAATTTGTAGATTAAGCTTTAGAACCAATGTTTAAGACATAGTTAGGGGTGTAGGAGAGCCTGCTGTTCCACAAATGAAAAAGCATATTAAATTATGGAGATGGTACGTGTGATATAAAGAGGGGGTACACATGATTTGACCCATTGGAACCACTGGTTTATACCACATGAATGGAGTCATTTTTAATTTCAAATTGTAAAAAGAACTCTCAATTTTTCCTAAAAATCTTACAATTTCTCAAACAATGGCTCAAAATTACACAAAAGTTGGTGACAAAATTGAGAATTTTTGATGTGAATTGAATTGATAGTGAAAACTAGTGCACAATGACTATAACATTATTCTTTTTCTCCCCATTTATAATCTGTGGCTCATTAAGATCTGGTCCGTATTTGGCCCCTGACTAAAATGAGTTTGACACCTCTGTTGTAAAGCGACTCCTTTATTACAAGTTTTATTATTCTGCCATCAGCTTCAACCATCATTTATAAACAAAAGTTGGACATTTCTAGTGTAACACACATCTTTAGTTTTGTTGTAGCTATTATTTCTCACAGCTACTGTGTGCATCCTGCCTTTCCCTGCAAGTTTTCTGCGTTTGTGAATGGTTCTCCAGCTCCTGCTTTGCGCATACAATCCACGCAGCAGCCCGGCTCCTAATGCTGGCATTGTGTGGGACCATAAAGCCAATTGAGTTTAGTCCGTGGTGAATCTTTTCAGGGCCGCTTTAGTCCACATGTTGGACAGTGACAAAAGATAACAAAGAGGATGGAGACAGCGGTGCAGTGACAACAGCAGTGAACATCACTTTCATGTGTGTGTAGTGTAGTGCACTGTGCAGGGATGGGCTTCCTGCTGCTCTGCTGCCAAACACGGTTTAAGCAAATTCAATATCTAACACAACACCAGACACTGGAATAATCACGTTTACACTTTGTCTTTCTTATATTTGTGGACGAGAAATCAACAACTCTTTGGACATCTGCTGATCTAATCCTTCTTTACTATTTGAAATCTCTGCTGTATTACAATGTGAGCTTTCAATAACGAAAACGTGTTATTTTGCTCATTATAAGATATTAAAACTGTTGTGGGGGGAATAAACAATTTTCAGTAAGCGTGTTTCTGTATTTTGTATTATTATCAACCCCTATCACCAGCTTTTTGTGGTAATATCTGACACATTTCTTCAAAAAGTGGATGTTTCAGGTCTGATATCAAGAAGCCTCGGTGTCCTCTATCCAATAAAAAAGGAGAAAAACGCTCCCACTTTGTCCATGGTGACACGAACCTACCTCAAGCATCCAAAATCACACATGAATGAGGCGCTCCGATTCAATGTCTTATTCCTTCGGTAATCCATTGGCTCGTGTTATTAGTCCTGTTATTTCAGGCTCCATGCGAGCCCTATCCAGTTGCGCACGGATTTCTGCGCCGCTCAGCTCACGTAGAGGGTTCGGAGTCGGACTGTCTCCGTCTCCGGGTCCCTGCGCTCTGATGAGTGATCATCAAAGCTGTGCTACGACCACACAACACCCCCCCGCCCCCTCCTCCTCCACCATCTCCTCATCCCTGCCTCTTACACACACCGGCCCCCTCTCTACTACGTTATACTTCGCATTAACTTTGGAAACCAGAGGGAAAAGACATAAACATTAACGATGCGCACCGAGTGTCCCCCTGGTCTAAAACAACAGCGCGTGCGTGGAGCGCTGGAGACACGCAGCACGAAGACACGGGAATGAAATGGTTACTTTTACGCACGATACTTATGGGATCATAAATTAGTTTCCTCATTGTAAAAGTTTACAAACACGTTGAAATAAAGCTAAATTACAAATTTCCTAAGTGCATTCAAGCGGGACGAGTTTATTGGTCCGTGCGCTCTTGAGAACCACAGTAAAAAAAAAAAAAAAAAACCCAACAAAATGCAAGAGTATTTCTATCCTGCAACCAGCAGCTTTGCAGAACGCTGTGGTTAGTCGAAAGATTTCCCCCCTCTCCAGTTTCCCCTGCTCGACTTTCACTGCGTAAAACGGCGCATAAAAGTAGCCAAATCCACGCAGCAGCCAGAAACTCACCTCATTGGAGTGGCGTGTTTGTATCCGTTTGTTTTGCTGTAATCCAAATAATAATAGTAAAAAGATGATTTCTGTGAGTCCTAGTGAATCAACTTCTCCAGGCAGGGAGAAAAACAAACTAACGCACGGCAAATGGTGTAATTCGAGCCGTGCTAAGTCAATCCGTCCACTGAGGGAAGCGCAGCCTACCAATAAGCAGCGCTCTCTCGCCAGTCCCTCCCCCACCATCCATCTCTCTTCACCGGGTCTGGGCTCCCGTGGCAGTGCTCTGGCTTCCTTCCTTTCTTTCCTAAAGCCCAAAGAGAAAGAAAAAGCAACCCCCTTCTTTCCCCCTCCCAGTCCTCCCCCTGTGTGACCCCGTACACCCTCCTTTTCCCCCCCCACTGTTAAACCCCCATCCCCCAACACCAAGTCAGCAAGAGCACTGAGTTAAAATGATTTAAACTGTTGTTGCAAGTCTTTTGGTTTTAGACACACTTCATGACATGTTTGGATTTGGTGAAAAAAAGCAGACTGAGCACAAATCTCACTTAGCTCTGGCATCATGCTGCACATTTCCCCAAAAACATAATCACACCAAAGTAAAAAGCTGCAAATGAAATTTTTTCCTAGAGTTTAAGAACAACTCAGTGGACTCACGTATATAATTTTTTTTCCGCAACATCCATGCTAGACCTAATAACTATTACTCTAAAGCATTTTCTGTCAAGGGTTGTTGGACTATCCTCACTGACTCATAGCCGGTTACATGTGTAGAAGGATCAGTGTGAGACGAAGCTTTGAAGCAATGTTTCCATCAAAACAACTCTGAAAAGTGCTTCCTCTGACCTTCATTTATGGAACTCCATGACACCCATTCATTTTTCACACTTACTTTGCTGTATAGCTCTGACTCCCAGCTGACTGAGAAGCAGGATACACTCTTTAGAACCGGGGTCACCAACCTTTTTCAAACTGCGAGCTACCGGTTCTATAAAGATACTGAAAAGCATGAAGGGCTACCAGTTTGATATACACTGAAATACAAAATTTCTACAGTTTCATTTTAAATAAAAGGTAAGATAATTAAGGAATATTAGCAGTAACTTCAAAAGCAACATGCAACACTTTATTTCCTCTAATTTATTGTTTCCATTTCATTGTATTTCATTGAAAATCATCATGTAAAATAAGTAACCTTTGTTTAATTTTAAATATTATGCAATATTTTATAGATGTTAGTCAGAGCTCATTAGTGACTAGTGCTCGTTACCCTCAATTTCCACTGGATGCGTAACTGCTGCGTAACAGCAACAGTTTCCATTAAAGTCAAAATGTCAATTTCATGCATTAAGTGCATGCGGTTTGCCACAGCTACATAACTACTCTGTCATGCTTGAGCCCGCAACAGATATATAACCAGATTCCGGAGCAACGACACAGAATAAAATATCATTTTTATTTAAAAAATAAAAAAAACTGTGTTCAAGGTGGATCGTATTTCCATTAATTTTTCTTTTAGGATGCCTATATACAGTTTTCTTCAGCCGCTGGGCAAGGGTACATCCTGGACAGGACAGCAGTGGATCGTTTTTCACACAAATATTGTACTTGTCCATAGTTGAATCACAATAATATCCACAAAAGCAGAAGAGCTACAGGACAGGACTGAGTCAATGTCCTGCTCTTCTCGATGGACACAATGAACTGTTTATATAGTTTTGTGGTTCTCTTTGTATTGACTACAACTCGCTATATCTCACGATCAGGCGTGAATTAGCAAGATCTCCTAAATCTCTGGAGCACGAAGCAGTTACGCAGTGGCAACGTTACGATGCCGTTACACATCCAGTGGAAATCTGGTGTTGGAACAGCTGCTTCGGAAGGTTGTCAGTTCGCCACAGGGCTACACACAAATCACACAATTACGCCGACAAGCACATTCATGATCATTTCATATGCAATAATATTTCATTTGTCTATTTTTTTCCCTTAAGGCTGTTCCTGCACATTGTCAGAGGGAGTGCTGGAATCCCTCCCAGTTGAATCAGTGCATTAGGCAGGTTACACCCTCCATAGGATGTTCATCTATTGCAGGGCCAACACACAGAAACCAGGCTCTGTTAACAGGGCAGGAAACCAAAGCACAAGTTCAAAATCCATGTAAACTTAAAGCTGCTGGAGACAAGCTATTCTAAAAGTGGGATCATGAGTTTAAAGCTGCGGGGGATGATCATTTTTTAACATATAAAGACATAGTGTAGGCCTCACAGATAACAAAAAAAGATAACTAACTCACAAACCAAAGTAAAAGATTGAGCTTGCTGCTTGAAAGTCTGTTTTGAACTCAGCTGTAAACACTGGGTTTGTTTGACATTTCGGAAAAGTTTCACGCATTCCATTGTGGGATGTGGAGTTCTGCAGATGGATGCATCAGTGTTTTTACTCCATTCAAAATCCTCAAACATACATTTATTTACAGATTTACACGAAAAGATCAGAATCCGGCCGAAATTTTAATGTCTCGTGTAGTGAGGAGATATTACTGGGAATACCGGGTACAAGCTAGAACGAAAATGGAGTCAAGCCAATTACTGTCGTTCTTGTCTGGAGAACAAACAAGTTAAAAATGTGTTGTCTCAATCAGCTTAAAAAGCATGCAAGCCCCATTCAGGAAGTACAGGAATTCAGTTAACACTCTTTTGGATATGAAGCAATTAAAGTAACCATCATCAGAGATTCTGCAATCTTTCATGCAAATGTGCAAATGATAATATTTGTGTATTTTTACGTTGATTACTGTGAAAATCGTAAAATGTGTTAAAAGTCCAATAAAAAAGGAATGAAAACCAATGTGTTTGTATTCTTCTCTCTTCACACTGCATATACAGAAATCGTAACATACTGTCCATAGTATTACATAATGGGCTTGAGAGAAGATTAAATTACAAACAGGCTCTTGGAATGTAAAACAGTTGGTAAGAAAGGAGGCTATCTGTACAACAAATTCTCCACGGATGTGTTAAAGTGTCCTATTGTTTCTTCTTCTTTTCAAAGGTATTGGCTGTTCTACATGTGAATATAAACATCAAACAGAGAAGTTCCAGTTGAAGGCGTCATCGAACGTGTTGGGTCGATTCGGCCAGGTCTGCAAGCCGGACAGAAACGACCCATTTGCTCTTCATTAAAGAAACAGGTTAGCTGATGTGTGAGAATCTCTCTCACACACACACACACACACACATACGCACGCACACTGTTGACAGCTCCCTTTATGAGCAAAGAAAGTAGGATCTGCATCTCAATACTTGTGTAGGAAACACTCACTTGCACTGTTGATCCTCCTGATCCTTGTTGGCACTTCTTGCATGTTTTTGTCCACGCTTGGCCTCATTCATTTCATCCTTTTCATATTTTTTGTAGGTTCAATTTCCTGCTTTAGAAAAAAAAGAAAAAGAAAAGAAAATTATATTAGTTTTCACCCCCTTCGGCATCTTATAAACCTGGAAATTTCATCCAGTTTCACTGAGGTTATCTTCACTGATAGGTTTTAGTTTATTTATTGACTTTCATTTGGTTTTTTTTTTTCTTGACTGTCAACCTTCAATCTTGCCATGCAGTGTTTCTGTCCGTCTCAGGTTACTTCCTTGTGCTGTCCTTGCTTCCTTTGGGGACTGAATCAGCATGGGATGGTACGTGGGAGAGGCGTGGGAAGGATTGATCAATGGGTCTTAGCTCTGCCAGATGCAGGCCTTACGTGTCACAGTGGATTAATGGATTTATAGATCCATGTGCATGGTGATTGGTGGGTCATTGATTGGTCTTTCTTTCCACTGATTTGGCAGTTTTATTGTTGTTGTAATGGCAATGTGACACCCATTGTCAGGAACATTATGAACGACTTTAAGCAGTATATATAGGTGCAATCTAAGTTAACAATAATGTATTGTTTAATTAGATTTTTTTGTTAATCCTTTATTTCAATTATGTAATATAGTAGATAACATAAACCTGTATTCAATATAGGTTTAATTGAGTGTAGTCAGCATTATTTTACTATCTTTGTTCTTATTGAATGAATCACATTTTAAAGTCACGGAAGGAGATGAAGGGCTGGTGAGTAATGAAAATCAAGCAGATGGGGAAATAACAAAGGAGTTTGAGTGTGAGAATGTGTTTGGATTGATAGTGGGAATGGACAGATGAATGTATTGATGTTGGGAGATGGAGCGATGGATGGTGGGAGAAAGTCCTGACATGCGTGGAGGATGGGGGGCGTTTGACTGAGGACAGAAGGCCTGAGCTGTCTCTAAAGCCTGATTTACTCCCATGGGGACCCTGCAGTGTGTAGGTCAGCCCCAGGGGTGTGCTCAGATGGGCTCCAGGATACAGAGGGCCATGCATGGGCTTGGCCTTAGTTTGGGTCTGCAACTAAGGTGCTCTACCATTCCAGTGTCTTATTTACTGCCAACATTGTGGGTGCAGATGGTCAAAAGGGTGTGTTTGTGTGTGTGTTGGGATGCCTGTTCACAACACAGATGAACAGTCAGCGGTGACTTGTTGTTTACTTAAAACTGCTAGTGATGACATTGTTTTATTCAGATAAAGACAAAGTGTAGGTTTAATAGATCGATAAATCTAAAAAAAATCTTGAAATTCCCGCTCGAAAGTTTTTTTTGATTTCCGCTCCAAACACTCTCTTATTGCCGTAAAAGTTTTGGCGCGTTGCATTGTGGGATGTGGAGTTTCATAGATGCATGCATAGGTGTTTTTTTTTACTTCATATTATTTCTTGTGATAACCCCCATGAACTCTGTCAAAGTGACTTCCCAACACATTTCTGATGTTTTCACAGACTGAAACTTGCAGCAAAACAATGTTGGGTCTTTATTTTGGAGCTGACATGGAAAGATCTGATAAAATAGAACAAAAATGATGTCAAGCGAATCACTGTCCTCCTTGTCTGGCAAAGAAACACCGGAAATCACAGGAAGAATTAAGTAAAAATGATTCTCTGCATTATTAATCTCAGGACTCAACATTCCACAATGCAATGCATGAAACTTTTCTGACAATATCAAGAAGTCAAATGTTTTCAGTGGAGATAAAAACAAACTTCCGAACAGCAATTTTCAACTTTTACTTCTTTTTTTCAAGCAAAGGATCTTTGATTTATTGATCTATGAGGCTACATTATGACTGTTCAAAATCGTATACTAACGTACTACTTATACTAAGTCTGATGTCAAAATGAGTATGTTGTGCGTTCCAATTAGATAGTATGGAAAGATAGAGTACGCATGTATACTATAACAGGACATTTTTTAAGTATGCATGGTGGGCACCCTTGTCATACTCAACCGCCCTGAGCTGAAAGTAAAATTGTCCTCGGCTTCAAGCTAAAAGGCAAACATCCCCATTTCAAAATAAAATCATCTCTTCTTGTCTTCCATTAGTTTTTAGCGCTTTTATAAATAGTATAATTGATAATTAACAGGAAGTTTATTCAGCAGCACAATGGTGGGTTTCCAAAAATCTCCGAAACGTCTGCATGAAATGTGTTTTCCGTGATGGCTCAAATGACCACATGTTGATATTGTACTTTGTCACTTTCTTGCTTAAAATGTTTTCAGAACTTTCAAAGGTGGCAAATTAACGAAGATATTTAGTACTTTCTTTGATAGGGCTGTGGGTTGTCCCCTTCTTTAGATCGGACACCATGACAGTAATAGTGTTTGTGGTGCACTAACTGAGCTTCTTGGCTCAGTATTAAGTGCTCGATCAGATGGCTGCCTCTCAGGGTGGAGACTGTCTGCAGTGGGCGTACAAGATGACCTCTGATTGATTAAGAGGCCATATCTGGCCTTTGGCTGGCCTGGGGCACCATTTGTCACCTGACTGTGCGGTCCTGTTGAGAACCTTCTTGTGCTTCAATCTACAGGCAAGCTCCTTTCTTTAAATCCTCATCTCAGCCGGCTCCACCACGACCACCCATGTTTAAATCTGTCCGCTTGCTTAGTTGCTCGGCCTCTTGGGTTGGACTAAACTTCAAATAGCACAGAAGCCACATGAAGAAAGTCCTCAGCAATTGTCTGAGGAATTTGGACTTTAACTTTTAAATGTATATCCATATATTCATTGCTTCAGTATCAACAGAAGTCAGTTTTTAATCCTCTGTGCTAAAAAAAAAACACAGCAATTGTAGTTCAATAACAGCCGACACAGACATTTTGAATTTATTAGAGAGCTCTGACAATTTGGCCCCGTTGCTTTCACCAAATGGACTAACAAAAGACTGGCAACTAAATCCAATCCTAATTACATTGTAGGTCAAATACTGTGCTAATTGTGCAGCTGCTGCCTTAAGACACAACCAGGGTTGTTTAAGAGATTAAAAACTCATGAGAGGAAATTAGGAGTACCCACTAGAGCATATACAGCAGATACTTAAACACTGTAAAAAAAAAAAAAAAAAAAAATCTAAATTTTTATGCGTCTACTAAAAAGCTCACTAGTTAATTCTTATTTGGGCAATTAGTTTGGATTGTTAGGAGCTTGTATTGATGGGAGATTGAGACCACTGCGCAAAGTCTTCCCAACACATCCCAATGATTCTCAACAGGGTTCAGCTGTGGACTCTGTGGTGGCCAATCCATGTGTGAAAATAGTGTCCCATGCTTGTCGAAGAACTCTTTCATAATTTGAGCTCCATAAATCCAGGCATCGTCATCTTGGAATATGCTTGTCATCGGGAAAGAATACAAATCCATTGACCAGGTCATTTAGTACAGTCAGCAGATGTCATTCTTTGGGCATGTAACGTTGCTGAACCTACACCTGACCAACCAACCCCACCACCACAGGCATGTACAGCATGCACTAGGCATGATGGGTGCATCACTTCAGCTGCCTTTCTCCCTACCTTGATATGGCCATCACTCTGGAACAGGGTCAATCTGGACTCATTAGACCACATGTCCTCCTTCTGTTGCTACAGTCCAAATCTTTATACTTCCTCGGAAATTTAAGCCATTTTTTCCCATTAGCCTCAATCTGTTTAGTCCCAATCCCTTTACTTCTTCGCATTGTGCATGTGGAATAGAAGTGTACCAATACATTGACTATTAGATTAATTGTGATTCGACGTGACGATTCATAAATGTTCAAAATCGATTGTTTTTCGTAATAACTAAATGACAGGAACACGACCGCTGCTGGCAGAATGAAAGTTAAAGTATAAATTAGCCACAAAGTGAGGAAAGAAAAAGATAATCAAAAATTGTGATAATCGTTAATACCGTGATAATCATTGAATAATCGAATCGTAGAACCCTCGTGAGGTTCCTTAGATGGCACACCCCTAATGTTGACACTATACTTTTGCTGTTAAACAAAGCTCTGAGTAATACTCATGATTTTCTACAATTTGGATCACCAACATTTATGCAATTGCCGATCTCGATTATGAGATTTTCTTCTGACCACATTCCTCGGAGTTAAGAAGAAGAAGGTAGAAATAATCAATAGATATATTGGTATACACTCTGAGCTGCCTTTTCTCTAATTCACTCATTAATATACTACTTTAAAGAGAAAAAAGGAAAGTCTAAGAGATTTTAAAATGAAATAAAATGTCCTTTAAAAAAGGATTTAAAAGTATAGTTTAGAAAGGTTTATGTGAAAGTCCACTTTTTGACATTCATGAGTCTCACAAATTGCAGAATTAATAAAAACACCTTTGGGTTTATTTTATCATTCTTGTTTGTAGAAAACTCAACTTTAATAAAGGTCAGAGAAAGGTGGTGTGGTTTATAGCCAAGGATTTAATGCAGCGGCTGGAGGTAAGATTGAAACACATTTGTGTAATTTGCAGGGAAATGACCTCCGCTCTGTTTTCACATATTGCATCTGGAGATTACATTACGGGCGGGTGAAAAGCAGATCTATTTTGTCATAACTTGTTTTTCTGCTCTCATGTTAAGGAAAATACAATATATGGTATGCTTCGATATAATCCGGATGACTGCCACATTTACCCAAGGAAATGAACCCTGATATAATATAGTTTTGTTTATTAGATATTTCTCGAGAGAAAATGAGAATGTTAATCATATTCATAGGCAGTGCATGGGGTAATTTGCAGCCGCTGATAAGCTGGTATATTGGTGTGAAATACTGACGATTGACTGACATAAATGACATTTTTGACTCATTTATTATTGATCTCATTTCAGCTCGTCAACTAAATGTTTCAATCTGGGCCGCCATGGAAGTCAGAGAGCTAAACAAATTGTTCGCGGACGAGATGGCGACCCCGAGCCTTACGTACGTAATGAATGACAATGTGCTCATAATGCAATACCACCTTGACACCATTAGGACAATTTTTCAACCAATTATAGAAGCCATGGCCTAACACTGGCATTCACTCGTGTGGGAGGAAAACTATTGTTCCGGGGGAAAATTTCTGATTAATTCTGATAAGGATAATAAAGGCTTCCTCCCACGCCCTTCATTAGGACATTGATCTCCCTAACATCTCAGTTAAAATCCATCACCGTATCTCCATTAATGAATGCTTTAAACACAGCAGTGAACCATGTGGATGAACCAAGACCTTCTCACGTTTGCAGTAATGCACTTAATGAGCTCTTGGAGAAGGGAACATTTTCTGGAAGGAAAAGTGTAACTTGATTTGGGGAGGATGAAGGATGGAGGCAGGATTTAATGAGCTGAGATTGAAGTATGAGCAGGAAATGCAGAGGTTACTTCATTCACACGCTCTGAAACAGCCAGCACATTCCCAACTCTGACCAGTCTGGAGCTTCTTCACAAACAGGGATAGTCACACATGCAGACAGGTGCAGTGTGTGTGGAGCTCTGACTGTATACAGAACAGCTGTGAGGAGCAGCTTGTGCCGGCCATGCTGGGAGGTAGTTGTTGCATTCTCTGACCTTACCAACGGATGCAGTTTGACACAGACAGACAGACTCACACTGAGGGCAGCTGCAAGGTGCCATTGAAGGGCTTTTAAAGCCCACACCCTCCCACACACAAATCTCTAACATGATTTTCCACCTTTGAGCTGATTCTGCAAAAACAAATCTCAAATCCCAAGGGCTGTTCTGCACACACACTCGTAACTGTAAAGCCAGCCATCCTGAACGAGGGACACTTAACCTTTTATACAACATGTGACTACTGATTACATTTCACTATTTTACGCTAAAAAGTAATCTTCACTACATTAATAGAAAGCTTCACAAAATTACAAAATTATTTCAGTGGTTCTCAAACTTGAACACCACTCAGGAGGTACACAGACACATTTGTCAGTTTATTTTTTTAACATTACACATTTTGTTTTACATGCACAGACTTTTTTCCTCATCCATCCATAATAATTTGTGACACAACTCTTTAAAATATACCAAAAGGTCAAATTCTAAAACGAGCAAAACATCAGAAATGAATGAATAAAAAGGCCTTAATTTAAGGTTAATGTTGACAAGACACAGAGACAATTAAATCATGTATAACTAAGGGGTATGTGCGATAAGAAATGAAGACTCAGGGGTACATAGGGCAATACATTTTTGGAAAGACTGCTTTATTTCATTTAGTTTGTTAAATTTTTTACATTATTTTTTACTATTTCACACAAGACAGCAAGGTAATGTAACGGTGAGCACTTAACCACCAAGAAGGGATTAAACTCTGAGGATGGATCTTTATTTGCAGATTGGTTATGTTCTTGCTCATGTCGGTTTTCTCCTGATTTGTGTTTTTTGTCAAAAAACGTAACTTAGTATACTAGGCATGCATTAAAGTTTCTAAATTAACCTTTTGGAGAAAATGAGTGAATGATTTTATTGTTTTCGACTGAAAAAGGAACAGTACAACTACTGTAAATGTCTGTTCTTCAAAGCCTCACTACATACAGTATGAAGCTTTCTAGTGACTAAAACATACATGCGCAAATATTTCGTTTTACACTCAAAACCAAATGAAATAGCAGATTACAAAAGTTATATGTTTAAGCAGGGAAAGTTCTGCTGTCCTTCACAATGTTATCATCATCATCATCATCATTACTCCATTTCAGAAACAGTACACGATACAGGCCACAGTAATGCTTTATATAGATCCTTTGACATTTCACAAGGTGCTTTTAAGACAAGGGCTCACCCTCTGATGACTAATCTATCACTGATCTGAATTTTTGGCTCCCAAGTGGCTCTCAGATTATTTCTATCTTACATTGTAATAACTTTATTTCCTTCTACTTCTTTCCTTATGGCTGTTCCTTTCAGATAATCCTTGAATGATTTGCATGTTTTTTTGGCTTAAGTTTTTATGTCGAAGGCCCTTCCTGAGGACACTGGCTTGTGCCCCCCCATGAGGCTGCAGCATCGATGAACATTTAGCAGTAAAACGCCTATGTCAATGACCCATGGTGGGGCTTGGGCCATGACCCCCAGTTACTTGTCTGCTACCTTAACGATTAGGCCATCGCTTCTCAGTGTGTTTAATATTACTATTTAAATGAACATCAATTACATCAAGTACTTAATATTTACAAGGTTTTTTTGGTAGACTTAAAGGGTACCTGCAACATGGAACATAGTGCTACAAGAGCAAAACGGTCCAGTAATGTCACTGATGGATAGATGAACTGTTCTCATATGTCTGGAGGTTGTTTGTGGAGCCTGTGGGATATAAAAAACTTAGATGGCACATGACATGAAAGTGTGTCTGTTCTAATTTCCCTCACCTCCACTGTGTAGTCTGAATAACACTGAATTGCTTGTCCACTATCGACGATGCTGTGTCTTTAGAATAAGGTAGAGTAACTTTATTGATCCCGCAGTGGGGAAATTTACTGTCATGACTGCTCAAATAAAGTGCAAGGGAAAAAAACAACAAAAGGCAAAAATAGTGCAACAAAGGAGATAAAATATGGCAATACAATAATAGAGGCTATATATAAATATAGAGAACATATAAATAGAAAAATAATGTAAAAAACATAGATATATATTCTTATCTTATAAGAATATGAAAACTGAAACAAATTAGCATCCATTCATGGCCAGACATCCATATTTCACTAATCTTAGGAGCGCAAATGCACTTCCAACATTCGGGTTTATGCAGATTATTTATTGTGGTCGTGCATGTGCACCACTTATACAACCCTGATTATAGCCCTATAGATGATAGCTTTTGATTGGCTTCTGTAAATCACATTTCACCTAATGTCCATCTAGCTTGGCTTCAACAGACACTTGCAGTTCTTTATAGGAATAGGAGATGAGTAAACTACTTCAAAAATGATCTTCAAACATTCACCCACTAATAGGCTTAAAATGTTCCCCACCAACTGAAAAACCCTGTATCTTAAATCCTTGGTGTAAAATTGTAATATCTCATTCCATGGTTTAAATGTTCTAATACTTCAATGAATGCCAAAAAAGGTTAATTTACATGTCCCAGATTTCTGTTTCAAAACATAAGCAGCAGCCAGAAGCTCAAGCATCAAACCCCCATCCCACCTCCCATCCTGCCTGTTGGTCGCCAGCTAAGTCCTTCTTGGAACTCGGTGGCTATCTGGGATTTAAGAGAAAAGCCTTTTATCCAGGACTTTCTCTATAGGCTGGTGCGAGCAAATGTTTCATGTCAGCAAAATGCCACAAATATTGCCAATGGTGTGTTTTCTGTCCCTCAGAGGTGGTCAACAACAAACTTCTATAAGATAGAAAACACACGGATAACGAGCCATTGAGATGAGTAGGGAGCTGATGGGTACGGTTCATCTAGTCTGGGACATTTGGATGGCCTATCCTTTTCTGTTTGCCCTTCTGTCTACTAACCCAACCAGTCGAAGCGGATGGCGTACACCTCTGAACCTGGTTCCGCTGGAGATTTCTTCCCATAAAAAGAGGGAGTTTTTTTCTTCCCACTGGCCACGTTTACATGGGAGCTTTAGTTCCTCTTTAAAGTGGAATAAAAGTTAATTCCTCTTTAACCTGACCTTGTAAACACCCAATTCCTAATTCTAATTTAATTCAGAATTAAACTTAATTCTGAATTAGGTGGCTGGTTTATTCCGTTTTTAATCCCGAATTAAATAATTCCTCTTTCTTGTAAACAGTTAACAACACTTAAAGCTGCTTTAAGTTAATTCCAGTTGTGCTGCACATGTGTGACTTGCGGTGATGACGCGCTGGGTGACGACATAATCCAACATGGCGGCCCAGAGTAGAGCCGACACTATTTAATGAGCCTTAAAAGACATGGATATAATGAAAAGAGTGGATGGACGGAGGCGTAAACATGCAGACATTCACACACACACATGGACTTATCACACACATGGAGATCTGCAAACGGAACGCTTCATCAGACGGGTGATACTAAGACCCGGAGTAAGTGCTTCCCCGTACTGCTGTAGTATCACCAAGTTTATCATTGCAATGATTGTTAGAGCTACTATCTTTACCAGGGAGCAAATATTTATTCGTGGTTATTGTTTTCTGGAGTTTTACTGGGCTTTTGTGGGCTTTTCCGTGCACTAAAGTGTGTTATTGTCGAGCTGTTGCTTCAAAACTACAATCAAAATAAAGGTGAAAACAGTTCCCATGTGTGGTCATCTGTGTTACAGCCAACAATAAAAGGTTTGTTGTGTGTTTCTCCCGATAGACGTGATCGACGTGACACGTCACATTCTCCCCCCCCCGTTCAATCAGAGCCTTTCCAACACCCAGACATAAAGCAGAATTAAATAAAACCTAATAAACCAGTTTTCCATGTAAACCTCAGTACGGGATTTACTATTACCATGTAAACACAAAGCAGAACACTTTAATTCCGAATGATTTATTTCGGTATTGACTTTGTTGTCATTTGTGCTATATAAATAAAGTTGAGTTGAGTATTGACCGTCATTATAACATGTTTATTTTTGTGTTTAATGTGGGATTTCAACTTGTGCGAGTGAACAGAAAAGTTTTTGCTGATGGGATGTGATGCTTCATGCTGGTTAACCCTTTGTTGGATGGCAGAGGCTATTCCTGGGATTTAAGCTCTCCCCTCTCAGGAATGTCATCAGCTTCTAGATCCAGACCAGGTGTCCACACCCAGTCAGCTGGGGGAGGGGGGCGGGAGGTCAGTGTTTTTGTTACTGTGTTGTTGTGAGTGTACAAATGATAATTTTATTTATTCACTTATTTATTTAGAGGGAGCTTTCGCTTCCAATGAGAATGCACTATTTCTTGGGGATTTATTTTATTTGTATAATGTTACTATGACCGCCACTGTTAGGACCCTACATTGTGGACCTGTACTGCCAGGTCTCCACTGCGATGACTGGTATTTGTTTGGAAGCCTTGAAAAATAAAAGCGAGCATACTGATCAACAAAACGAGAAGCACTTTAAGGCTATTCTATAATTGGCTATTTTTTTTTTCTAATATCTCCTTAAAACATTCATTCCTTTACTCAATTATTTGCATTCAATTAGCAAAATGGACAGCTATTTGGTTTCCTTTACACATTTGTTAAAAACAAATCTGTTAAAACACCTAAAAATTGTTAAAAACCTGTTCAGACACTCTTATGGATGATAATATATATATACTGTACATATATTGCTTTTTTTGTTATGTACAATCGTTTGTTTTTCACCTCTTGTGTTGTTTTGATGTAAAGCACTTTGTGACTTTTGTCTGTGAAAAGTGCTCTATAAATAAAATGTACTTAATTTATTTATATACGTCCATACAGTATATCTATGGGTATGTGGGATGTCTATATACATATATATGCACACAAATATTGTGTGACCCCCTTTTGTTTTTGATTTTTTGTTTTTCTTGTTTTTAATTCCATGGTTTTCCAATATTTATTGCTCTGCTTTAATATTTGTTTAACTCTATTGTTGCTATTATTCCCATTATTACTATCGTTGCTACTGTTATTATTGGCTTTTTGGGTTTATCCTCGATCCTGTAGTTTTTGTTAATGCACATAATTACTATGCCAAATGTAGAAATCTTTGTTTTAGTGCTAAACATGTGCAATAAAAATACACACACACACACACGGACTGATAGGAGCGGTCAGGATGCTGGAATTTATTGGACAGTCCATGGGTCTTATCACATTTACATCAACTGTTCAGAGCAAATGTTTACTCTCACACCCACATCACACTCAGATTTCGGGTGCCAGCCATGCGCACATTCCCTAGTCATGGACTTTGAAAACTACTTCGACTCCGCTTACAGTTTTATTATTTTCCATCATCACCTTAACCCACATCTAGCGTGTACAAATGGGTCGCTTTCATTTGTGAAATACAAGATGACAAATGTGCATTGATTGCATTACCGGAGACGTTGCGTAAGGACAATGAATCTTACTTAAATGTACTGTGTCTTTAAGTTGTGAAACGTGTTGCACTCTACAATGGTAACTTGTGTTGTAAATACTCTATGACTAAATGGCCCATATTTGATGAGTGGCAGACAGTGCTAACGTCACTTGTCCCTGTCCCTTTAACAATAAAGGTGGCATTAGGAGAGCAGCAGGAGAAGTTAATCCTGCCTCTCCAGGTCAGCCATCAGACAAGCCGTAGCAGGCCTCAATAACTGGAGCCTAATTAACACACACCAACAGGGAAATCTTCCATTCTCACAACGATATTGCAGCATACATTCAGCTTTCCATCCAGCTATTCCAGGGTTAATACTTTCCAGTTTCCACACTTGGGGGTTTGACTGGCTCTAACATGCTTCAGCTCCTGATTCTCTGCTTGTATGTCACACTTCCTCAGGGGATCAAGGCGTAGTTAAGTAGATGTTGAATTCAGCTTTTCCATGAAATGTCGTTGGATATGTGTCATGGTTTTGTCAGATGTTTTATTAGCTTATACAATTTGTCATAGGGGAAGAGTCATTCAACATGTTCTTAAAAAGAGGTGCGTTCATAAAAATTCAAACTTACAGTTTTAGCGTCTCAGTCAACAGGGATCTATGTTTAGTCAACTGTCCAGAAAGGTTGACTAGAGTCTCTGAAACCAATGGAACAGATGGGGGAATGCAGCAGGACCACTGGGAAATGTGGTCTAGGGTTCAACCTTCAGTGTATATTTTGTGCTACTCTGTCAAAAAAAAGCATTTTCCTTTAAAGGATTTTCTAGCAAATGAAATGCCCTGAGAGCCTTTAATCAGTGTTGGCAGTGAATTATCCTCAAGATAGCACAAGATATGTGTGTTGTGGTTACAACCAAGATGCGATAACAATCAAAACCGATCTGAGCAACACACCATATAGGAAAGAAAAGTGTTGCTTTGTTACTCAAAATGACTGCTAGTGCCTGCATTAAGCACAAAGTAATGTGATGTTTGTTGTTTAGCCTACTAAGACATTGATAGTTTTTTATTTAACATATTTGTTTGGCTACCTGATATCCTACATTTTTTTGTATTTACCAAAGAAGAATTCAGGAGTTGAATTATGGAATAGTCTAACAGATGAAATAAAGAAAAGTAAAACCATAGGCATTAGGCAAGTATGAAAGAACATACCAAATATTAGATAATTATAAGGATGCAGAGAAGTAGTTTAACTCAGGATGACAATATAATGGTAAGAAAATTGTGAACATACTATCTTTTTTTGTAATGCTGAGTTGGGGTATTAATTGTATAGAAATTTAATATTATACATGAGTAATACATTTGTACATAAATTGGCTATATGTTACGAGAACCGCTGGTGCCTGAATAGAACTTAAAACATATATACTGTAGATACACGTGTGCATATAAACATACATACACATGGCATTGAGTAAATTATGAACTCTAAAACAATGCCATGCAAAATGTGCTTGTGGGTAACAACGTATTAGGTAGAAACCGCAACCCGAACCCAAGAAAGTGGTTAAACGTTTAAATGGCATGATTAAGAACATATGGATTATGTTCAATCTGGCTTCAAGAAACCATGAAGCAGAAATAAAAAATAATAATCACAAAAAATAATAATTTACTCAGTAACGGTTGGGTGTAGAAATGTATCAAATGACTTTACTTATTTTAAAATGTACTTAAGTCCAAGTAAAATTACTGATTTAGAACTCAATTACAGTAACATGAGTACTTGCAATCCATTACTTTAACCTCTGGTCACCAGTACCTTAAAAACTACACCGTCGACTTTGTTATTTTTCTTGCCTGATGTCATTCTTGCCAAAAAGAAATTAACAAAGCTGAAAAACAAAGTTTCTTACTGAGGTGCGGCAGTCAGCAGCTTTTTTTTTTTTTTTACAAGTCTGGTAATCGTTTTCGATACTCTTCCAAAGTAATATTTCATAAAACCTATCAACACCTCTGCTCTGCTGAGTAGCAATGCATTTCGCTGACAGTCTTAGACTTTTACTCTGACCGTCACACACCAGGCGGAATGTGAAACCCACTCCCACAAACACTCTGAGATAGTTGTGTGTGTGTGTGTGATGAGACAGAGATGTTGCAGTCCTGGCGTCTGACCCCCTCACACACTCCTCCACATCAGCACTCAGTCATTTCTCTTCTCCCCCCTTCCCTCCCACATGCCCTTCTACGAATCTGTCTCCAGCTGAATGGTGGTGGTGGGGGCGTTTGGGGGGGCTTGATGGTATCAGGTGTCATTTTAAAACAGCAGTTGTCACGGCTCGGCTGAAAATGGAGCATGACTTTATTCAGTTCAAATTGTTTCCTGCTGAAAGCAGCATGGCCTCTCGGAGCACGTCCACTTGTGCAGTGTCCATTTGTGCTCAGCTTTAAGACCCAGTTTATTGGAAGTCTATTAAGTGATCTGTGTCCATGAGATTGATTTAATTTTCCTGTTGAGCCAAATTAATATTTCAAAAGAATTCTCTGCCTTTGTTAAGTGTCAGATATCATTGAGTTTAAACCACATCTTTTATCTACCACTGGTTGATGACCAGCGCACACAAGTACAATACACAGAAATTTCAACATTTTTTTCAAAGAAACATTTGCATGACAACAGTATTGAGCATATTGTCAGTATCAACAACAAAAAAAACCCTCTGAGTGTTATGATAATCAGGGTGTCACACTAACAATTGATGTTGGTCTACTTCAGTGGCCGAATACTCACACCACTTCCGCCACAGTTTTTCTACTTGAATTTTTTAGAGTTTCAAAGAAAAAGTCATTTGCTTGAAGGCAGGGGTCTGCAACCTGTGGCTCTGGAGCCTCATTTGGCTCTTCGACTCTTTTACAATGGCTCCCTATAGCTTTAAAAAGATGTTGAAATAAAGAGTTATTATTTTCTTACAGAGGCTATTAATGATTAATTACAAATAAGATTATGATAAAACAATTTTTTAACCTAAAAATACATCACGTACAATGACTTGGCCACCTTCCTACTTCACCTCCTGCAACATCTACAGACAATCAACTTTCCTGCACCTGTGGCTAACCTTAAGTTTTAAATCCCTGGTAAGATAACTAAACCAACAAAAACACTATTCTGGAAGAAAATAGAGATTTAATTGTGCCAATGTGCCGGTTAAATATGCAAGCTTTGTGTGTGGCAAGAAATGAACAATTAGCATGTGTTGACTACATGATCATACTTTGTCAAACTTCAAGTTACTTTTTGTGGCCCATTAAATACATTCGCTAAAAACATTCTTCTTTATATAACACTGTATTGTTCACGTAAACTGAGATGCGTAAGAATTTGAAGATGCAAGATACTGTTTTGTTGTTATTTCTTGATGTTAATTTATTTTAAACTGTTTTTAAGTTGCCATTTACATGATCAATATCAATCAAATCAAACATTATTCTATATAATTTTAATTATATTTTATAGAATTTAATACACTGTATTGTCTTCATTGAGAAGGTATTTTTTTGGCTCCGGGAGGACTTTAATCCAGGTGAGATGAGGCAAAATGGCTCCTTTGAGAGTAAAAGTTGCAGACCCCTGCTCTAAGGTATGCAGCTGCTTAACACTGTTAACTAATTGGCGTGGTTCCACTGGCGGTATTGGCTCTACTCGGCTCGGCTCTACTCTCTTTGTGCGCGTTTCCACTGGAAAAAAGTAGCTCCTCCATGGTACCTGGTGCTGCTTTTTTTAGTACCTCCTTTGTTGAGGTTCCAAAAAAAGCAGCCCTGGTCTGAAAATGTAATGTAGGCACAAAGCAGACACTGATTGGGTCTGGGAATCATCACAGCGTAGAGCCATCAACTCATGCACAGAGAGGAAACATTTGGCCACCATTGATTTTTGTTGGTGATCTTGTGAGGATGGCAGCAAAAAAGTGCAATTTGTGGAGTCTGGCAGTTTTGCATGTCAGGTTGGTACTCAATTGAAACGCTCTGGAAAAACAGTATCGGGTCCCGAAAGCGAGGAGTATGGAGCTGTGTTCAGCCGATACTGCCAATGGAAACGCGCCATTTTGTCGCGTTTCCATTGGCGATATCGGCTCTTCACAAAGAGGGCAATGGTAGAGCTGTTTTTCTGGAGCCAGCATTTCATGATGGCTTTTTTACTTGCTGCCAATAAAATCTTTAAAATATATAACTGTTATATCTCTTTATTAGCCCCACGTACAGATGTGCATGTGCGCACACACCCATACAGCTGGTGGGGATTAGGGGGAGAGGACACAGGGTCTGAGAGTCAAAACAACAGAGCTGGACTTGACCTTTGACCAGCAAGGCCATTCATCTGTTGATAACATCAGCCAGCTTCATAAGACAACTCCAGAGTTTGTACAAGTCATTAAGTGCTGGCCCGACAGACAAACCTTAACTTTGACAATACACACTCTTTCTAAACGAAGCGAAGATAGCGGTGACTGGAAAGTATTGGCTGTGTGATAATTAATGACTTCCATTAGGGAGAAAATCCTTCATCTGCACTATTTCTAGCGATGGAGTGCTTAAGAAGCGATGTCTTTTTGTGCTACCTAAGGTTATAGACAGGAAGGATCCTCCTGCATGTTAAACAAAATCTTCTCCTTACTTGTACGAGCTCACAGAAGAGGATTCCAAATCTTTTTTATTTCGTTCTTCACGTCTCGCCATCATCATCTTATAGCATGCTTATCCTTTTGTTAGAAGTTGACGACTGCCCAATGCAAAAACTTCTTGTCTTGTTTGTGTGTATCTTTAATGTAGAAGAGAGCTTGTGTGTGTCAGCGCACTGCTGCTCTTGGATGTAAATTTTATCTCTCATCCGGCTACGGGCTTTGTCGTGGACTAAGTGGAGTAATTTACCAAAGGTTACAGCTGCAGTCATAGTTATCAGCAGATAATAAGTCACTGCAAAGAGCCATTATCTTGGCAAGGCTACTTTCATATACAGAGATTTTCTCCACCTCACTTTTTCCCCCTTTCAACATCTTTTGTCCATTCTTATTTTTAACTTTTTAGATTTCAGTCTTTACCTTGTTTATTCCACCTGAAATCCTGATTGCTCACCTGTCTGTGTCCTGATAAAGTAGAGCTAACCAGCATGTGGCTGTCAGATGGTTATTATACAGTCTGCCATTTTTCTGTGAATGGTGGGATCAGCTCTACTAGATCTCATCAACCCCTGTGGTGGCATGGAAATAAGACAGCAGTGCTCCACAGGGTCTCTCCAAACAATTATCCATACTTCATGGGCAGGGATGCTGCCAGGCCATTGGCCAGGGCCCTGGGCCTTCCAATCTCTCTGAGAGGGATAGTTTGCTGACTTGCCAATTTCCCACACCACCAGGCTTGCCCTTGTTCAGAACAAAGCTGAAGTGAAAGCTTTTCCTTTTTAATTTGTCCTTGTGTTAGAAGACAAACGGCAACAACAACAGGTTTTTCTCTGTTCAGAGTTAGATTAAAAAACTGCAACAAAGTCAAATGTAAAATGATGTATGTTGGCAAATTAAAATAGTTCTAAGAAGAGACCTTAGAACTTGTACTTTTGCTACAATTCTAAACAAAAGGGTTGTCCTCATATAACTTTTTTAATAAGATAGCAATTTTGCAGTCTTGAGTATTGGCTGATACCGATATCAGGCCGATACGACATCAGCTTCACTCATACACACTTTAATTACTTATTTTGTGATTTGAAATGTTTATTTATTTTTTAATCCTTTACAACCACAACTCTGCGGTTACAACTTCTCGTATCTACCACTACGGATGCACAAACTACTTTTCTCACGTAAATCTGCGCAGGTTGAGTTTTGCACAACATTTTACAAGACGTCTAGCAAAACAAATTTGTACCTGTAGAAATCACACAAGTTCTGACATCAAATTCTACAAGCTCTCCTATTTTACAACATATTTACCTTCATATAATTCTTCCATGCACTCTGTAGTATGCCAGTGCATATATTGCTCTAAGCAGGACTTCCTGTGGGATATAATTCATACTACTTTCATTCAAATGTTCCAATTCTTTTACAAAATCGAACACTACCTTGTTGTAAAACAACCCTGATTTGGCAACATTTTCTTCTAAATTTCAAATGTTACTGTGGTGTGTAAGCATAATTACCTCTGGCCCTTTGATCTTGTACCAAATGTTTAAAAGACTGAAACAAACACCCTTTTCAGTTGGAAATCAGTGTGAGAAAGTGTGGCCAAGCTTGGCATCTCCTTTGGGTGTGTATCCCTAAAAGACCTGCAGGGTCCTGAAAAGTGAACACGTCACTTGCTTTTGAAACGCTGTGCGTAAACAAGTCATCAGTAAATCCAAGGTTTCTGCACTTGGTCTGTTTTTGTGTTTGTTGCTCTGTCGTCCTGAACCAGTGTGCACATGTTTGGCCGTGACTGATGCTTTGCCGATCCTTAAACTTGGCTGAAGTTCTTTGTTGGGTAAACGTGAACTCAGTAATAAGCACTTTGAGCTTGTGTAAGAGCTTGATCTTGACTGTAGGCTTGCGAGTCACTCTCTTGCCCAAGGGGGCCTGGGCTGTGGTTTAATGCTTTTGAACAGAGGGAGTGATTAGACAGTGTAGGCAGACTGAGCTGTGTCGGTAGCATGACAAGCAGTGTCTGAGCAATGGATGAATGTACTTGTGGTGGCTGGAGTTTCCCCTAGATCAAGCAAACACTGTTTTCAGATGACTGTATTTAGCTACAGCTGCAGCTTGCGCTCTGGACATGAAAGGAGAAGATGAAGGCCAGCAAAGAAGATATCTTACACCCAGCCATCCCAACAACAAAAACACAGAAAGCCATCAAGTAATACCAACTATACTGTTTAGCATTGACACTTTTTTATTATGTGGGTCGAGAAAAGATCACTGTCTCAGCATGCCAATGCTTTAGGCTGTAGTACAGACATACCAGCCTGAGTCAGCTGAGTCGGGACATGCGAGACTGTAGAAATATGGGTGTGTGATCTGTATTTTGAGTCTCAATCAGGGTACAAACATAGACAATCGGACTGGTTTTGTCCCTATTTTCTCCTTGCCTGACCAAAGATGACAAACACAATATTTTTTTTTGTTTTACAAGATTATATAAGATTATTTACTATTGTAAATATTAAACCTGTTCAGTATTTACGAACACATTTTGTACTGTGGGGAAAGCTGACGAATCCCGACTCATGATCCCATGATATGTCACATGGAACAGAATGTAGCTACAGTAATCAAAAAGGGAGCTGACTTAGAAACATGTAATGCTGCGTTCACGGCAACTCGGAACTCAGCATTTCCAAGATGAAAATTCAGATCTCTGAGTTCAGAGGCAGTATGTTGACATATCTCAAACATGGCTAATTGACATATACGTGATAAATGTGTCTGTGTGGCATTTTGCATCAGTAAATTTAACCCAGAATAGTTTTTGTGGTAAGACTTTATTTGAATAAAAAATATCGAGATTTATATCGTATATCGCCTTTTTGAGGAAAAAATAGGAGATATGAGTTCAGAGTTGCTTGGAACGCAGCATTAGATTGTTAGATCTCGTTTAAAGATTTCTTGCTTTGAGAAAGATCGTTGGTGGGACAGAATGATTATGTGTGTGGTTTGTTGTGTTGAGATCATCAGAGCACACACACACGCTATGATTAAAACTTTTCTATGCCTGATTTTTGTCTCCATGTGTGGGGTCTGTAACAGATAAAACATCTTCAGATTTAGAAAATCCTTATGTACCGCGCTTAAGCTGACTATTGGATCAAAACAATTTTCTCCTTGCAGGCCTCCTCTCATGGTCATTCTTTTCTTAGATTGTTGTACTTTTCCAAAAACTCAGAAGGAGGAAGTCAGCCCTTGGGTCCTTCTGTTTGTGTCCTTGCAGCCCCATCTTGCACAACACAACGCTTTAGCTACAGGCAGCCAAAGGAGTGCAGCACTAATTGTGCAGGTCGCTGAGGTTATACAGTCGCTCCAAGTCTTTCTCCTCGCTCTGCCTCCGCCTCTCTTCCCCTCTTTGATGTGGTTCAGTCTCTGCTCTCCACTCAGTAACTGTATAATAGTGCATGACATCACAATGGCTCAGCAAATAAATAGTACGCTCTCATATTTGAAGATGGAAACTCAAATTGTATTACAGCTGCAGATATTTACATTTGTGCACATTGGAAAGGTTACTGGGGTTGAGGAGCTCCAGAAGTGTCCATGTTTTTTGACAAAACCTCCACTCATCGAAAATCATTTAGACCACGTTTTGTTTTCTCTCTTTCCCGCTGCGTGTGATGTAGGAAATGTAGGAGATGTTTGTCTTTTCAGGCGGGTTCCGTTGTCTTTTGTGTGTCTTGTTTGAAACAGCATGTCAGCCAGGCGGGGCGGCTCCGAGAGGATGTGTGTGTGAGAAAAAGAGTGTGTGTGCTGAATGAAATGTAAAAAGCAGCACGCCTGCCTGCACACACACACAACAGCGTTTGGCCTAATGGGAGCTGACACTCTGACAGGCTCTCTGAGCTCTTTATCTGGGCCTCTCGCCTCAGAATTGGTGTGTATGCGTTTGTGCCTAGTGTGTTGTGTGTTTCTGCCTCTCTATGTGTGCGTGCATGTGTGACCCCAGTGGTGGTAGTCCCCAGGCCCCGAGAGTGTTCTTTAACCCCCAAACAGAGTTGGACTGATTTGCATTGAAATGGGAGAGTGGCAGGACCTCTTTATGGACTATTTTCTTTTGCTCTATAGCAAAGCCTTAACTCCACCTCCTCTCAAAAACACACACACAAGTGCAAGCATGTCCGTGCGTGTGTGTACAGGCTGCATGAGATGCACCAGATACATGGGAATTTGCTTGACTTCAGCTCAAACAGTTGTTTTTCTACCTGTTATGCTCTCTTTAGGGTCTGAAGTGTGTGTGTGTGTGTGTGTAGATGAATTATGAGGGGTCAGAAGGGGTTCTGGATCTAGTCTTTTTGACTGGGACCATGTGGTTGTTGGTTGAGTGTTTTTCCACTTTGCACTGCACTTTTCCTGCCTTCCTAATGACTTCACAACACAGCTGAACCAAAGCTCCCTAGATTCCCATCAACCAGCTGGGGAAGAAGGGAAGCTCTAAATCTGACCTGAAACTGGTGGCTGTAACAGCACAAAGCCAGAAGGTCCCCAAAGTCGGTGGTGGCCGCCAGAGAGTCTAATTATAGCAACGGGCAAGTGTAAAGGAAAAAAAGTCTTTTGATGACACATAGTTATAATTTTCTTATGGAATTGAGGCAGTGAGGAGGGCACTGTCTCTGCCTCTTCTTCCCTTTCTCTGACTAATTCACTGCTCTTATTTATAGTAAGGTCGCATTGCAGCTTGATTCAGCATTTTGCCTATTATCTATCCTCTTATCTTTAGTAAAAGCTTTCTATAAAAAGGAGACCAGAGTGCACTGTTTGAAGTCGAGTGGCTGAGTAAAGAGCAAATAGACTCAATGTTTTCCACTTGTCTTGCTCTTGGTTCTCCAATGTCTTCCCGATAAATGTTCACTTAAGCTATTTTTCTTTGTGGCTGAAACCTGAACCTATTCCATTGGCACAAGCACTTCTGCTAAAGACCAGAGAGGACTGCAGATAGAGAATATATAAATGTTACAGATATAGCATTTGAATTTGTTTTTGATTATTTTATATATTTGTGTCAAGTCACAGCATTGAGAATAATCTATAATTTGATGGACTGCCGCTGAGCCACATGTAGGGATGGGAATTGAAAACTGATTCTTGTTTATAACTGGTTCCCAGTGTTTCTATTCCAGTATGCGAGAATGACGTCACACCGCATGGTGTGTAGCTTACCCAAGTTTAGGAACATGCATGGCAACGTCATTTACCAGAGGTGCCCAAGTGGTACAAATGCTTGAAAATTTGGTTACATTTCATGAGAAAAGATGACAACAGGGAATCTTACGAAACTAAAAAAAGTGGATATTTCATCAAAGGGATGACATGCTACCAATATTGAGAAATATTTACACACAGCATTGTGTTGTTGATCCGTTCTGGAGTAGGGGCGAGTATTGGCAAGGATGTTGCAATATGATACATATCACGATCCTTGGGTCGCGATACGATATTATCACAAGCTATCACGATATTCTACCCAGTTAATATCAAAATTAAACGTAGAGATGAAAAATCAAGTTTCTTTTCACTGAAACTACTGTGTAGAAGTCTTAAAGTAACCATGACAACATAATAACGGCATTGTAACAACTGTAAGTGAGAACATTGAGGAAAAATCACCCTGAGTTACTGACAATGCACACAAATAAGAAAAAGTAATTTATCCTATTGTGTCAGTTTAAGCACTGATCTGAACACATTATATGAAAATAAAAGGTCTATGTATACATAAATATTACAGACATTACACACTGCCATCATAAAATCAAGTGCATAAAGTAACCATTGCAACACATTGAAAGCATTGTAACCACTGAAGTATTGCACAAATACACAAACATATTGATTAGAAAATATGTAATAAATAAATAAATAAATAAAATTACAATTTTGTTAAAAATCAAAAAAAGAAAAAAAATTGATTTAAAGTCGGCACCCAAAAAATTGCGATATATTGTGAAATCGATTTTTTTTTTTTTCACACCCCTACTCTGGAGTGAATCTCAACCCAGCAGTAGCGGCAAAGTTAGCATGTCATCTGCTGGTAATACTGCAGTCGGTAACTAACTAACTAACTAACATTTGCCCCATTGTAAAACCTGCTGTTACAAACTGTTACCATTAAATAAATGCTTACTCGTGCATTTCATGTAGATGACCATGAGGGACAGAGTCTTACAGGCTCAGAGGCTGGCAGTATTCGCTCCAGTTCACGTTGTCTGCCTCTAGCTTCTCATTTCATCGAGGCAGGAAAGAGTAAAATGCCAGGCCAGGATGAATGTCACCGAACAGTGAGTCACTGACTAAGTTTGCGTGCAAATTAACCAGTTTGTTCTCCTTTTTTTCAAATGAGATTCGATAAAGAACAGAATCGTTAAGCAGAATCGAAATTGTAACAGTGGATGTCATCTCCAAAAAATCTTATCAATTCCCATCCCTAGCCCGGGGAATGTATTTTCCTGAGAAAAACTGTTTCAACCTCAAGTTACGTGCGTGATGGCCTGATATTCCTAATGAATGAATGTCAAGCAATAAAAGTCATCAAAACTGTTTCTCGGTAGCCTGAATTTTAAAATGACTGCTTCTGCGCGTGTCGCATACCGTATATCGTATTACAATGACTTATTTTAGGTTGAGTTGATTATATTTTAGTTGCACACCACTTCCCTTTCCTCCTTTGGGTGATTCATTGTAAATGTGTGTATGCTCGTACTGTGGTGAGTTTGGTCACCACAGTAAGAGCGGAGAGCCACTCTGTGCCTCCCTGTGATGGGATCCAGATGGAAAGTTTCAGTAGATTGCCCACTCTGCTAACCATTATAGCTTCTACAAGATTTCCAGAAGGTTTTTTTTTCATCCCGATGCCTTTGTTGTCTCAAGATATTTTTCTACTGTAATGGGGAGTTTCAGGCTGACTCATTTGAAGGAAGTAATCATCTTCATCCATGCACTACTTTTCTCTCTGTTGTTGTCCTCCAAAGGAACTTCATTAATTTTGCATTTTTTATCCTTTTTTTTCTTTCCTATTCTATTAATAGTCAGCTATTGATCATCTGTATGAGGTTAATTGCTAAAAATAGGCTTGTTTATATGTAAGTTACAATGCAAAGTATATTGAGTGATGTTTCTCAAGGCCAAAATAGTGTTTGCAATGCTACCTCAAAGGCAAAGGATCATGAATAAGCTGTTTTGGTGTTGTCTTATAGTGTCATAGTCATTATAGTACCGTTTATGAGTCCAGGGGCATCGTCTTCGGCTTCCGTTGACTGTTAGCGCACTTGAGTGACTGTCGGTTATTTTTAATCAATTTTAAGAAAAACAACAGCACTCAGAGAGCGCAAATCTGCACCAAGTGCCAAATATCCTCTTTGCCAGATATTTTACGTTATCCGGACACATACACTTTGTTGTTCCAATCTACACAGGGGTCACAGGGTGGGTTAAGATAGGCCTTCATATCAGTGGAATAGCAAAGCAAGCAGCCTGCAGAAAACTGAAAACAAAACTCCAATCTGTCTTTTATTGCTGTTTCACAGCCAGATTTTCTGCTTATCTCCTGCTCTGTTTCACCTCTTCTCACGGCGCATTGCTTACTAAAATCTGCAGCTGCAAACTTGCTCCAACAACTTTACATTGGTGACCTCAAATCTCAATAGGTAGGCAGTCAAGCCATTGCTTAAATTGGTGTTTTTTGTTAGTCTTAAATAATTCACAGGGATATCTATATATAGCTATTTGTATTTTTAGCCAACTCTAGACTTTATGTAATGCACTTTATATAATCATAGGGTTTAATAGTACAAACGCTCAGCTAGATATTATCCATGACAACCAGGACTCACTAATCATCACTCCTGGCAGACACACCAGATAGTCACATGGCTTTGTCCTTTTATCGGACAACAAAATGAGAGCAGAGTTTAGCACATTTACGCATTTCTTTGCCAAATATGCCTCTTTAAAATATGTCACAAAGCCTCCCATGGCTGCCTGTTATTACAAGCTACAAACAGCACTGTATGGTATGGTTACACCTCTGCCTGCCCTGTGCGGATGAGTCACCAGCCAGCAGGCACTGAATGGCATGAATGGAGGCTGTGAAAGAGTTATTAGTAAACACATTCATCTCCCTGATGTGTCCTCTGCAAAACAACAAAACAAAGCATCTTAAGGCTATATGTACTAGCATCCTGCAGTTTCTTATCATGAGTGAAATGGAAGTCGTGGTGGCAACTGTAATTAGGCAGGACAACACCGGATAGGAGAGGGTCGTGCACTTTGTAATTACTTAGACACTGCAAGACAAGTGACACCATAATACTGGCTCTATTTAGAGCTAACTACATCAAAGATAGCAATGAGATAAAGATAAAAATGCCTTTTTCTCAAAAGTCAAAGAGATTGGGCCTTTTAAAAAGGTTATTATTTACTACATCTTTTGACGAACGGTTTACCAGAGGACATGTTTGCATATGATCATTCTTCTCATGTTTGGAAGGAGCAACCTGCTTTCAGTTTTGAGGGCAACATTTAATTTTTCACTGAATATGTTATTGTTGGATAAAGTTTATAATTATTGCTTAGTCAAATGACATAGAACCATAAAGGCCCAAACATACTTGGGCAGAACATACAGTATACTGTCCACATTCCTCAGAGCTTTCATACTTGAGCGCGCCGCCGCATAGTAGCGTCCAGTAAAATCATACATTTCCCACAATCCTTAGCTCTTCTCTGTAGTTCTTGTACTCTTTCTGGAACGTTTTTTAAACGTGTCGACTTTCATAGCTCATCTGCCAGTCTCTCCTCAAAGCTCGTCTTCATCTCTCCTGCTCTGTTTCACCAGGCGGTTAAATGCAAGTTGGTGTTACATTTAATGTGGGTCGATGTGAAAAAATACATGCTGAGCAGTGTTTTGTGTGACATAGTGGACTTAGCGCGGTCGTAAATCTGAGCTTTGCACTCGGATGTCTGCCCGAGTATGTTTGAGCCTATGTGTGTCTGGCTATAGGCGGATTCTGCCAGTAAAGCTCAGTCCTCAAACTGCTATTCTAAAGTGTGGAGGGAGGTCATATACGTAATCTGAGATGTTTTGTGTTGTAAAATTCCTGTAGATCTTATGATTGTTTACCTTGGTCTTGTACCAGTGGATGTCATCACCAAAAGTGATGTTTATCTTTTTAAAATAATGACAATCACAGCATAAAAGAGCATTACAAAGAACAGGTTGTAAGTTCAACCCCCAATTGTGACTCAATGGATTAATCTATTGGAGGAAATATATACAATGGAAAAATTGACCCATTACCTGAGAACCCAGTTGAGACATTTTGGGAAACTCTGGACCAAATGGATGAACAATAAGACAAAGGACTGAATATTTACAAGAAGTGTGGCTAAGTAGGGATTGGTAGACTTCAGCAGGAATGATGGGAATGATTCAGCAATGTTTTAACCATTGAAAGGATAAGGAATCTTTCCACTCAAGGGCCCTGAAACCAGGATCATCTTGTAGTGCCCCCATAAAGCTCGGGGCGGCTCCACGTTGAACCATCATCTGTTGTCATGCTACAGTAACTTTAGATTGCCAAAGGACAATCTTCCTTTCATTTCTATTTACGGCGCATTTAAAGTCAAATAACCCCGTCAATAATCTCTCCTTTATATTTTGTTTTTTCCCACACTTTCTGTTACTCTTCTGATTGCATGATTAGAACCATTTCTTATCTGAGCTAAATGCTCAGTTCAGCTTCCCACATGCTGAGTAATGAGTGGGGCCGGTCAGTAGAGGCGGGGTCAGCCATACTGCCTCTCAGCTAGAAGGTTTCGATCTAAATGAATGTCTAAATATTCTCCTGAGGAGGCATGAATTCTCCGAAGTGACTGCAGTTTGTTTTCACTTCCCAAAATGTGAATGTTGAGATAGTTGTCTAAAAAACAGCCGTTGGACTGAATGTGTGTTGGATTAAGATGTATGATAGCTTTGCTGACATGAAGCTCTGCTCTGGCTGTAACCTGTCTGGAATCTACCGCCCACTGTCACTGGATCATAAATCCTCTGTTGTTTTCTGTCTTTACTATTAACTACCCATAACTAATTGAGGTAAATAGTTTCGACGTGATGGATTGTCCTTTCAGTTAAATGTTTTTTTTTGGCCACTGACAGTAAAGAGATCACGGTCTCAAGCCCTGTTGCCCTTGGTTTTCCTGTCTTTCTATTCTTGAGTTAATTTTCTTCAGGTTCTGGGATTTCCACATGCTCTTCAAAGACATGTATTAAACATTGAATTTCAGAATTGACTACAGGGATCGGCTCCAGCCTCACAAAATAATTCAATGGAAAAGCAGGAAATTAACTTTGTTGCTGAAACAGAAGTCATTTTGTTACATTGTTAAGTGGTTTTAAAGCACCCTGTTGTTTTTAGTGTTAAACACACAAAAAATAATAACTTAAATAGAATAGTTATTAAAAATAACAGATTTAATTAAACCTCTTGACTTTCTAAAGCGTTGCTAAGGTACCATGTTCTGTGACACTTTAGACTTGGTGCTTTTATTGGTTTCAGCTGGGGTGGTGAAAATATTGAAAGTTATTTCTAGAGTGAGTTATTATTGCAGCATGGGTCCAGGCAGGTCTTCTCAGGCAGAACAGTAGAAGTAGATTGAACGTCCTTTGAAAACAAACCTGAACTCTCTCTGGCATGGGACGTTTATTTACTCCACAGACAAAGGCTCTGTAGCTCCAGGCTGCCTCATACAACCATGCTCCATATTTCATATATTCACCATGGATACACAAGCCTGTCTCTGACAGTTCCACTCATTGTGTGCTACGTCAAGACATGTGTGTCTCATACAACAACTGTGTAAAAGCTTCAACTTTTTACGATTAAAGAAACTTTATATTAGTATCCTCTATCCTTCCAACCTCCAGTGCAATATTTCATTGGGTTGGCAAGGGTGAGACCATTACTCACATAGTATTGCCAACTAGTAGATACCTGAAATGCCTTTGATGTTTTCTTTATTACCTACACCAAGGAGGTCATGTTTCCTCCAGCATTTATTTGTTTGTCTGTTAGTTGTTCTAACAAACACTCTTAGTGCAACTTAGACACATCATCAGTGTTGTATCCTGGGTTCATTGGGTGTTTCGGGTATCACAACAGACACCCTCGCCCAGGTGACCTGGCCAAGGTAGATCAGGCCCCAGCTTGTGTCTAAGTAGCTTATGTGGCTCACGGATCTCACCGCTTGATCCACAGCCATCTTGACTCCTTTTCTGCCGCGTCAGTGATGTCTCTGATGGCTTTCCCGTTCTGCAGTCCCTTCACTCCCAACATCTTGAGTGCCCTGATGAGAGACTGGCAAACACAACTTCTGCACCCAACCTCAACGGGGTTGCATCGGGTCCTCCATCCCCTGTTTCGGCATTCGCCAGCCAGCTCCTCATACTTGGCCCTCTTCCTCTCAAAGGCCTCCTCCATCCGGTCTTCCCAGGGAACAGTCAGCTCCAGCAGGACCACTCGCCTCATTGTTTAAGACACCAGGACTATGTCTGGCCTGAGTGTGGTCACCCACAGCGTTCTCTGGGAACTTCAGCTGTTTCCCTAGGTCGACCTTTAGTTGCCAGTCCCGAGCTGTTGCCAGTAGCCCCCCTGCAAAGGCGATAGACTGCCTTGTTGGTTGTTGGTGTTTGCTGGTGCTGATCCCTGTGCTAATGACCCGTAGCACTTGGTCGTGGCACCAGCGGTATCGTCAGTCTCCAAGGGCCCGCGGGCAGAAGCTCAGGGTGTGTTCCAGCAATCCAGCTTTCTGGCAGAGAGGGAACAGTGGGGTCTCGGCCAAGCCCCAGCGGAAGAGATTGAACGGACTTGGGAGTACATCATACAACGACTGTGTGAGGAACTTGATCCGTTGTGTCCCAGATCTCCATAGCTCTGTCCACGAGATCTTCCGGTCAGCTGCCTCATCCCATCAATCCATGCACCCTGGATCAGCTGATGCCTTTCTTTTCCCTGGGACTTGTTGTATTGAGGTCTTGGATTGCTTCCAAGACCAGCCCGTCCGGATACCACTGTTCCCATCAGCTCGCTGTGTCGCAACCGTGCCTCAGCCTGGTTGTCTGCCTCATGAGCCCTCCAGGATTACGTGAAATGTGCAGTACTTAACAGATTTTGACCAAGTCAAAGATAGACTATACGCCATAATAGTTTCCATAAGTTTTTTGAGTAGATCTGGATCAATATACTGGTTCTAGATCAGTTTCAAACATTTCAAAATCCCCATCTGTCATCACTTTTGAAATTTCCAAATTTCATATCTCGTTTGTAATTAATTTCAAATTACTTCAAATCACTTTGATTAGTTAGTTTTAAAGGACTTACTCAACTGTTAAGCCACCACCGCCCATAATTGACTGATCTTTATGAAATTTGGAGTGTAGCGGAAGTTAGTGCTCTTGTAGTTAATTATTAATTGTTGTAGTGTGACCTTATAACAGTATGCTGTCACCGTTCTTATGATATGGATTGTTAACAAGAAATCTCCACAAATGTACCGATTTATAAACCTATATCAGTTTGTTCCTACTGTGTTTTTTAGGTGGTTGTACCTCCTGTGTTGCTTTGACTAAAAATGTGTCACTGTTTGGTTTCAACCAGGATTAGCGTGAGCACTGTACAACTACTGACCCCCTTAGCCCCCATACTGTCTTGCAGAATTAGTCTAGTGTGAAAGACTTGCAATTCTCCAGTGTAACCCAAATTCACCCTGGAAATTCTACTGTCACTCTTAAAGGACCATAGGGTAGGATTTTAGAAAAAATAACAGTGATGTCGAGAAGCGCAGGCGACTGGCGAAATTGCCTACTACCCTCTTTATGGCCGCCTTCTACTCTTACACATGTCCATAAATGATTCCTTTAGCACCAAAAGAATATCTGTAATATTATGTGAATATCTGTAAAAGTCAGGTTTTTCTATTAGCTCTGTCTGCTAGTGCATAGAATCTCTTCTTCACTGTGCAGAATAGCTGCATCCCAACCGAACATTGAGTTACCAGCGACCTCTATTGGCCGAAACAAATATCTGGTGGCTGCAACTGAAGGAAAACAATTATTTCCTCTAAACATTTCCCCAATAATCTAATAAATCTTAACATTCACATTATTACTGAATTCAACTAAATTAAATAAATATTATCTTTAAGAAAGGTTCAACAAAGAAAAGAGTCGCTGGTAAGAATATTTCAGACCAAATTTTAAAAAAGTAGATTTTGAAGGGGTTTGCCGCAGTGATTTATCGCCACAAGTTTTAGCCTTCTACTTTTTTTTTTGCCTACTATTTTTTTTCGGACATCACTGAATAAACCTTCATTTAAAGTTTTTTTTTTATGCTAATGGGTGATGAAGCCCTCTAAACCAAAGACAATGAGTCCACACATATTTCTATTTATTGCTTTGAAAAGATTGTGTGTGCTTCCCAAATGTTGTGCGGCAAGTCCGAGTGTGCCGTGGGATTTTGTGACAATCATACTGTTGCGACGATCTGCCTGAGTGCATCGAGCGCTGGGTGCATGTGTCGCTCCAAGCTCATGCCGGTGCATGCTCATACTGCTGTGTGCGCGCATGATTTTCCATGGCACACCTCAACAGGTGAGCGCAATCGCACTGATGAGAAAGTCACCCTATAGACCGTTTGATTATTTGTAAACATTGTGACATGTTTTGTTGGGCGGGGCTTAGCCTGGAGGCAAAACCACAATTATCTTAGTTTTTTCTGAGCACAAGTGTCCACTGTAATCCTATAAAATGAAAGTTATTCCTCCTATTCTTGCACCTAAACACACAACAAGACAACATTCTAAAGCTGTAACATTACTAGCCTCCCCAGTGTTTAGCCTGCGGCGTTTCCTGTTTTTGCCTCCAGCTAGAGTTGTGATGTCATTCGGCCATTAAGGGGTCTATAAACGGAGGGGAAAGCAACAAAGCCGTTTATTTGCACTTGATGAACTTATTTGCATTGTGTTTTGTGTTCAAAGGTTTTTCACCTTCCTTGTCACTGGAAAGAATAAAAGTAAGAACGAGTGAAATCCTGGTCAAGTCCTTTTTCAATTGTGGGAAGCTATGACATTATAAAGATACTTGACACATACATTATTATTTCAATATAAAACTACATAAAAAAAAAAAAGAGAAGCAATGTTTCACTCTTCATGCGGTTGCGCAGTTGGGAATTATAAGACTGTGACAAAGGCTGTAGGACAACATTAAAACAGAGAATAGTGAGAGGGAAAATGGAGCACTTTCTTGTACGGTCGCCCATTCTCAGGTGATATTGTACATGATATGAGTGATAACATGTTATAAAGGCTATTTTGCACAATAGGTGTGTTTTCAGATTTTTACTTGTCCTTTGGTGTGCCTTGGGCACAAAAAAATTTAGGAACCATAGGCGGAGTTTCAGATTCTTGCCGGGGGGGCAAAAAATAAATAAGAATAGAATTAAATATACAGAACGTCTTGAGATTACACAATGTGTGTAACATATACAATAATGCAAAAACGATTAGTAACATAATTGATAATGTTGATTACAAAAAGTTGCGTTAACGCATCGTTTAATGTTAAATTCATGATCAAATCAGGCCGGTGGCCGCTTTCTGCTTCATTTTTGCTGCAGTACCAAACATGAACTGATGCAATCCAAAATGCAGTTTGAAATGTTCAGCATCCACTGTAAGTTAAGGAATGAGCGAGTTAAGTTGCTTAAATTAAGCAGTGTTATTATTTATGATGCTTTACATGATATATCATACAACACTCGATACATGTGCTTTAATATGGGAGATATGCTTTATCATGGAGGGATAGACTTGCTGGCAGTTGTAAATCACAAAGTTAGACACAGGTAGGATAGAATAAAAGGATACATAAGGATTTAAAAGCATTTAAAAGTCCAACAATGTAGATTATGGAATTAAAAGTCTCCAGTAACAATGTTACTCCGCCTTCCCAGTGGCCAGTGGCTGGGTGGAATAGGTGACGTGCTGGTGACGTGCTGACGTGGTGACGTATCGATCATTTCCTGTTTACACTCTACCGCTGTTTGCAGCGCTCTACTACTGTGTTCTGCTAACTCTAATCAAACTTGTTGTCATTGATATTTTAGCCTTGAAAACACTTGTTTTAATTTTTTACCGTACAGTTAAACGTACGAAGGTTAAGTAAAAAGCAATCTCGCCTCTTATAGGCAGTACAATCTCCTTTAAACTTCCTTTTGTCCTTAGCTTAGCTTAGCTTAGCTTAAATTTAGCACCTATGGCTTCTCTCTCCTCCCCTCCGCTCTCCTGCCCGGTGTGTCAGATGTTTAGTTACTCCTCGTCCTCCTTTAGGGACAATGGTAGTTGCATAAAGTGTAGCGTACTGTTAGATATGGAGGCGAGGATCAACAATCTGGAGAAGCGGTTCCGCACCCCTGATACCAAAACCGAAGCTAGCAAGCAGGACCTAGCCGGTGCGGACCGTGCTAGCTCTAGCTTAGCCTCCCCCCCGGCCAGCAATGAGTGGGTTACTGTCCGTGGTAAGCATAGTCGAAGGTCAAAAAGCCGCTCGGGACACCACCATGTTCACGTCTCAAACAGGTTCTCCCCCCTCCGTGAGGACAACACACTCACCGGGGAACAAACTCTGATAATTGGCGACTCCATAGTGAGAAACGTGAAGCTAGCGAAGTCAGCGGGCATCGTGAGGTGCATCCCAGGGGCCAGAGCGGGCGACATAGAATCAAATCTAAAGTTGCTGGCAAAGAGTAATCGTAAGTTTGATAGGATAGTCCTCCATGTCGGCACTAATGACTCCCGACGTCGCCAGTCGGAAGCAACCAAAGTGAACATTGAATCAGTTTGTGCTTATGCTAAAACAATGTCGGACTCCGTAATTTTCTCTGGTCCCTTACCAAATCTGACCAGTGATGACATGTATAGCCGCATGTCATCATTTAACCGCTGGCTATCGAGGTGGTGTCCAGAAAACGAGGTGGGCTTCATTGATAATTGGAGATCCTTCTGGGGAAAACCGAACCTGATAGGAAGAGATGGAATCCATCCTACTTTGGAGGGAGCATCTCTACTATCAGAAAACATGGCACATTTATGACATCTCATGAATGAGACCATGTTACAGAGGGGGAGTCCTCCACGCCCCTCTGCGCTTGCCTTAGGACAGTTTCCCTCCCATTGCTATCAGGATAGCTGTGTTCATCGCCATGACAACTGTTGTGATGGTGATGAATATTATTTATGGAGACGGTGTCAGTCCCCCGACCCATATTTCACAATGATTTTAACATAAAATCAAATAAAAGAGCTATCAATTATAAAAATCTGAAAAAAATTAAAATCTCAAATCTAGAAACACCAAAACATAAAACCATTAGATGTGCTCTATTAAATATTAGATCACTGAGATCCAAATCTCTACTAGTAAATGACCTTATCTCAGAAAATAACTTTGATTTATTCTGTTTAACTGAAACATGGCTGTATCAAGATGAATATGTTAGTTTAAATGAAGCCACTCCTCCCAGTCATTTAAATACTCATATGCCACGAGACATAGGCCGTGGAGGTGGTGTAGCAGCTATTTATCATTCCTCTCTCCTAATCTATCCTAAACCAAAGGCCAGTTACACTTCCTTTGAAAGCCTGGTTCTAAATTTATCTCATATCGAATCAAAAAACCTGCCAGCCAGTCTTATTTGTGATAATTTACCGTCCTCCAGGCCCTTATTCTGAATTTCTATCAGAATTCTCTGAGTTTATATCAAACTTAGTCCTCAGTTCTGATAAAATACTGATAGTAGGAGATTTTAATATCCATGTGGACAAAGATAGTGATAGCCTGAGCTCAGCCTTTATGTCCCTAATAGACTCAGTTGGCTTTTTTCAAACTATTAATGAAGCTACTCATCGTTTAAATCATACTCTTGATCTTGTTCTAACATATGGCCTTGATATTAATGAACTAAAAGTCTACCCTGAAAATCCTCTGCTATCAGATCACTTTTTAATATCTTTTAACATTATCCTAGAGGATCTCGCACTGTGCAATAAAATAGTTACAAGTAGAAATCTATCCAACAGTGCTGTGGCTAAATTTAAAGAGGCCATTCCTGCTGCCTTAAACTCAGTGCACCATCCAATAAATAACTATGATATTAATTATAACCCCTCTCAACTGGATCTGCTTGTCGATAGCTCTGCTAGTCTACTAAAATCCACCTTGGACTCAATTGCCCCATTGAGGGAAAAAACTATTAAACGTCAGAGGAAAGCTCCGTGGTTTAGCTCTGAAACTCACACACTCAAACAAACAACCCGTAAATTAGAGAGAATGTGGCGCTCCAATAAAACAGAGGAGTCACGAATACTTTGGCAAGAAAGCCATAGTAAATACATGACAGCCTTACGACATAGTCGATCTACATACTACTCCTCACTAATTGAAGAAAATAAAAATAATCCGAGGTACCTTTTCAGCACTGTAGCCAGGCTAACACAAAGTCAGAGCTCTATTGAGCCCATGATTCCTCTAGCCCTCAGCTGTGAGGACTTTATGACATTTTTTAACGATAAAATTCACAAGATTAGAGATAAAATTAGCCACTCCCTGCCTTCACCTGGGCCTGCTGTACCATTAAATGTAAATAGGCCTAACCTAAACTGTTTCACACATATAGGACTTCAGGAACTTAACTCTATTATTTCATCCTCCAAACCATCGACCTGCCTTTCAGATCCGATCCCAACTAAGCTGTTTAAAGAAGTTGTTCCCCTAGTCTGCCCATCTTTGTTGGAGACAATAAATATATCCCTATCAATAGGCTACGTGCCACAGTCCTTTAAAGTAGCTGTAATCAAACCCCTTCTCAAAAAACCTACTCTTGATTCCAGCACTTTAGCAAACTACAGGCCTATATCTAATCTTCCTTTTATTTCAAAGATTCTTGAGAAAGTTGTGGCAGCTCAGCTCTGTGAATTTCTTCAAAACAACAGCCTGTTCGAGGACGTCCAGTCAGGTTTTAGAGCTCAACACAGCACAGAGACTGCTTTAGTTAAAGTAACTAATGATCTACTCTGGGCTTCAGATGAAGGACGACTCTCAGTGCTGGTTTTATTAGATCTTAGTGCAGCTTTTGACACTATAGATCACTATATTCTACTAGAGAGATTAGAGAAATTACTTGGAATCACAGGGACTGCCCTAAACTGGTTTAAGTCCTACCTATCTGATAGGTACCAGTTTGTACACGTGAATAATAAGTCTTCTGTGTACACTAAAGTAAGCTACGGGGTTCCTCAGGGCTCTGTGCTAGGTCCAATCCTCTTCTGTATCTATATGATCCCCCTTGGTAATGTTATGAGAAAATACTCTGTTAACTTCCACTGCTATGCTGATGATACCCAACTGTATGTATCAATGAAGTCAGGTGAGACAAATCAGCTATCTAAACTTGAGGCCTGTCTAAAGGACATTAGGGCCTGGATGGACCAAAATTTTCTTCTTCTCAACTCAGACAAGACTGAGGTCATTGTACTGGGCCCGCGACACCTTAGAGAAAACCTATGCTAGCCTAACTGCCCTAGATGGCATTACTCTGGCACAAAGCACAACTGTTAGAAACCTTGGGGTTCTATTTGATCAGGACTTATCCTTCAACTCTCACATAAAACAAACTTCACGAACTGCCTTCTTTCATCTCCGTAACATTGCTAAAATCAGATCTATCCTGTCTCAGGGCGACGCCGAAAAACTAGTCCATGCTTTTGTTACCTCTAGACTGGATTATTGTAATTCTCTTTTAGCAGGCTGCCCGAGCAAGTCGCTTAAGACACTTCAGCTGGTTCAAAATGCTGCAGCACGTGTACTGACTAAAACTAGGAGAAGAGATCACATTACTCCTGTATTAGCCTCTCTGCATTGGCTTCCCATAAAATATAGAATAGAATTCAAGATTCTTCTTCTCACTTATAAAGCCCTAAATGGACAGGCACCAGTCTATCTCAAGGAGCTTGTAGTGCCATACAATCCCCCCAGAACACTACGCTCTCAAAATGCTGGACTACTCGTTGTTCCATTCATCTCTAAAAGTAGTATAGGAGGAAGAGCTTTCAGTTATCAGGCCCCACTTCTCTGGAACCATCTACCAACCACGGTTCGGGGGGCAGACACCCTCTCTACCTTTAAGGTTAGGCTCAAAACATTCCTCTTTGATAAAGCTTTTAGTTAGGAACCAGCTCATAGCTCATAATTAAGATGCAATAGGCATAGACTGCCGGTGGGGGGGTCTGGCATGCTCGGTTGGAGAGAGGTTGGAGAGGGCGTTAAGAGAGAGGTCATTTAGGTTAGAGAGGGACCGGAGAGGGTCCCATTCCTCTCTCAAACACTCCCTCTATGTCTGCTTCTTCCCTTGTGTGTTTGCTCCTGTACTCCTTCTGGCTTTTGTCTTGCAGGTCCGTGGGATCCTCAGTGTGGAGTTACAGAGTCTCAACAACTCTGTCTCCACCCTTTCCTCTGCACACACCCAACACAGCATAACGTGGATGGCTGTTCATCATAGGAATGGGATCCACACAAGGTTCCTGCTGCTTAACAGAAGGTTTTCCTTGCCGCCATGATGAATTCATGTTGGGTGTGGGATACATATGTATGTGTATATACGTATTTATGCATATGTGTGTATCCATAAAATGAAGAGTCCGTCCTTAAGACTGCTCTACTGTAAAGTGCCTTGAGATACCATTGGTTATGATTTGGCGCTATACAAATAAAGATTGATTGATTGATTGATTGATTGAATAGATTGTTCAATCCACAGCTTTATATCCAGACAAGCGCTCACTGATTTGGTTTGTTTGTTCGTTGTTCCAGTCGGCTTATTTTATCTGTGCATCACTAGAAACAACAAACTTCTGAGTCTACGGAGCACCCGCGATGTCCGCCATGTTGTAAATAAACTAGATCTGAGCTGCTACAGGAAGCAGGAAGGACAAATGTCATCGGATGCGGTCCTTTAAAACTTTTTTACTTGATTGTAGTTTGTGAACCTTTGAATTTTATATTGCTGTTTTTTTATTTGCTTGTCATTGTGTTTTTTGGCACTTCAAATATTTGTATATTATGTAAATTTTTTTAAGAATTGGGAAAACTGTAATCCCCCCATCCACAATATCTAATCAGCTGTGCTCCGGTGATAAACAAACATTTGATGTGCGTTCCCACGGTGGCTTGGATGATGGCTGCAGTTACACTAACCACTGTGATGTTACTATGGAGTCTGATTTTTAGATCCTGCCCTATGCTCCTTTAATTGTCTTTGTATAAAACTTTGTATGGCTCTCACAGTGTAAATATGAGACACAACATTAGACAGATTGATTCCACAACAGTAATAATAGTTTACAGATAATGGCGACCGAAGGACTGTGTGCGCGTGCTTGTCAGTGGTCAGTCAATGACGAGCCAGAATCACATCCATATTTTATTTACCAAAGCACACGTAAAATGAATTGTAATGCATAGACGTTGTTTGAAACTTTTATAATTTAACCACAATCTGTTTATGGGGACCACAAATGCACATCTACAGCATATCTCCAAAGAGAATCTCACCCTTTATCACATTGCGGCCAAGCCAAGTGCTTTCAGACTTGTGAAAGGATTAAAAGCACTTTGAAACCAAACACAAAACATGCACATCCCAGCTAGACAGACAAGTGGGATGGAAGCGTGGGCAGAGCTGTGTGAACTCTTGGAAGGGAAAGTGAAGCCAAACTAGGCCACAGAGGCCACAGGATCCATGTGGTCCACTCTCCTTTGTTTCTCAAAGAGATGGTTTTGCTTATGTGGTCACTGACAGCCCCAGAAGGGCTTTGACAACAACCACAAAGGTATGGATACATAATGGCACAATGGTGCTCTTTTTGAGTTGCATGTACACTTTACCCTTGGGTTACATAAGACTTTAAAGTCACACATATTCCAGCTACATACACAGAAAGAGGAGATGAAAGAGAAGATAACAATGTGAGAACATGTTGGGATTTTCAGGTGATTTGTAGCTCTCGTCTTATGGAAGAGACAAACAACTACATGGTACTTTTCTATTGTCTTTTTTAAAGAAAAAACAACACTCGCAGAACAATTCAGGGGGAGATTTGACATTTTAAAAACACTCCTGTTGTCCCTGAGCAATAACACATTTTTCATTATTGTTCAGCACAAATTAGCTGGTTTTCCAGCCTACTCTGAGTAATTAATTCCTGCTGCACCAAGGCCCTGATCGATGGGTGGTAAGAGAAAGATTTAGCTCATAGCACCTGTGTTTGAGTTGGTGTAAATCAGTGTGTCTTTTCAATTTAATGGTCTCAGCCTTAAATGCAACACAGATGCTTGGTGTGTTATTTAACAGCATGATTTGAAAGGTCATTTCTGTGGGTGGGAAAAATGCAGCATCGAGAATAACAAATAAGGAAGAAACCTATACTAACAGAATAACCACTGCCGCGTAAAGAGAATTGAACCTTTAGCTTTTAGGCAGCAGGTCAGAACTATTACATATGGTTGATGTATTTGAAACAGGAATTAGGAGCAAGATAATAGAAATAAGGACATTTGCTACAGGCCAAAATGGTAATGCTAGGTGACCATGTGTCAGTGTTTTCAATACTGCAGTTCACGACAATACTCAAGTGATAAAGTTGAGGGAAGTTTGTGTCAATTTTTTACTTTAAGCCTGAGTCAATGACTCACAACATGCATTGATTTTGGATCTCTTTTCTCGTCACTGTTTAATTTGTTTTATGCGTGCAAGTCGAGTTCAAAACTTTGACCCTTTTTCATGTTTCTTCAACTCAGAAGATTTTCAGAACAGATTATCTGTTGACTTCCAATCAGTAGATTTGTAGTGACACATACATTTCTAGATGAATTAGTGACGATCTTGATTAAGTGCATGGATCCCAATATTTAGCTGGACTATTAACATCAGAAAATCAGTCCACAACCCATTTTGGGTCTGAATCATAACAATTGGGAACCCACTGGCATACAGTATAAATGAAATTAGTTGAATGTAAAAGAGCTTTTTTAATCGTAATGTTTTCATTTATTTACTTTGTGTGCTAAGTACTGTCAATACTTTTCTGTCTCACTGCTGTTCATATGACCAAAGCTTTGAGTCTCTTTGATTATGCTTTTTGATCACCTTTGTTGATTCGTGCTGCATTTGTCTACATTCATGAAAATAGATGCCATCATTTCTCAACTAAACTACTGTAATATATGTCTGTATACAAAATAAGTGTTACCACAATCTGAATGTAAAGGGGAGTAATATACATCTTTGGCTTGAAAGCAGTTGTTTAACCATGTAGTGTAGGTGCAGTTTGCTTGGATCTATGTTTCAGTGCTGTATAATATAACACTATACACACAACAACACACAGTAGTAGCCTATAAAACACATGTGAATGGAATTCTGATGAGTTTTAGACATTCTCTACAGAGACACTTTCACAGCTCTGGCTTTGATGCTTATTAGGTACGAGATTCTTTGTGGTCTCTCTCTGTAATCAGTATTTACACAATGTGAATGTAACCTGGTGAGGTAAGGTATGAATAAGGTATACAGTATATTATACATTTCACAGAATGGAAACATGAAATGAGTCATATACATTCTCTAGATAGGACTACCTTGGCAGATAAAAGAAAGCCTTTCCTTCTTGCTCATTTGCACAACCAGACTCTGATGCACCCAAAGCAAACACCCTTTATTGATAATGAATGTAACCAATATTATAGTGAGCCAACCTGTCATATTACATTTTTATTTTTTTGTAGCACATGGAAGCTCTAAGTGGGCCGGAACCAGTTCAGCCTGCAATCGTGTGATCTCACTGAAAAAAAAAGAAAGTGACTCATTTCGCACCCAACAAAATTCAGCTTTGTCTATAAAATCAACACAGTTTAACATCAATTGTAGCGAGATGTAAAACTGGTTCCCTTTCTCTGCCAGTATTAACCGTTAACTTAGCGAGAAATCATTCTTGTTAATTCTGTCATGTACCATAATATAAATGCAATATTTGCTTTTGATGCCTGTGTAACAAATATGGTTTTCTCTTTAAGCCTTACATAATGTTGCGTGGTGGCCCTTTGGTAGTATGTGGGAGATTCTAGTGTGCATTAGGTCATTTCTCTTTTGTCAATTTGCAAGATAATGCAATAGCTACAGTATGTTAAAGATATAAAAGGTAGAAATTGCCACTCGAAATTTTGTTTTGATCTCCACTCTAAACACTCTCTTATTGACATTGTCGGAAAAGTTTTGCGCATTTTATTGTAGGATGTGGAGTCCCGTAGACGGAAGCATAGAACTGTTTTTCCTTCATCTTAGGGGCGGATTCATCAAACAAGTCACTAACTTTCTTCTCTGCTAAAGAAACACAAGAATTCACGTTCAATAAAGTTCAGTATACTCAATATAGTTGTGTTTGATCTGTAAAAACAGAAGCAACATCATGAGGAAGACAAAAGTTCTATTAGTAACCCTGTTGCGGCACTGAACTTCTTTCAAGTGATCTTCAAAAGTACTACGGGCCCTCCCTCAGCTTTTGTCTTCTTTTAGAAGTCAAACCAACTTTCTTTAGGGAGACAATTTTCAGCACCAATTGGAAACAGTCAGTCTAAGGAGGTCCTATTTTAGCACATCTAGTTTTGTGGGACTTGTCTCTAAGCTCAATTCACAGAGTGAGGGGTACCTTCATCTCTCTGAGATCACTCTAAGCTGGGAAACAGGAGCTATGGGACCCTCAGCTCACAGCACCCCTGGCTGGCTCCCGTGCCCTCAGACCCCTCCTATTACCGCCTGTCGCACTGCCCTCTCAAAGGACTCTTTCAGTATTGTGTTGAGGCCCAGTTTTAGGTCAATGGGAGCCTAGAGATTTAGAGTTGCAGCCTGAGTGGGAACAAATGGCTTGCTTGGTAATAATGTAGCCTGATCAAGCTTTTGAGCTTACATCAGTATAAGGAATTGCACACTGAAGTTTTTAATCCTATTCTGATAAAACTGATATGACTGCAACAACAGAGACTTCAGTTTATGCTGCTGGTCACGATTACAAGGAAAAGTCTGGGCTTTGAACTCTCACGCCACCTTTATTTCTCATTGATATTAGTAAACTTACTCAACATGTCCCGACAAAATGCCACGAAATGTCCCATATATTAAAAAAACTGTGACACATACCTTGGCATTATCAAAGAAACATAATTATACTGGCCCTCAAATATCTGACATTTTAAAAAACACCTTTGCACCAATCACTAAGATTATTGCAGAAAACTTCAAATATAATCAAGACCAAGCAAACTGATGTATTGATTTGCCAATAAGACATTCCTCTATTTTTTTTGTCATGTGTAAGAAAGCAAAACAGTTTTCTTATCAATTTATTTGTGAATTGAACACATTTATCTTAAAGCTGCTGGACACTAATTTTTTTTTTTTTTTATCAGATAAAGACGGAATAGGCTTCATAGATAAATAAACCATAATTTACTCCAAGAAATATGTATAAGGTTGAGATTGGTGCTCAAAAGTTTGTTTTCATCTCTACTGTAAGGTTGAAATTTTTGCACATTGCATTCTGTGATGTAAAGCCCTCTAGACAGATGCATAGAAGTGTTTTTGCTTCATTCTTATTGTGATTTCTTGTGTTTCTTCATTAGACTAGGAAGACATTGTTTTGTTTGACACCATTTTTGTTTTAGTTTGTTCTCGGTATTCGCTGTACTATTAGTATGTAAAAACAAAAGTAAAAACATCTCTGCGACTCTACATGCCATAATGCAATGCGAGACACTTTCCATGTCAATAAAGAATCAGAGGTACGTCTAGAATCAATTGCAGGTTCGGAATAAATTTAGAAGGCCAATCAGTATTAAGATATAACATTAAAGGTGTTATTTTCTTGCTCTGGGACACCAATGCTAACCACAATATCACAGAAGGGTAAAAATTCAGCTTGTTCCTTACTGTGGAAAGTGATTGCAACTACCATTGCTGCTTAAGGTTTACAAAATCTAACTCTCAATAACCTTCCTTGTTTTGGGCCCTCTGTTGTTCTTGTTTTATCTGCTCCCTCTGGGGCATCTTATAAGAACTTTTAAAGATGTGTCCTATAACTGTTATGCAGATGACATTCAGTTATACATGTCTTTTAAGCCACAAAATGTCTCCAAGCTGTTTCTTCTGCTTGACTGTATAAATTTCATAAAATCTTGGGTGTCAAGTAATTTTCTCCAGTTGAAATCTGATAAGAGAGGTTCTTATCTCTGCTCTTGAGCATATTGTTCCTGAGGTAAAGAAATGTCTTGGTTTTCTTTCCTCTACTGTTAAACCTGCCCTGCTTAATGTGGGGGTCCATATTGGTCATGCTTTGAGTCTAGACCACCATGTAGTGTCGTGAACCCAGTATCGTAAATCAAATCGTATCGGGAGTTGAGTGATTCGTTACATCCCTAGTGCTATATAAATAAACTTATACTTACATACTTCCTGCATCAACTGGGAATCAAACCTGGTTCCCTGAGAAATTTTACTGCAAAGAATAAAAAAAATGTGAATTTTCAAAAACCTAAATAAGCTACAACAATTATGAATGAACAATAATGCAAACCTAAGCACTTAAAAAATTAATGCAGTTTATCTTTTTGGGGTAATAAGAAGGTATATGAAACAAATGCTGTAGTTACTCGTCCTTAAAGAGTAACAAACCCCAAAACCTTTTTTCTGCTGAATACAATTGTATTTGGGTATTGAGTATTGCTGTTGATTGATCCTGGTCCAACTCTCAACATTTTAGTCAAAGTATTTCAATTTGACATATTGAGTTTTAAAATGTCAGAGTGGCTATCCTTTATGAATTGAAACCCAGCTATTACCCAATTGATTTATTGGCTGGGAACAAGATCATGTGATGTTTTGATACCATCTTGCATCATAAACAAGTACTGTTAGCTCCTCCCCTTTTATAACAACTAGCACCTGTGAGCTGTACAATCTGTGATGAGTAGATTGGATTGAGAGAAGAGTGAATAGAGAGTTAGATTAAGTGATGAGTAGCTAGTCAACATAGCAGAGATTGTTCTTTGGAGATTTTATAGTATAGACTGGGTGTGTTTAATTGCTCCAGGACCCCCACTCATAATCAATACATTTTTTTGAATTTCCCGTATAGTGGCGGATCAGGAGAAGGCAGGGGTTTTGTTATTCTTTAAATACTTGCCTGTTTAATTAAAGGTCAGGGTTAGCCTTATTCAGGTCCTCAGGAAGGCGGAGCCAGCATCCTGTCCTTGTGCAGAATGTACTTGGTCTTGTTTCAGCTCTGCTTCATTTAGAAGACACCCCTCTGTTCTCCATCTCTAGGTGTCTCTGCTCAGGCCTTTGTGTGAGTCCCAGCCTCTGACTGAGCTGTATAATGTGACTGATGTCCTGCGGGCAATCTGCTGTTGCGACAAGGACTAGCTCAGGTGATCCAGAAGCTGATTGGCGCGTCGGCTAATGGAGAGGACACCATGACCTCTAGGGCTTTCAGGTGGCAAACCAGCTTGTTAATTATACATATCTGCAGCTGAAACTGGCCGAGCACTGCCTGCATGTCGTAAAAAATCTAACAAGCCACTGGCATTGCAGTTGCCTTATTTGTGCATGTGTGTCTGTGCATGAGTTTTAAACCATCTGGTTTCAGGCTGCACTTTCTCTCCTGTGCTTTGAGTGAACATCAGAGGAGGGGATACTTCAATACTGCTCATAGGTGTGTGAAATTTCCATATTTCCCAGAGTTTTGATTTTATGGTTGAGCAATGTCAGGCAGTTTCTTTCTTTCTTTCTTTCGTTATGGCAATTTTTATATTCATCATAATATCGTCAAATGTGTGTTCATGTGTACAATTTGTCATGTTTTAATACATGATGACTCCATTACTCTTTGCACTTTTGAACAGCCGAACCATGTTAGATTAAACAGTACAGATCGTATTGTACTCAGTGCAACACAAAGTCTCTGCTGAAGGCCATACACACGAACACACACACTATCAAGGATAGATAAGAGTGGCGCCCAATCTTCCTCATAATATACACGTCTTTATCATCCTCAAATGTTTCCACTGTTGGGCATGTGACTCCCTCCTTCTCCTCACCTCAGGGTGGAACTTTTTCTGTTATCTGTATAAAAGCTTAAGCTGTGAAACTGTTAGTTAGAGTGGGTCTTGCCTTTTTGCTCTGCCACGAGCCTTTTGCCTTTCATTCTTTCAGGATGGAAGCTTCTTTTTTACTCCTTTTTATTTAATTTTATAATAAACCTTTTTTATAAAATCATCAATGCTCCGACTGGACTCCATCATTCAACCAGAGCAATAAATCATGTCTCCAAATGAGGTCAACCGCAAATTTGCCGTGACACTTTCTTTCTTTCTTTATTCTGCGTACAAATCTATTGACCTCAATGCCTTTCACCTCATCACCTATGTATGTATGGTTAGGCAAATATTGATGTTTTACTGCACTATCTGCTACCTCTTCTTCTCTTCCTCAGGTGAGACAAAAATGGCAATTTATATAAGCAAGCAAAACTGAGTAGAGCACAGAGAAGGGCAAGAAGCCGAGGCAGTGTGGCTGGTCAACATAAGGGTAAGACTCTGGCTAGATTTTAGATTTTAGAAGCACATTGGAGACTTTTAAACAGCGTTGGTGTTTTAACAATATTGTTTGTTCAGTTGTGGATGAAGAGTTGGTCTTAATGAATTAAACTCTCTTTTTAAAACATACCAGATTTTAAATGCATTAGCACTTTAGTGAATGGAATTGTAAAAACTAAATCTGTGTGAATAAAATGTTTTGTAAAATCTCAAAATCTCTCTTCCTCCTCCTTATCTGTCACCTTCTACTCATAAACTCATCCCTCTTTAATTGGGCTTCTGTGTGCTTCAAATACCCCCCCCCCCCACTTGTCTTTGTCCTACAGCTCTTTATTTTTTATTGTTGTGGTTTTTAATTTTCTACAACTTTATTGCCCACTTTAATCAGACAGGTATAAAGTTCGAGTGTTAATGTTGTACTCAAAGTGCATGTGTATTACTTTTCCTCTCATTGTACTCGTGCGTGTGTGTGTGTGAGTATGTGTGCGCAGGTTTGTGTGGCCTGTGTTGGCAGGCAGAGCCACTGCCTGCCAACACCATTTCGTTTAGACCGACAAAAACCTTGTTTTGGATGAGCCGTGTTTATTGTTCATGCTGACACTGCTTTTATGACAGAATGACAAATGACTACTTTCGATTGTGTGTGTCTGAGTGTGAGTGGAGTAGAAACCCAATATAAAATTGCTGAAACTTTTTGCATCCTAAAATTTCAGTAAAATAAAATTATTCTTTGAAAATCTGTGCAGTTGTCCCGTGGGCAGTGGCTGGGGTGCATTGACTCTGTAGCACTTTTGAAGTTAGTTTGACTCATATTGCATTTAGATAGCATTATGTTCTGTCTTCCTCTTTGTAGAAACAAATGAAGCTTTTTTCTCTTTTCAATTTGGGCTATTACCTATTGTGCAGCACACATAGATCATTGTATTTCATTCATTAAACATTTTATTGGAGTACACAAGTAGATCATCAGATTTTGTATGGCTTACTGTTAACTTAAAGGGGACATATCATGCTAAATCCACTTTTTTAGCCCTTAAATGCATTTTGATGCATATTTAGATTATTTAGAAGTACAGAAAAGTTCAAATTAATCTCTTCAGGTGCTCCATTGATATCTTTATATTCTGTTTTGGTCATATTTTTCAATCTGTTTCGATTTTTCGATTCTCTATTACGTTTTTTGAACAATTACGTCAGCGGAACTGCCAAATTAGGACATCGACTCCAGGCCCAACACTTCGAGCAATCCGCCATTTTTATTTCACGCTTTTATTTTGTAGTCCAAGCTCCAGAATGCAGAAGTTACGAGAGGAGAAATCAAAATGTTTGGTTGTTGAATGTAGTAACCCACACGCTTCATTACAACGTCTCCCAGCATCAGAACCTTTTCAAAGTGCCTGGTTGAGTTTTATTTTTCACGGAAATGTACCCACATCTGTGGGTAAGGTCATTTTTGTGTGCGCGCAGCACTTCAAGGATGACTGCTTCAGCAACCTCCACCAGTATAAAGAAGGATTTGCCAAAAGACTTGGTCTGATTGAGGGTTCAATTCCTTCTGTCTTTGGAGACGACGAACAGAGCACTTCGGTAAGCTGTAAATAACGCTAAAAAGTGTGATGATAAGACGTCCCTGTCATTGTTTTGTTAGCATTAGCAGTTGCACCGTCTTCATATGTTAGCGCTGTGTGCTCGTTTTAGATCCTTGATGATATGGCCTACGTGGTTTAATTTAAGTCTAAAGTTTTCATTAGTCATTTCATTTTGCCGTTTTTGTCTCCGAAAAGACTGTATTAAAATGCATTTCGTGACGTTAGCTTGGCGCTAGCGTTAGCTCGGTGCTTGTGTTAGCTCACTTGTTAGGGTTCTGCAGGTTCATTATCTTCATTTTCATCTCGCTCCACTGGGTCCGACTCTGGCTCGAACATGTAAGGCTGGATGGACAAGTCTTCCGTTGTTGACACTGTGTAAATAACGTGTGAATAAACTTTTTCTGCGCCGCTACATAGCCATATCTCTTCTATCAAACTACAAAAATGGCCGAGCAGGGTGGAGTTGAACCTGGAGAGGGGGCGGGGTATGAAGTGTCTCATTTGCATTTAAAGAGACCGCACCAAAACGAGTTGCTCTTAGAAGTTCCGCTTTATATAGGCCACAACTGTATGATTTATATGTAAAAAGGAAGGATTTAAAACCATGATATGTCCCCTTTAAGGCAAGGCAAGGGAAATGTATTTGTATAGCACGTTTCATCCACAAGGTGTGACGGATTCTGTGCTCGACGAAATGATGAGCAACGATTCGATCCAAATCACGATTTGTTGTTGCTGATTCGATTCAAGGACAATATTAATTCATTTAAAATGATTCGAACCAAAATGATTCAGTGACTTAAAATCAATTCAGAAACTTTTTAGCCAAAATAATAATGTAGCCAATGTGACTGTGAAATAAATATCTAAATACTGTGCAGTACAGGTGAGCTTTAATAGATTCCTGATGTTTCTTGAAAGGGAATAGTCTATAAATTAAGTATGGACATAAACAAACAAACAATATTTAATGGAAACTATATTCACATTTTGTTTGAATACTCAATATGTTTTCAATAAAAATACATATTAGGTTTACCTTACTCTTCTGCTTGTTTTTTATACATCATAATACAATATTCACATCAAAAACCAAGTGCAACCAAGATCTCTTCAGGTTAAAGCAGAACTAAGTAACTTTTTAATAAATCCTTCTCGTAGTCCTTGTGGGGGTAATAAGTGTTTATGTGGTGATGGGGGGGTCTTTCATCTCTCCCTGCTGTCTCTGGTCAGAAAACCGCACTTGCAACTTCCCTGCCTCCGACCCGGTGGCAAGACGTACTGCTTTACGCCAGACCAGGCCAATACAAACTAATGCTAGATTATGCACACGGTTGTCTACAAATTCACTTTTCTCAAACTTATATCATGTCAGAGCCAGCAAAAAAAGGCAGAAAATACCTTTTTTCGAGGAACAGAGCAACTCCATGTAGTGACAGCTCAGCAGCAACACACAGCAATCACGCAAAGTTGTTGCGGCAACAGGCATGCACACACACTCGCAACCCAGCGCTCCATCAGGCAGCACACACACAAATATCCATCCATCTATCTATCCATCCATCCATCCATTCATCCATTTTCAGAGCCCCTTTGTCAGCACACAAACAAATGCATCACACACACTTCCACACTGTGTTCTGTATTACTCCCACATCATTCGTTTATTTTATTTGTCTCTCTCCCTCATACTGTTCACATGGTCACATGGGACTAACCGAAGTGTCACTGTTTTTATATATATGTATTAGGTAGATCGGTTGCTACCGTAGCTGTGGGGTGGGGCAGGCAGCGGGGGGTGCGGAGTTTTTAAAACAGTGACATAACCAAAAAGGACCTTTAGGGAGCGCGCGATGCGCAACTTACATATTTCTGCTTTAAATGAGCAGTGGTTGAACCTGCTACTTTTCATTTTAACTTGATGGTCATCATGATGCTTCTGCAGAGCTAATGCTTACGAGCTAACGCTAAAATGCGCTGCTGCTGCTGCAGTGAACGCTGCCAGAAGGGCCTGGTGGTTGACACAGTGAGCGGCTCCTTTAGAATATTTCTGTCTGTGTTTGTGAGGGAGCTGTAGTGACCCCTCCCTCACTGTACAGATTTATGTACTCCACCTCACCTACGTATTTATATATATGTATGATTTGATATTTTCATATTTTGATCTCTATAGTTTATTGTTTGAAATAAGTTTATTAATGGGTTTTATTTTAATCCTTTACCTCTCTTTCTTTGAGGCCATTGGCACTACGATTACAGACAATCAGCCTAATTGGACAAGAACCATGTGTGGCCCAGAGAGAGGTGAGTTTTAGTGGTAGAAAGCTTAAATTAAAAGGGTACAGTACAGATAATACATATTTGGAAAAAATAATGATAAATAAACTACGATCTATTTTTGTTAAATGTGTTTGTTGAATTTGTAAATATTTATTGTGGGTGTTGAAATGGGCTAAACTTATTGGTCCATTAACTATTTAGGGGCTGTACATGTGAGTCTGTGTGAACTTGTCCTGTTGCTTTTGAAGGGTACTGTATGTGCCTTATTTCCTTATATCGATACAATCGATTGATTACCTTTGAAAACAATTTTAGATTGATTGATGTCATCCGGAAGGCCAACTTGCGGAGAACAGATTGATGTAGTTGGATCGAAGGACTATAAATAGATTAATCGATCTAATGGCTGAATTGTTACACTGTTAACTCGTAGCCATCAGTAGGTGGAGCCAAACTGGATTTGCTCAAATAAGGAAACTCCATCCTCAGACATTTTCTGAGAAATAGTTGCTTCACAGTATCGAGGCATCTTTGACAGTCGTTCATGCAATAATATTTATAATGCTTTCTAACTCTGGCGGCATCGTCAAGTGTGAGCTTGCAGCACTGCAGTAATGTAGGATGATTCGCAACATCCTTTAGGTTGAGTCACAACCTACATATGGTCATTTCTCCGAAAAGCAGACAGAAATGTGCAAAAATCAACGTCAAAATGCTAAATTTTACTTTAAGATGGGCATAATAATGTAAAATATTTTACATTATTTAGGGTGTGTTCTTGCATTTAGCATCAACATGAAAAATTGTGTCATGTGCCCTTTAAGATGACTTTTTCAAATGTACTTGATGGCCTTCCTGTCTCATTTTCTTCACCACTTCTTCCAGCATCTCTGGTTTTGTGTATAGGAGATAAATCACATTTCATAAAAAAACAGTCTTCAATAATTGCTGTGGTATCTTTTGCATTACTCATTAACTTTAAAAGACTATTGGGTTACACTAATAGTTGAGGCTTTGCTTGGTTGACACACTTATTTAAATACATTGGACAAAATGGAGAATAAAAAAACGAGATATCAACATCGTGAGGATCCGGTGTCTATCTGTCTACCGATCTCAGATGTGCAGGGTGAGCCTGTGGCTGAAGTGGAGCTTGGTGTATTGCACAATACGATGTCATCCATATAATTCAGCTACTAATGATAATTGTAAGGATTTAATAGTTTTTCATAGGAGGTTTTCTGAGGTGAGAAGGTTGAATGCCGTAATGTCTGCTGTCCATTACAGACCACCTCATTCCCCCAGACAGGATGATGTCATTGTGCAGAAGAAGAGTCCCTACAAAACAGTCTAGCATCAGGTTTGAACTGAAGCATGGTTCACATTCCGTCTACTTTTATATCTATAACAGCAAATAAGATCAAATATTTAAAGGATTTATGTCACAAATTAATCCATCAGTGTTTTAACAAAATAAAACACACCTGTATAATAAAGCATAGCAGGAAAAGTATGATTAAAAATGAGCTGCTTTTACAAGGGTCACATGGTGCTGGACAGAGGTGTAAAGAGTGCTGATATATCCCACTCTAGTGAAGTACTGTTACTTGATTGAAATAGTACTCAAGTACAAGTAAAAGTCAGTCGTACATAAAATACTCAAGTAAAAGTAAGAAGTAGCTCAATTAAATAGTACTCAAATAAAAGTTACAAGTTCATTTCACCCCCCACATTTATTCTTGGTAATAAATATTGCCACGGTTCCCTTGCCTATAGTAAACATCTCATGTAGAAACTTAAAAAAGTTTAACGGCGGCGAGGCCAGAGAGTAGGGGGAAGCGCCACCGACGCGGTGAGGCGGGCCGAGTGCCAGGACTCCAGCAGCGGGGAGAAGAGGGCGGCAGTGGCGGCGGCAGTGGCGGCTGCTCCTCTGGCGCGGACCCAGCCCTTAGAGCCAATCCTTATCCAGAAGTTACAGGTCAACTACTGTCTGCATACACAATCAAAAAACAAGAAAGGCTGGCCCGACTGGTGATTTTTGCGACACAATCACACAATAATACTACTAATAATAATCCACTGGATTTCATATAGCGCTTTATCATAGACACTCAAAGCGTTTTACAGAATTAAGGTATTATTTTTTCACTCCACACTTAGTGGTGGTAAGCTACTTTTGTATCCACAGCTGCCCTGGGACAGACTGATGGAAGTGAGGCTGCCATAGTGTGCCATCGGTCCCTCCGACTACCATCAACACCCACACACTACATTCATATTAGGCAATGTGGGTGAAGTGTCTTGCCCAAGGACACAATGACAGATACCACTGGGGTGACTGCCACCCCCACTGTGGCACCTGGAATTCTCAGTGGTCTCCCATCCAACTACTAACCAGGCCCAGACCTGCTTAGCGTCTGAGATCTAACGAGATCGGGCAAGGATAGGCTGGTATGGCCAGAAAACATGTAGTCACCTCTTTCTATTTTAAGAAGCTGTAAAAACCTGAGGAAGAGAAATAAAGACTGTCGTGACATTAGACTGCAGGGTTGAATCATCAAATCTCCCACTTTGTGACAAAGGTAACCACCACCATCTATATTTCATTATATGAATAAATACATTTGTCAATTTATTCCAACATTTATCGCAGGGATTTTATGGCTTTGTTGGCCAGGTTGTCTGTCTGACAGACTCATTTTCATGCAATAAAATTGATTGAAGTGAGAGGAACAGAAGCAAGGCTCTATTTCATCAGTTCAAACAGATGTTGACAGTTTTCCTTTATAATGACGCAGTGTGCAGTGGTAATAAAATGCAATATATTTCAAAATGGTAGTGATTGTTTTGGAAATTTGTATTTTTAACTGCAGCAACTGCTAGAATCATAACGTCTGGTGAGGTGGTTTGTGCTTCAAAAGTTACCATCACTGCTCCTCAGCATGTATGTCGCTGATGGTGATGAAAAGAGTGTTGGGTAATGCACAGCTCCCCGATGTAGTTGTTTTTCCAGTTTAATCAATTCAAAAGCACGGCACCATGTCTCCTGTCTTGTGTTATTGGTGTAGAGTTATGGCTCAGAGTTGACCTTTCTCCTGGCCTGAGCTCTCCAGCCACTTAGAAAAATAGAGTGGTAAAAACTCCCACTCGTGTTAATAACTAAGTGTGTCACATATGACTTATGAAGTCCAAAGGCAGATGCATTTTCCTCCTCTGGATATGAAAAGATTAAGCACTTACGACAAATTGAACTAATACCACCTGCATTACTCTTAGGTTTACTTTTCCATTGGGTTATTTTGGGTTCGGACCATCAGCTATTTGTTTTATGTCAATACAGTAGTTGAATCTAATGAGGGACAGACTAATGAATATGATGTTTGCACAATGTGATGGTGATAACTTCCACAGCTATTTCAACACAAGGTCTTTTTAATAAACAATAGGAATTTTAAAGGCTTTTTCCATTATCAATATGTTCATGTTTAGGTAAAACTGGATTTTTGGACTTTTACAAACCCCTCATCAAATAAAATGCTTCTGCTCTCAGGAAAATGAAGTGTTTCTGTTTGACTGTAATTACATTCATTGCTTCTTAGTTCAATTTCTGCTGAGCTTTTCCATTCACGTCTCCCTTTAAGTGCTCTCACTGTCTCAATATTGACATATTACAAAGGAGAATGGTCCACCCAGCTTCTTTAAATTTCAAATGAGGTTGGATTAATGATATCATCAAAGATTGGGAATACGGATGGCCAGTTTTAGCGACGTTCTGTGTATGGGATCACTGAAGACAAATGTAAGGATTTTTATTCTTTGCCATTTATTAATAAAACCGACAAACCATACATTCACTCATCCATTTGCTGAATCTATTTAACAACGTTCTGCTGGGTCACCTTTGAATGGCCCTATGCAGCAAGAATTGGGTGAATAGGAGGTGAATTCAGTTTTTTTTTTTTCCACTCAGAGTCAGAAGCCATTTTTCCAGTGACAGTGGCCCAGTTTTTTTTTGATTACCCACAGAACACAGCGTAAGCTCTTTTTATGGGGACAATGTCAAACAAGAGCAGTTTCAGATTTCAAATCTGTCAGAGGAGTTCTTTTTTATTTCCTGAGCACTAGCTTCGTACAAAATAAACATGATTTTTATATGTTTACTTTTCTTAACACGCATGCTTGCGCCCAGACACAGAAATACACAAAAACCATAACTGCCTAAAGTTTGTGTGTGGAATTCCTTGATACCCTGGATGTCATTTGACATATTTTATTAAAATTACAATTGCAATGTTGGTGGACCTGCGACTTGCCAATGGTTTGCATGTGTATCTTGACCTTCACCCTTTGTGAGCTATGCTTCCAGCATTCTTATATCAATCATAAAAAACTAATGAAAAGGCCACAACCAATATCGCAAGTTGCTAAAATGCCATTTGATTATCAGTTCCCATAGTTTACCAAGACCTTTCTACTATTTGTTTTCTATCTGGAAGGGTATTTATTATTCCCTCCGCCAGGGAGGTTCTATTGTCACCAATGTTTATTTATTTGTTTGTTTGTTAGCAGGATTACGTCAAAAGTACTTAATGGATTTTTACAAGATTTTAACCAAAAGCAAAAACTTTGGCCTTGAAAGATTACATACAATTTTGGAAGGGATTCAGATCAATATACTGATTCTAGGTCAGTTTCAAAAACAGAAAAATCTGTATCTCTCATCATTGACACAATTGCAAAAATGCATATCTTGGTTTGTAATTCATCAATATTTATGAAGATTTACTTAGTTACGTCGGGTTGGTTTCTAAATTATCCCACTGGATTTCATCCAGATTGGTCCCGGATTGCCATATCATCGAAATTTAAAAAAGATGGGGGTGCCCATACATTTGGACCAATTGTTTTCAATAAGGAAATCAATTTCTTCCAAACCTTTAAAAAAACAAAAAATGTATAAAATGATGCTTTGATATGCTTTACAGTAGGTTTCTTGTAATCATGCATTATAAAGTGGTATAGTACCCTATCACTGTTAGTGCTTTAAAGTAGAACCACTCCGGATCCAACTATGCTCCATGTGCAAAAGCTTTTCCTGCGATGCGGAGAGTTGACGTCACCAATGGAGACAGAAATAACGCACATAATCTAATTCAAATATTTATCCTTAGGGGGACACAGGAAGAAGTGCTGTGCCGCACCACTGAAGTTTTGACAATACTTCTCCCTTTCTCTCCATCCCTCCTGCAATGCAACTAATTACCTTCTTTTTGTCTAGTTTTGTGACACATTCAAGCTTTTTACCCCTACAGCATTGATTTAGGGAACCTTTCGTCAATGAAGAATACTGAAAATGAACAAGGTTAAATTGAAGGACAAACAGGAATGGGGATGCATATGTCTGCCAGGTGTGCTTTTGTTTTCCTTTCTTCTGCGTCTTTGCCTCCTGTGCACACTCACTTACACACTCATTCATTCACTCACATACACACCCCCACAAACACCCACGTTCGCATTCAGCCCTGCCTCATCAAAACCAGGCCAATCTCTCCCTGTTTGTGGAGAATGAGCTACTCATCTGAGCCCGTTAATTTCATCGTTCTCTAAAGGGATGACAAGTTAAGCCACTTTCCTTCCTTGGTTGGGTTTCAGGCATGGAGGCGGGCCTATGAACTAATCTGAGTAATCCATTGGGTTGAATGACATTTTGCTGTCGTCATCAGCCATCAGTGACCTGAGCATTTGGTCAGTTAAAACTAAGTAACTCTCTTTCCATCCCTTGTTACCTAAATTTGATATCAGAAGTGTTTCTATAGCCCCTCTCCTTGGTGGTCTTCTTATACCTTCTTTTAGAATCAGGTAGAGTCCCCTCCCCCATTTGACCAGTTTAATTACAGCATGAGGAAAGCTGTGAATGCAATTACGACAGCTACATACACGGAAGGAATAGGAGTACCATATGCACCTGTGACACTTAGTCCCTTGTTTACAACACTATCCACACAGTAGAGCTGGTAAATATGTTGTGTCCTATTTGCTTTGTACACGAAACACAGCATAACCTTTGAATTATCAACTGTGACATGTATTTTTGTCATCTCCAAGTAAAACAGATGGTGTCTTAAAGGTGGAGTCATCAATCTTGTTCAGAAACGCTTTGTGTGATTCATCCTGATAGTAGTCCAGGGTATGAAATTAAGAAAATATTATGGGGACAATTTTGTCCCCCGTTGTCTAAAAAAATAGGGGCATTTTTAAAATGATTGGTGGTCATAGAAAAAAATGTAGTTACAGCTTGGATAATTTTATAGATTTTCAGAGAGAAGTTTGTAAGTACCGTAGAATGGAAGCCATTACACAAAGAAGACAGATATAGGGAAACCATGGGTTTAAATATAACACAGAACAAACCTCATTGAAATGCAAGACCTACAGTTTCTAAATAAATTTAAATAAAAATTCCCAACTTAAAGCGTAAACAGGTGCCTTACAAACACAAGTGATGAGTGGAGAATACTAAGTTGTTGACAAAGAACTTGGGGGCAGTTTTGGCCCATGGCACAAGGTTTTTGGGGGCATTCTTGGCTAAACTGAAGGCCAAATGGCTTGCGGTTGCGGCCCTCGCTAATTTCTGACACTGGAGTAGTCACTACATTATGTGGTCAGAAAAATTTACAAAATAAATCAGACCTCTGTAGTAGCTGGAAACCTGTAAAAACTCTGGCCAATACCTGCCATTCGGTCCGAATGGAAAAAACCAATCAGATGCCTTCAAACCCCCCCGTGTCCCTTCCGTCTCCTGCGTGCATCTGTGCACACATCACATGATACCTTTCCTGGATATACTGAGCACAAATGAGGATCTGAAGGGCATTAAAAGTGACACAGAGGTTTTTGTTGTCTTTCTGTTGGACAGCTCATTATTTGTTTTGCTTCAGGAAGCTTTAGACTGAGCCCAGATGGGAGGGGGAGGAGGCGGTGGGGCTTAGAGGAGGTCTTGCTATCTTAAATCTTGCTAGCTTTCAACATTGCAGACTGCACCTTTAAGCAATAGCTCCGGAGTGATTTATCATATTAATTCCTCCATTAATATAGCACTTTTTTAAATTTAATTAGAAACTCCACATGAACGACAGAACCTATAATGGATCTAATGCATTTTATTGATCCACGCCACAGTCATACTGATTAACTTAATTTACATCTAATTCCACAGTTGCACAGGGAGTGTCTAATGGTAAATAATATTTGTAGAATGACATGCGAGTGTTTAATTTTTTTTAAATTTTTTTTGTCTAATGGGGATAGGGATTCTAACTGCTTACCTGCAATGACAAAGACCTTCTTCAGTTCCAGAACTACAGTTAGTGTCACCTTTGTGTGTTTATCCATGTCTAAGTGGATTTCTATTTGAATGCTCATGACCTATTTGAGAAGTTTACATTGCTGCTTCAACTACCTGATAACACAGCAGCCAGTGTACAAATGGTTGGATACTTAATGATCTGATAAAACCAGAAAAGAGCAACTCCTTGAGGAAACAGCCCAACCACACCCTGTTTTCAAACATGATCTGTGTGGGTTAGGTCTTAAGAATGCAGGTTTTGCTCGAGTTTATAGCCCGGTTATTCCAAAGAATTGTAAACTTACACGGTTGCAATCCCCTATTCATTTTCTTTTAGATGACCACTTAGTTCCTTGAACGCTGTCCTATATCATGAAGTACTCTTCCTATTTTTCTGTAGCTCTGTAACAATCAATAGCACCAGGATGGTATTTACTGATGTTGGGAAGATGAACACCCTACTTTAAATGCTTAAACATCATTGCCTCTTGGAGTATTAGTCATGTAAACAACATCTGCTTATTAATGGTAAATGCTTTCCCTAATGATCCACACCTCACATAAGTCTGAAATATCAAGTCGGGCCATAAAGAGCAGCTATAGATCATGATAATTAATGATGAGAGGCTTGTGCACGGCCGGGGGAAGAGACTTGTCCCAATACTAATTCACTCTCTATTTCACTGGCTGATTCATGTCTTATTTGGTCATAATACATCATGGGTGTATGTTTTCCCAATAAAGTGGCCAGCTTTCCTCTTAGATGAATAAAGAATCTTTGTCACCTTTATAGGACACATATATTTTGAAGGGATGACAAAACACCTTAAAATAAAAGATAACTGGATCTACATCTTTCTATGTCTGCAAGCTTGGGTGAAGCTACAGCCTTATTGTGATTGGATGTTGAGAGTTTTTTATGCCCCAAAGGCAACGCTGGCAGTAATGCGATTACTGTACCGACCTAATCAGACATGTTCAAAAGAAAAAATGCATGTCTTTTAACAAGTCTTGTGTTATCTGGCTGACATGATCAGTCCCCTGAGAGAATCTATCAAAGCTCTGTTGTGTTTATCACGCTACTTGGTTTAGAAGAAAATTGGCAAGGCTGTAAATGTATTCTTGTCAACTGTTGAGTAATCAAAAGCCAGCCAGTTGTAAATAAACAAATTCACTACGTTGGAGCACACTAACAAACCTCATCACAATATTGTGCATAATGGAGTATGATTATTTTGATGGCTCCGCTGAATGGCCACTGACAATGATGATAATTCCTTAATGAGCCCGAGGTGTACCTGTACCTGTGTCTCTTGTTCAGCACATTACAGACTGATGCAGCTTTGATGTGTCCAATCAGTGTAAAACATCAACATGTTCGTATCACGTCAGGCAGATAATGAACGTGCTTCAGGGAATAATGCTCCAGGGTCAAGAATAGGAAGTGGTGCATTAGCATTGCTGTAAGAGCGTAACCCAATCCATGGGGCAGGTGGACGTGTCTTTTGAGCCTCTTAAATCAGACTCTTTCATTCATCAATTAGCTTAAAAGCATTACATGTTCAGGCTAATAGATTGGTACTTAAGTGGTGTTATAATAATACTAATCTATCATTTTTTTTTACAACAGTTGTGATTGAGGGCAAAGTGGCCTTTAAGACTTTTGTAAATAGTTTTGTTGTATCGCAGCATGTCTTCTTTGGTATATATATTTTTTTGCTAATACCCTCCAGCTGCAGCAACCAAGCAACTCAGGTGTTGACTTTCTGTTTTGAAAGACTACAAAGCATCGCGTGAGGGTTTGAACTCTTTTAAGTATAGGATAATGGTGGCATGAATTACACGTGATAATACCTGAAGTGGTACAAGGATTTGACTGTGAGGTTTTTCTTTTAGAATCTAGTATTTCTTTGTACTGTAGATAACTGGTGAGTCAGTTGATAGGGCGCGTATATGAACTTTCCAACTCACATGGAAAGCTACATTCATATTATCTGAGCCGTTCAGCTACATATAGTCTTTTATTTGTATGCAAACCAACCAATTCTGTGAAACAACAATGTACTGTATTGCTATCATGACTTGAAAGTGTTGCTACGACATTGTTTTTATATGGTGGCACTGAATAGCAAACTGCAGCTGGCTCTTGGTGATTGGATATTGGCCACAGTGGCATAGACACAGCTTCATGATTCAGATGCACTGCTGTTCACCCCACTGAGCCCAGACCATCAACTTGCATAATTATCATCAAGTCTGTGAGCTGGACAGTCGAAGCGTGCACAGAAAATTAGCTGATATCTGCTGGGAAAATGACTCTATCTGTTGCACGGGTCATTTTTTAAATTACACTATTATGAGAAGTCACTTAATTGATAAAGTGAGAGCTATGTCGGTTAGAGTGCATGCCACTGTGAATTAAATCTGGTTCATAGAAACTAAAAAAATATCTGCGAAATGGTCTCCAGTGTGTGTTGCAGACAGAATGGTAATGTGGAGCTTGGAAATCAATTCAGTTTTCAGTTTAGATTAGTTTTTTTCAGTGTTAGTTTAGGCTGATTACACATAGAAACTATTGAACTCAATCAACCACGAGTCACTTATTCAAAGCAGGAATTTTCAGAAGATCTAAAATGAAGTATAACTGGGTGAAAGATCGGCCAGTTATTATTGTCATCCAGTTATTATATTTCATATATGTACATATAATTGACATTAAACATGTTATTTGTTCTCTGCTCTTACTCCATCCCTGAGGAGAAGCCAGAGTGTAGCACCAATAGAGCAGTTAGGGTTAGGGGACTTGCTTAAAGTTGATATCCGGAGGTTCTGAGAAACCTATGTTTATCTATGATTCTTTTGAAAGGCGAAAAAATAGCTAACTAGTCTTTTACTATAGTCTACTGCCAGTGGTCATTCATATACAGTACATTAATGTATATAAGTCCCTCCTTCGTCCTAAAGACCCTATACAAATGAAAACGATTGTCGAGTGCGCCCAGCCAATAGGCTTCGACTTCCTGGAGCGAGAACTGTCAATCAAAGTGAATGGGTGTGCTGCGTAAACTGTGCACAGAAACAAGGTCGCGTGTCACAAACAGGTATCACTCTGAGAAGCAGAGCGTCATGGAGGACAGCTCAGAAACTCTAAAGTTACCCATTCTGTGTGCATGTAAATAAAGGAAACCAAGATCCTACTGCTGCCCAACGCAGCAGTGGATTCACTGCTGATTCTGATGAGCAGCAGTGAATCCTGGTTGCCTTTATTTACATGCACACGGAGCCCTTCTTCTCTCCTTAATGGCGTCTATGAAACAGCAGAGTGGGAACTGTTGCCCACTGTGACCACAGATTTTTTTGGGTCATGGTTTTAATTTATTACCTCTCAGTAAACATTGAATTTTTTTAAGTTTTACTGATTTTTAGACCAACCCAAAGCAGCACAAGTTGTCATTTTGACTTAAAAAGCTGCTAAATGATCCTGAATGCTTAAATTCATATAAAAGTCAATGGACTAAAAGTGGCTAAACACATCACCAATGACGTCATTTTAACATGGCGGCACATAGGGTAAAGTAATCCCAGTTTTAAAAGTTAATAAGATTAATATGGTACAAAATAATGTGTTTTGTTAGGCATAGATCTTCTAATAAGGACATTTCAAAGGTTATAGGCCACATTTGTAAAAACAGTGGAGGATCCCTTTAAAGAGTTACTGAACCCCTGCTTTCTCCTGACCGGCCACAAGGAGGGAAATTTTAAAAAATGCCTTGATTATGGGCGGGGCTCCTGGAGCAGTTAAGACACACCCAGTCTATACTATAAAAGCTCCAATGAACAATCTATGCGATGTTAACTAGCTACTCATTACTCAATATACCTCTATTCATTCTTCTCACAATCCAACCTACTAAACAGATTGTAGAACCCACAGATGGTAGTTTTTATAAAAAGGGCGGGGCTAACAGTGCTTGTTTGTGATGCAAGATGGTCCCAAAATATCACATGATCTTGTTCTCAGCCAATAGCAAAAATCTATTGTAATAGCCAGGTTTCAACCCAAAGAGGGCAGTCACTCTGAAATCTGACACAACAAAATATGCCAAATTGAAATACTTGGACCAAAATGTTGAGAGTTGGACCAGGATCAATTAACAGCGCTACTTAATACCCAAATACAATTGCATTCAGCAGAAAAAAAGTGGTTTTGGGGTTTAGATACTTTTTAACGTCTCAGTGATGACCCACGTTGGATTCAAACCAATGACCATCCAGTTGCATGCTCGCTTCTTTAACCTCTAGGCCATCATCGCCCTTACAATCCATCTGGGTAGTCTTGGTTGTTACAGTTTAAAAGAGTCCACTATTCATTGACCAACTGCTTACTAAATCTGTCCACTTTCAATAACCAGAGCATCATTTAAAAAAACAAAACTATGTCCTAAAAAAGCTGAAAGTCCTGTCCAGAAAGGGTAAGCACTTCTATATACCTGGATCCAGAAGGTTAAGTCTATAGCATTACTGGGTGCCATAGCGTGGCATTTAGGAAGCATCATGAGTAGCCAAGCTTTAAAAGCACAGTGGCTCTCAAATTCCCACTTGTAAAGTGGTATCGGACTTGTTCAGAAAGCCCAGTGCTAGCCTTGGCACTGGAACTAAGCTTTAGCGGGGCAGCGCCTGGGACTGACTGCTCAGTAAAGCACAAGGACCATATCCTGTGTGGAAATACAATACCATTAACCCCACCCCCACTATCTGCTCTGCTGGCCTCAGCCTGGTTCTTCTCTAGTGAGACGTGTGATTGTGTCTAAGTGCTGACATGCATGCAGCTGTTTATGCTCTGCATGTATGCTCTTATGTTGTATTTGCTTTATATAAAAAAAGAAGGCTTGTACTTGTAAAGCTTGTGTTCCATTATCGAGGCGTGGTTAATACTGTGAAGCTCTTAAAGTGTACTGTGAGCCTCACAATTTGCTGATAAATAGAAAAGCAGGGCAGAAAGTGATGACACAGGATCACATTGTGTCACGCTGATGCCCCAGCTTGACCCAGGGACTGTATCATAATAATAGCTCTGTGTGACAGCCATACTGGAACTTTCAAAGCAAATGCTAGCTGACAGTTGTTCCTGCGTGAGGGACGTGTGGGCTCCAGCCACTGCTGCTGGCTTCTCTTACGGTCTTTTGTACTGGGCTAACAAAAACACTGAATCCTACTGTGCCAGCTCAGGCAATGCCTCAACAAAAGTTGTTCAACACAACTGTCGATGGGTCATGAAATTCAAGCTGAAATATGCTGAACAAAGGACGGTCAGCAAGGTTTGTGTGTGTGTGTGTGTGTGTGTGTGTGTGTGTGTGTGTGTGTGTGTGTGTGTGTGTGTGTGTGTGTGTGTGTGTGTGTGTGTGTGTGTGTGCGTGTGCGTGTGTGTATTCATAACAGTATTAACACCATTTCAAAGAGGCAAGCAACCAAATGAAAAGTATGGTAATCATTTGGTTAAATTGTATACAAGCATTTGGATGCTAATACTGAACCTTTGCCATTAAAGGGAAATGCAACGATTTAATGACCTCTTAATTTCATCGTCAAGGTCAGACCAAGGTCACTTCTCATTGTCTCCCTTGAGAGAAATTGGGGGAGAAAGAAAGAATGGTAAAGCTTTTTTATCAGATAAATCAAACGTTTAGTCCTCATTGATCAATAAATCCAAGATCAGCTAAAAAACAATTCAAAAGGTTGAAATTGCCGCTTGAAAGTTTGTTTTCATCTCCTTTGTATAAGGACTCCACATCCCATGATGCAATGCATGAAAATGTGAACAAACTTAGTGTTTATGTGGCGATGAAAACAAACATTTGAGAGCTTTAAATAATAATGATTAAAAAATAAATACAATTATAAGGCCATGATATGTTTATGTGGTGTTGAAAATTGAAGCAAATGTTTATTAAAAAATGATTTTGGATAAAGCTGAGAGACTGGTGAGCTCAAGGTCAAGGTTGTATAAACCAGTATGCAGTGCATCACAGCCTTACTCCGGCTTACAAAGAGGGTAGCAACACTAATCAGATGACATGTGGAGCCAGGTGTGTGCCTGCACGACTTATCTCCTGCCCACATATACCCCATGGGATAAGGGGATTCCCCCAGCTTCAAAAACGATATCTATTTCACTTCAGGCCGGTCAGTTGTTTTGGCTCTGATGGGATCGCTGTCTGTAATGGCCTTTCTGAGGTTGCAGTAGACACAGGAGGGTTGAGTGTCAGGCCGCCTGGCCAAACAGTCACCCCACTGTTCTCCTGCAGAGAACACACAGACCTGCCTCAATTAGTTTCTTCAGTAATCCCCCTTCCCTTGTCACATGATCTGGGCTGTTTGTAATAACATACAGAGGCCTGGGCCGACTAGGTTAGGAAATGAGATGATCCATGGCTGACAGCTTAGGCACACAGCAGCCAATTATCTGTTATTACTCTGCTGCAAAAAACTGTCCTTTTCCTGTGTGTGTGTGTGTGTGTTAGGGCTGGGACGATACCCTTTTGTCACGATTCTTGGGTGCCGATTCGATTTAAATTGCGATTCTGATTTTACAAGTATTGCGATTCTCCAGTGACAATTATCACAATTTTCTCCTTATCCAGACACATAAGTTGAATCCTAAACTTCTAGAAATATGTCACAGTTCTAAAAAACATCACATTCAGTCATGCACTGATTTATCATTATTTATTCAGTGATTTATTATTATTTATATTGAAATAAACAAAAGAAAACCTCCATCAGAAAGGAGGTAAACAGCATGTACAAAAAAACAAATTTGTACATAACTTTTTGAAGTTAGTCAACTCAAACTTTGAATGTTCATCAAACTAGGGCTTTTGAGTGTCTAGTTTTTTGTGTGAAGATTGGCCTCATTTCTCATCTTTTTTTCCCCTCATACTAACGACAGAATAACATTTGTTTGTGTGGAAAGCCTGATTTTATTAACTTCTTACATTCAGAAATGATCAGCGCACATTAGTCATCATCCTCATCCTCATCATCATCTGTCATCAATGTTACACTTAAACTCTGTGGCTTTACGTTCAAATAGTTGACCAGCGTGAACATCATTCTGACGTCTGTCACCGCGGCACACAGCTGACTCAGCAGCCTCCATCCTTCCAAGAAAAGGAGTGGACAACAAGGATAAAATATAATTAAATTTAACACATTTTGTCCTGTCTAAAACTGGTAAATTTGAACTTAGTAGAAATGCTGATGGTCATTCTTTTGGCGTGCATGTGTATTGGAGGAGGTGTGCGTGTTTCAGAGCTGTGATGGACAGGGTTGGCTCCGCCTATTCTGACATGATGCACGTAGACACCTTGACTGGCTTCATTACCTGGATAAGTTTATTCTATATCTCATCCAGGGTCCGTTGGTCTGCTGCCGGGTGTCTTGCTTTCTTTCTCGAGCTTTATGTCCGGATGGTGACGGACCAGATGAGCAGTATTAATCGTTGTGTTACACAATACGCTACTTGTCCGGAGCAGAGTTTAATACAGCTTTGGTCATGTCTAAATCCGTTCGCCATGGATCCGTTTGCCATCGATCAAAAATATTTCCATACTTATGATTGAAATCGTACAGGTGTAAGTTTAATCACAGGTGTTGGGAAGCAGAATCGATTATTAAAATAGGAACCCAAGAAATCGCGATAAATAGTAAAAATAATGTGTGATATCAGAAAGATTAGAGAAGTCGTGAGCAAAGGAAAATGTAGGGTTTCCATCGCAAACCTGTTGCAGAGCTAAGAGTAAGGAAGGTTTATGAGGATGTTGTTGTAAAAAAAATGAAAGAGCCTGTAATAGGCTTCTGTCAGCCCACCAGAGGCAGTGTCTTCAATGATCAGCATCACCTGCGTTATGATCTGTGTTATGGTTTTCTCCGCCCTGTTCTTTGACCACTTTCCAACACTTCCACTGAATATAGAAGGCCTATCATTGGTGCTGCACGATTGCAAATAATGTTTCTGTACAGTGAACACAGAAACCTCTTAGAATTTAGAGAGAGAGAGAGAGAGAGAGAGAGAGAGAGAGAGAGAGAGGAGAGAGAGATACCTCTGCAGTTCAAAGGCTGAGATTGGCTCCTCTTTGGCTCTTGGCAGAGTCAGAGATCAAAGCTAAACGCTGAGCAACAAATGTGTGTTTCTGTCACTGACAATTTGTCTGTGTGTTTGATCAGCAGCCTCCCTTATCTCCCTGCCACACTCTGCTGCTAATAGGCAGTAATGGACTGCCTTTCATGAGACAAGAGATAGAGTTTGATGCAAAGGATGTGACTAAGCTGGATGGAGCAGAAGGGAAGAAACATTGCAGACAAACCAAAGGGTTCCTGATCAGGCTGCACGAGCAGACTCAATCCTCGGCATCTGAATTCAATATTAAGTGGGGTACACACATAAAAATATCATCCTTCCCAACAGAGGATGGGAAACACATGATCATCTTATGTTTTTGAAGATGAATCTATAAGATTATCCTGTGGTCTGAGGTACGTCCTGGTAATTGGCTTTAAAACGGGTCGAGGCCAACAATCGTAAATACTAAACCTTGTGTAAACTAAACAAAACTCCTTATGTGTTGGGAAAGCCAACGACTCCTGACTCATGACATACATGACAACAGAATGTAACTTTGAGTTGAAAAAAATCAACGGACATTGTGAAACTACAAAAAATGAAATGACCAGACAATAATAAAATGCATCACATCATAGCCGACCAATCAGATTAAACGTAACACACTGCGCCAAAACAGTATTGAATGCCGGTTATTTTCCCAGTTTTGGAGTTCATAAATTTGGCTTTTTTTATTTTGAATGGAATTAATTGTTGAAAAATAAATTAAGTTCCAACTGTGCCGGGTTTTATCTCTTTCTTTTTATGTTTATACATGAGATGTTTACTTTATGCAAGGGAACCGTGGCAAGATTTATTACCAAAAATAAACATGGGGGGTGAAAGTAACCAGTACCTTTTAATTTGAGTCCTATTTAATTGAGCTACTTTTTACTTGTACTTGAGTATTTTATGTATGACTTGTACTCGTACTTGAGTACAGATATATCTTTACACCCCTGGTATGTACCCCTGTTTACATGATCATTGCAATATTAAATATATACATTTTAGTCATTAGATGCCTTGGTTTGATCACCACACAGATATCCATTTACTCCCTTTCTCTCTTGTATTTCTGACCTACCATTTAATAATACAGCAGGTGAACTAACGCTAGACATCCTTCTCTTAGTTTAGTGAATAAAAGGAAATAGTGACTTTGACCTTTTTATGCTATTATCTGTGTGAGACTGGCAGAGGAAAAACAACACCCACAGGATGGAGTGAAAGACCTTTTTTATCCTCCCCTGTCTGCCTTTGGTGTGGCAAAAGAGGAAATAGCTTGACTTTTCCATCCATTATGTCAATACTAAAAGAAGTGTGCTGCTGTGAAAACAGGATGGTGTTTTTATGTTCCTACCTCACTCACATGCACCATTACTCCAAACAGCAGTTTTTGCTCCCATTATAAATTAAACACTATTTGTTGGTCATAAGTTTGTTGGTGGATGTGTTTGTTGCCCCGGGCTACTGAAGTTTTCACACTTTAGAAACAACAGTCTTTCTAAAAGAGTGTCTGATGCTTGGACCTAAACAGGCATAACAGCCCCATAACCTGCCCGCAAGTAAATGATGTGACACCTTCAGGCTTTCTGCTACAGAAGAATCCTTACTGAACCTTTCACATGCATTATGGGTTGAACAGAATTGGCCAGAAAAAAGCCAGAGGTGAGTGTTTTTCTCCACATCTGTACTCCTGTTCTGCAGAACAATTTGCTCATGAGCTTTTTCTTGAAAGCGCCCCGTTGATAAAACGGCTCTACTAAAGCACTGTGTTAAAGATACTAAACCTGAGCCCCCCGTCAGGAAATCGCTGTTCCTTTCTAAGTCGGGAAAGCTTCAATGACACCAGCTGGCTGTCTTGAAAACGAGGTTTGAGCCTGCTCACCTCCTTCCTCTCCTGCCAGCTGTGATTCACACTGTGCACAGCTGGGCGGGAACTAAATTCAGGTTGTTTGTGTGAACGGCTTTAAAAGTGAGACTTTGGTGGTACTGTGGTAATTTATCAGAAGATGAACATCACTTTGTCACAGTTCTGCAATACTGGAAACAGCTTTTTGACTTGATATCTCAGTAATATCAACAATTTACCAACATCCATCAACCAGGCATATGACCATAAACTACGTTCTCAGAGCAGTGAGGTACATGACAGACTTTGTGTTACTCGATGTTACTTTGACATGCACCACCTACTTAACAATTGAAGCAGGTCATGTTTGTACGCCCTGTGATGGAATAAATACTCATTGATGCTGAACACAAAAATATCTCACTTACGAATGGTTGAAACGACACAATGCATTTCTAGCATTTACTTGAGGAAAAGTAGCGTAATAACTAAATCTAATGTTAGATGAGCATCCTCATTCAAAAATCAAGGTTATTTTTTTTTTTTTGTTCAGCACATTTAAGGCAACTCAGGATTGCAATATTGTCTTTTTTTATTGTCTTTTTTTATATTCTAAAATGAATAATCATAATCAGAATTCCTTTATTAATCCCAGGGGGAAATTGCTTAAATACAATGCTTTATCTTAGAAATAGAGTTTAGATTGGGCCCAAAAAATCCAGCCCTAACCGATCCGGGTCCGCGGTCATAAAGCCCGGCCCGGCCCGAGCCCGACCCATGAACTTAAACTGTAGGCCCGAGCTCGAAGCAAACCCGATGTAAATTATTATTTTATTGAACGTATTGCTGCCGGAGGATTAGTAGCGCAGTGCCTCGTGCAGGGAGGCGGGAGAGAGCGCATACGCACCGCAGCTCTGCCCAAAAGGTATTATAATGATGTGACTCGAGCCGTTATCACAGTTCTACAGGCTTTAATGGTCATAGTAACACGCCAAAAATAAACAATCAAACACACAAAGAACCGTCCTACACCGTCATACACTCACACTACCGTGGGAACAGAATTGTTCACTCTTTTCCCTGCTTACACCCGCTTTTCCTTTCCCCAGCCTCCCAGCCAATCCACACTCAGAACACATGTAAACAAAGACACACATTGGCAGAGAAATCTGCACGTAACCATGATGCCTTCTCGGCCATGGGAAATCTCAGTATCAGTTAACCACTGAACACACACAGGTGGAACATAACCAGCACATAGAACCCAGTCCGTTACAGCATAGCAGAACAGACCAGGCGGCCCGTGCGTGGAGCGCAGACCTGACTGAAGCACGCAGTCATATTTGTTCCCTGCGCTCCAGCAGCAAGTGAGGAATGAGCAAAATCAGCAAATAATAGTCAGTGAATGTGAACGCTGAACAACAAAACACAAAAAACACAACGTCGTCAATGTCCTGTCCCACTACTAGCAGAAATAACTTTAGAAATGATACTACAACAATATAGAAGTGTTTTTGTGTTTATTAAAAAATAATATTAATGTAATAGAGATTTAAAAAAAAAAAAAAAAAGTGAAAAATGAAGCCCGAGCTTGGCCTGGCCTGACATCTGAGCAGGAAAATGAGGCCCGAGCTCAGCCCGAACTCGGGTCGGGCTCAGGCCTACTTCGAATATAGTGAATCTTAGGAGGGATACGGTAATATAGTCATATGCTGATAGCTGCTTCGAATAATAATAATAATAATAATAATAATAATAATAATAATTAGAGGTGCATTTCAGGGTACCCAAGGTCACTGTACAAGCATAGATAAAACAAGTTTTAAAAAAGTAAAAAAAGAAACACTTCTATGCATCCGACTATGGGACTCCACATCCCACAATGCGATTTGCGAAACTTTTCTGTCAATATCAGTAAACAGAGTGTTGACAGTGGAGAACAAAATAAACTTTTGAGTAGCAATCTCAACCTGTTACATCTTTTTTTTCAAGCAACTCATCTTCGATTTATTGATCTTTGAGACCAACACTTTGTCTTTATCTGATTAAAAGAAAATGTCTCCAGCACTGTACCAAACAAATCCACTGACTGATATGAATGAGGCTTTAGTTACATCTCAGACATGGCTGAACTTTAAATTAAACTTTCTGTACTGTAATTTGTAACCATAAAACAAGCAGTGCCATTTCAATGGCTTTGTAGACCAGTGCATTGGGTAGAGAACATAGAGAAAAAGGAATCAAGATATGGCAAAAGGAGCTGATAAGTCATTTATAAGACATAAATTATTCATCAGCATCATGATGGAGGGACAGAGAAACTTACAACACCATCTGGAAATAGAAGCACGGTTTGTCAGAACACAATGAATAAATGAAAAATTAATTAAACCTATTTGTGCATTGACTCATATTTTCATTTGTTTACATTTGCCTTGACTTGCTTTACATTTCTCTCCAGCCCGTCGAGCTCAGTCTCTATAGAACAATTGTTTTAATTGTACATGAAAAGTACATAAATGAAAGTAAACAATAAGTATCATTTTAATAATCTTCCTCTTTGGTGCAAGAATAAAAACAATCAAAGATAGAAAGATTCAATTCCCTCAGTGTACATTGATTAAACAACTGAAGAAGGTTATTTCATTGTAATCTAGTGGTCAAGTCTGGCGAGTCCGACTGAGCACAGGGCCATAAATATTTAAAGAATTCCCTGTGATTCTTTATTTGGTTTGCCTTAGTACAACATTCTCCAATGTCGAATTTCACCAAGGTGTTGACTTTAATTACAATGTAATCTTTTATTTACATTTGAAAAAGTTCACTTGGAGAGAGCAATGCATACATAAACCTGAAACAGTGTTCAATTCTCCTTTTATTTTCCCAGTTCAGGATCGATTTTATTTCTTGTTGCCTGAGTCGGTGCTTTTTCTGCAGCTGCAAAAGTTAGTGGCCATTACGAAAAAGAGCTGGGGGAAAGTGAGAGATTCTGTCATGGACTGGGTCAGAGGAATGTCTAACTATAATCATCCGTGATGTTATAATCACAGCTCACTCCGGCTGCGACTTAAGGCTCTTATATCCCCGCCCTCAACTGTGCTGTGCTCGCTGTCCATGATATGAGTGAAACTGGCAATCTGACTTCAGAGAGTCGGGTCTAAACTTCGTCAGAAGTATCTAAATCTTTCTTTTTTTTTTTTTCTCCCGGGCTAATCTATGAGCGCTTTTCTCCGTTTTAAAATCTGCATCTGTGTATGAAGAGTGTCCCATCTGAGCTGCCATACACTTAAAGATTAATGAACCCAATTTGCAAAAGTGACCTTTTGGCTGCTCAAGCACTGCTGCTGCTAAGCCTTTTAATGCTTTCCTCAAAATGCTTTTGTAGAGAACAACTCTCTGGATAAGAGCATGAAAACTAATCATATTAACGTTACACATTGGGGGCAGTTTACAGGTTCTCTCTGTAAACGTGCATGGCTTTTTTGCCATTACTACGATATATGTCTATGGTTATTACTGTATGTGTAGGGATGATTGTAAAGTACTGTATGTCAGCTCATAGATGGGAATATGGATTGACATCAGACAATATTACACCTAAACATTTTCAAGACAATATTGTAACAAACATCCTACACCAGTGGTCACCAACCAGCATTTAGTACCCAAGTACAGTCAGAGCACTGGAATCAAAATGGTCCATAGCACAGAAAAGGTTGGGGACTAATGTCATACACAGTCATTATTATGGGTTTAAAATGGAAATACATCTTTATGATATTTAATAAACTACAAGCAACATAATAATACAAACTTTACATTTTCTAACCTTAGAATAAAAATATTGACATCCTGGATGAGAGGAAACGTATGTTATTAACATTACTTTGGTGAGTTAATAGTAGTGGTAAATCAATCCACATGTAGTGAGTGTAAAATGTCCATTAGTTTGATGCAAAACCAAAAATTCGAATAAAATACTTTTTCAGAAGATTTAAAGTAAGAAATGACCATCCAGATGCACATTTTTCTTTCTCAACATTTAGTACAAAACATAACACTTTAAGGAAGCTTCTGGTACAACAGGTTGATTTCAATGCTCTTAATGAGGAGTTTTAAGTTTATGGTCCCGTGAGCCAGCACTCTTCCTCTGAGGATACATCACTCAGGCTTTTACAGATATTGTAAGTGCACTAAAATACAATTTGGTTCAGGGACACAGCTCTATTTCTTGAGTCATTTCTTCAGTTCACTGCCATATTTATTCCATTAAGATTAATCAAATGCATTCAGTGAGAGTAAACTGAGCAATGGGGTGCCCTGCTATGTTTCAAATTATGAGCTCGATAGGGTTATTTAGCATTGCCTCTCTGCGTTCGTAAATGGAGGAGTTTAGTGCGGTTTGCATTTGACATTGACATCGGCAAAGAGATTGATTACAGCATCATTCAGCTGACACAAATGTATGTTTTGAGGCAAATGAATAAAACACCACATGTGTTAGGAACATGAATAAGGGAGCGACTGTAAATGCTGTCTGATTGCACAGACATATTCCACAGTAAGAGGATGGTTTACTCAGAAACTCTTCTCCCTTCCTAGAATTTTTTTCACAACCTGTAAAATGTGTGTAGTTGTTCTTTACTAGTGGCCATTTATCTATTGTGGGTAAGCATGTGTGCATTTATTACAGTGAATGTAGAATAATGACAGATTTGTGTCCTGTGTTCTTTTCAGATTTTTCACTTTTATTTTTATTAAGGATTTGCTAAATACGTTAATATTGCATTGTTTCACTTATTTTAAACAAGGATCAGTGTATTTTAAAGTCTGTTTTGATCTCCAATGTTAACACTGTTTTTTGCACTTAGACGGATGCAGTGTTTTTTCTTCATTCTTACCATTATTTCTTTGGCTTCCAGTATTCCCCGTGATATCAACTCACTCTGCGAGACATTCAAATTCAGATTTGGATCTTTTCATGTAAACCCAAAAATAAACATCCGTCATTGTTTTGCCACAACTTTCAGTCCGTGAAAACACCAGAAATATTTTGGGGGCAAACACAAGAAATCACTTTAAGAATGAAGTAAAAACAGTTCCGTGTTTGGTACATCCCACAATGCAATGTGCAAAAGTTTTCCGACAATGTTAATGAACCCAGTGTTTACAGTGAAGATCAAAACAAATTTACTAGTGGAAATTTGAATCTTTTACAACAGCGGTGGTCATAAAGGAAAGTAGCAGCAAACTTTAGGAATTGAAACATCTTTCTTTTTCAACAACAAACAGCTGAAAAAGAGCTATTTCATGAAGAGGCAAAGCATTGTCTGCACTTTTTCACATCAGGCAGCACATGTTGGCTGTTTGTTCTTTTCAGCCTGCTTACCACCCTGTGTTTAATTGCATTTAGAAAGTAGCATAATGTTGTTGTTTTTTAACTGGACAAGAACAGTCTGTTGGGAGTGCAGTCACTGGGTGAGGACAACGTCACCCCCGCCTCTTTTACGCAGCATGCTAACATGAGCTGAAGCCTTCACCTAGCAACCAGAGCAAGGTTTTTGGGGAAAATCTTGTATGGTCATGGTAGTTGAAAGCAAAAAAAAAATTCAAATTCTTAGATTGAGATTTACACTTTTGAGCCTTCATCTTGAATATAAAATGACAGAGGTTCAGAATAAAGGTTTGGCTTTTAGTTAATAAAGGTTTTTCGGACTTGTGTATTTTCTTTTTTCAGGTTCTGAGTCTTTTTTTATAAAACAATTTTCTACTAAAGCAGTCAAATATAAATGTGTATTCTTTTGGTTTAACTATTTACCCTCTGTTTCCTCATAAAACTAGCTCAAAATAAAATAACAACATCCGAAAACAGTGCGTAAAACTGCTCCCATGTCCTCACAGTGTGGGACTTGTTCACAGTAGGGAGGGGACAGATGGACAGAAAATTAATTTGAGACAGGAGTGCTCAGTGAAAGTGGGAGGGGGTCCGACAGCACACAGAGAGAATAGGAATGAGAGAGAGCCTCCAGAAGGGAAAGCTGTCTGGCCCATGCAGGGTCCCCGCATTCCCCCTCGCTCCTCTGTTTACACACAGAGAAATTTCGGACAATTTCACAGCTCCCCTTTCAGTGGCCATTGAAAAGGGACAGATTCCTTCCTGGTTACTCACCCTCTATCCAGTGAGAGTGGTTGCTATCATGGGAAAATCCAAACCTTTGGCATCCTCAGTGGGTTACGTCTCTACGTTGTGCTATAGCCTCAGTGCAAACACCGGCCTCGGGTAATGCCTGTGAAATCCGTGTGCGCGTGAGGTTTAGAGCGTATTGCTGGGATTAAATCAAACAGGACTCCTCATTCAGGGGGTTCACTCTGCAGTGTCAGGATCTGTTTGCATTCATGTGGTTCTTTCAGCCAGGTCCAGTAGGAGCGTCTCTCCCTGTTTGCTTTGTGCTGGAGGATGTGAACGGCATTGTTTCTCATATGCGGAGTGAACCAGCCATATGATATGGCCACAAAAACCTCCTCTCCCTAATCAGACAAGATTGCCCTGAGGGCAAAGGGGCATGCCACCTTCCATACCCAGTGGAAGGAGGGATGTGCAAAGATCAAGAAATGATGGGAGAGTAATGAATGAATGTGGCTTAGTGGGAGGTGCATGGACCGAGAAGAAAAAACAACAAGACAGTCTGGACCATATTTCAAGTAGACATAAGAGGCCTCTTTACGGTTGCCTCAACTTGCTCAGGTCCTTTTGCCCCCACTCTTTCAGACTGGAGCTATGGGGCTCTTTAGGCTTCGTCCCAAGTGTCTCATTACCGAGCCACCTTAATACACTCAGAGAAAATACTCATATAGAGTTATGGCCATCTCAGCCAGTGTAAACTGAACTATTAGAATAACATTAGCCCAAGGACAAAGGCAACCAGAGACAATTTGTGTGGCTCCCTGTACATGTCACTCAGTAGTTAGAGGTACCTAAGTGTGCTTTTATGTGCACGCAACAAGTTTTTACAAGCTGTAAAATTTGTTGGGAATACCCAGTAAACCCCACTGATGCACAGGGTAAAATGTAGACTGTTTTACAAACAATCTTCACCTGAAAGATTTTTGCAAAATGAGCATTTTTTCTTGAAAATGAAATCAATTTAGTGTATGCAGTTGATATAGTACTGTATTTGGAAAGAAATGTCGCTGCCATGAAACTGGAAGAAACGAACTGGTAACAACAATTATATTTCCATCTTACAAACCCATTTTATGTCGTTAAAGATGGTCCACACCATTTATTGATTTGATCATAGGTTTATCTTACTGTACCTAATTGTACCTAATCCAGGAAAAACTAAAACAAGTTTTGGACGAAGCTGTCTTTGCTGATTGGTTGTGAGAAATAAAATGGTTCTTTGGAATAATGTTGAGTCACTTGCTAATATTGTGCAAAGTATCTGGTTTTTGTCAGATTTGGGGGAAATCTGTGAGTTGTGTGTGTGTGACTATAGGGTAAATAACTTCAGATTAGCTAATGTGTAGCTCTAAGTTGAACTGTATCGATTGTACTTGGGATCAAACTGAAGAGGAAGCTTTAAGACACCATGGAGGCTCTGAAGTGGCTACTTCTTCACATAGTCTGCTTTGTTGGAGTACTCTCCTCCAGCACCCGCCCTGTCCCTCAGCAACATCTCCCCCTCTGTTCTGAGCTGTGACCACTCAGGGCCCACGGGAGATTGGCAGAGGAGGAAAAGTGTGTGTGAAAGAGAGCACTTCTGTCTGTAGGACATTAATAAGCATAGTTATTGGCAAACAATTGCTTACTACATTCCCACACAAAAATTACTCACACAACCACATACCGAGTCAATCTCACACACTTGGTGATGGTTGGCTCCCAGCCAGCATGTCCCTCTGGCTAAAAAGAGGGGATGTGTAGTAGAGACTCCAGCAGGAGAGTCTGTCTGACGGAATGACAGAGAGCGTGCAGAGCACTATGCCACTGTGGGATGGTCTATCTTCCTTGCGTCTTGCTCTGCATTTCAATGGATCCTGCTGGAAAATAGAATTATGGTGTCAGGCATGAGGTTGAGGTTTTCTACCCCTGATAAATCACATGTATGTCTAAACTATAACCTATGGCAAGCAAAGTTGGAGTTATGTTGATAGTTGTTCAAAACAAAGATTAGTCTAAATTAGAGAGACAGAGTCAAAGGAAATGTTTCTTTTGAGTCAAACAGTCATTTTGATAGCAGACAATCAGGTATTAAATTGGTCTCAACTGCCAAAAAAGTCTTGGTCCATTCTTGCGTTTTGGCGAGTCTAGATGACGGATAGAATGGGCTTTAGTACAACGCTAGTGCAAGGTAACCCTTTGAGCTATACGCACAAAGACCAACGGCTAAGGCCAGCCACCGTCATGTCCTTCAGCCTCGATTTGAGTTCTCCTCAGTATTTTATCCAGTTGTTGTAATCTTCGACCTTCCTCCTCCTTGGCACGAGACATAGCATCTTTCTGTTTCTATATGTACCTACGCAAATAACCAGACTTGCGATGTTGTGTCTGGTTTGTGTAGGGTTTGCACCCATTTGTAGATTACCAGTCCATGGTTTATTAACAAAACCTCAATGCAAAAACAATGTACAAATTTAAGATTCATTCAAGGAAAGAAAACCTGACTTTATTTGAAAAAGGGGAAACACCACAGCACAAGAGGAGGAAGAAAAATGTCAAAAGCACACCTGAGTGCCAAACAGAAAGGAGCTTAATCACTCAGCACATACACACACTGACATGACTGGGAGTGAAGACGCAAGCAGGAATACCGGAGAGCAGAGAAACACAAGAACTAGCAAGATATCAAAACCCAACTAGAAGTCTAAAAGCTACATGAGTTATGAGATACATATGTGATATACATGACCAAAAAATGAACACTACAGTAATTAATCTGGTTCATAATTAAATCTGTCTCACATTTGGCAGAGTGATCCTTGCCTCTTGTACCACCTGGCAGAAAACTATTTACACAAGGACCCCAAATGAATTACTTATGCTCCTATCCTTGCAGTAGAGGAAACAAACCTACTGAAGCATACGGAGGCAGAGTGGACTCCAAAAAGAGCAAAGCTAGAAGCGGAGAGCGAGTCAGTCTGTTTATTTTGAATGACTAAGAAAAACATGAGTCATGTGCATCAGCCATTCACTTCCCCCTTTTCGCTTTCAATCCCACAAGACAAGGCACTCTTTGAGACGGCCCTGACTTTTCAGGTCATTAGATTGAAAATAAAAACAATTTAGCTCCCTTGTGGCAAAACAAGCCTGGACTCATCAAAGTTTCTGGGCCCTAGAGCTTACACAGTTATCTCTGGGTACAGGTCACCAAGGCCATAGTGTGGCCAACACAGAATCACCAAAGCCATAACTCCAATGGACCTCCAATAGATTAGCAAAGGGGTGGAAAATTTCCTGTAAATTTCCACAAAAACCTAAGCCTTGGAAATTTTGGGAATATTCAAAAACAGAAAGTTTTCACAGTAATTAGTTATTTAAATTAAGCAACAATTGGGAGTAGTTTTAATTAACTATATCATATCCATGTATACATACATAGTATTAGCATTATTATCAAAATAATATAATAACAGATTCATTTGTCTGTCGAACTTTACAATTATTCAAGTTTTGTAAGTATCCTGTTTTTTAGGACTTGTTCTCGGAGGAGACAGACGCTTTTTCCTTCCCTCCCTCCTTTTTCTCTTGCTTGCTGCTCGTTGTCTTGTTTTTGTCTTGTGATAATATAATAGGAGCCTCTCTACATCTTGATCCTAGGTCTTAAATCGTGGAATTAATCCGCTGGTCTCTCAACGCTATTGATCAGTTTTCTTAATAAGGAGGTCGGGCAACTCGTATGTCCTGAGGATGTGGAAGACGTCCACCAGACCAGATTGGAATTGGAATTATGATAACAGGTCTTCTGCTGATTGGAACTGGCATTTTCTTGTTTATCGCAAAGTTTGGATTACATTGGTAGCATTATTGGAAAGCCGCTAGTCATCAACGGAAGGGGCCAAACTCTCAGAACTCTCAGATTGAATCCTCTGTGGTGAGGAGTGGAGAGTTCGTGTCAAGGGAAATTGCCACATTATTGGATATGAATGACCAGGAACCATCGGACTGGTAGTCAATGTTGGGACTAGCCCGTCTGAAAGCCACCAACCATCTTCATTCGGCCCCCTGAGATGAACAGCCTGTTGTCAAGGTCTGTTTTTTCTCCACACTCTTTCATGGAAGGTATGTTTATTTGTATAATCAATCAATCAATCAATCAATCAATACGATTTTAAACATCCAAAATGTGATTTCAACTCAATACCTTTTTGACAAAAAATCTGCATTGCAAAAACAACAGCACTAACACCAATAACTACTACCAATCACCAATAACTAACACCAATCCAAGCACAAACAGTGTAGTATTTGTTTTAGATTATTAAATTAAATTAAATTAAATTAAATTAATTGTTTGATTCAACAATTCTTTTTTTCACAACAAAACTATCAATGTTTCAACAACAAAAAAAAAACAGCTGTTAAAAACCCTTTCAAGCAATGGCCTCTTCCTGATGGAGGAGTGCAGTGCACAGTGCATGCAGGGAGCGTGGCCTCGATACCCCTAAAGCAGGGGTGCCCAATCCTGGTCCTCAAGGGCCCCTATCCAGCATGTTTTAGATGTTTCCCTCGTCCAACACATCTGATTCAAATGATTAACTCATCATCAAGCTCTGCAGAAGCCTGATAATGATCCTGGTCATTTCAATCAGGTGTGTTGGAAGAGGGAAACATCTAAAACATCTGGATAGTGGCTCTTGAGGACCAGGATTGGGCACCCCGGCCCTACAGGAATAGCAGATAATATCTCACTACTCTCACCACATATCAGAGTATCTGGCAGCTGGTCTGCCACTGTCCTAAAACATGTATAATAAAAATCTGTTTACATATGTTTATCTACTTCATTTTATTTTTTATTCATTATTATTGTTTTTATTTTTAACTTATGCAGAAGCATTTTGCACCTTATCATTCATTTGCACCTTGTTATTCAGTTTACCTTACAACCTCCTTGTTTACTGCATGTGTATGTATAATTATTAGTGCTGTTTTCGTTTATTATTTTTATTATTGTTACTTTAATTTTCTTTATTTGCCGCTCTTTGCTTTTCTAATTACCCGTCTGGGATAAACAAAGTCTTTTTCTGATTCTGATCTCAAGCATACTTGCATGAAATCTGCTTGTTTGAGTCAAGATGATGCTAAAGTATATTTTTTCAGCTGTATTTATAATCCGTGTTTCGAGCCAACCTTCAGTTTTTTAAATTCCCTGCTTATTTCCAGTAATTACCATAGATGGACTTAAGTAAATATTTTTAATGTGGTAGGAAGGCAGATTACCTGGAGATAAAAAAATATTTGGAGGGCCATTTATTATTATTGATCTATTGATAAACGCCGTTTGTAGTGGAAAAGTAATTTTATTCAACAATAATGATCACTTGATGAAAATACCCTTCATTCCGTGCTTGAACTCACTTCAACCTAGAGAGGGTCTTGATTTTCAACTGAGGGAGGAAGACAATGATTTTTAAAGTATAACCTAAAAAGCTCACATAGAATATACAAGTTCTGCTCATAAATCAGTAAAGATCTGCATGTCACCCAAAATTCTCTAACTGAGAGGGAGGGTCTTAATGACCAAATGGCCTTTAAACTTGCCTTTTACTTTAGAAAAAACAACAAAACTAACTCTTGGGGTATTTGGGATAAGATTTAAGTCGTAAGTTACCAGAGAGTTTGCTCCTTAGTAAAAGTTGAAGGTTGGCATTGGCCTTTGGGAGTCATCTGAGTGTGAGGTGGCTAGAGTATTTTTAATTCATTATTGATCTCTGGGTTCCATCACACCGACCTTTTTCCTCCTTGTTGAAGTTTTTATTGTCTTTTAAGTCATCCCTTGTCATATGAAGATATTTATCCGTTTTTATTGGTCCCAGGGCCATTTTGTTGCAGCAGTCGGAATCACAAATGTACTGTTTGGCTTCTATGAAAGAAAACTGGTTCATTATTTTTTGCAGAATACAGATGTGAGTATTCCTAATATCTATCCAACACATTTTTTACATTTGAATTCATGCTGAGGGTATATTCAAATTGTTCGCCCAGAGCAGTCATTCCCCAATGCCTCAGAGATCTGGAATATTCACGAGCTCTGCAGGAAACGTAGAAACGTCAGAGAACAGCTTACAGCTTTCTGCCCCCAGGCCACATTTGTGTTTTTGCTTTATTCCTGACCTCATTCTCCTCAAGTGCTTAAGCTTCTACTCTTTACTTGTCAATCAACAAAATGAGCCATCTTTTTTTAAATGACAATCAGCCTATAGACCGGATTTTATGTACACGTTCATTCGACCGACTCACAACAGGTGGGACAGGTATTGATCGCATCAAATTGAATAAAAAAGATGAGGCTCACCAGTGTTCTGGAAACAAACAGATTTCTCACCTCATATACGTCATGTTACTGATTCTGACCTGTTTTACAACTACTTTATCTCAGTGGTTCCAATTTTTGTCTGTTGAGCAAAACAAAAAACTACCACCATTAAATGTGCAATCACATATTTTAAAACAGTAATAAGTACATTCAGTAAGTCCCAGTTTGTGAACCACTGGTCTATCTGATTATCTGATGATACTGTTTTCTTGACGAATTTCTGACACATTGAGACATTAAATATGGTTTTACTAATATATATATATATATTTTTTTTTTCCCGGATATCCATCCATATATTCTTCTTCTGTGTAGTTTTACGGCGGTTGGCAACCAAGGCAAGGAGTATTACTGCCCACATCCATATATTGCTCATACCTTACTTACTTTTTTAGTCAAAGTGCATTGGCTTTGCAAGAATAATAATCATTCACAGTCCAGTTATAGATAGATAGATAGATTCTTATTGTCATTGTACAAAGTCATACAATTCAATTTGTAGTACAAATAGTACATAAATGAGGGTAAGCTTCATCTGTAGCTCAGCTGCATTGAAATGGTTCATCTCTGGCTACTGCAACATTGTTTTCCTATACATAGAAACATGAAGTGTCTGTCCACTAGACAACAGACAGGACGTTGATAACCGTAAAGCCTCTTAATGCTAGTCACAGCACAGTCACCAATAACAATGACACATATTCTAAAGGCAGAGTAGGTGATTTTCGAAAGCTAGCATGATTTTGAATGTAGCTTCCCTGACGGCTCCGCCTTTACCCTGCTACCCCCTCCCCTCTGTGCTCCGTCTCACTCACATGCATGAGCGCCGGTGCTTCAGAAGCAGACCTCATCTCACCGCTTGTGTTGTGTAGAAACTTTGTCATCTCATGTCTCATTCATCAGTAAGTAAACAATAAACGTTATCATTATATATGTTAAAAAAGTGACTAAAAACTCTGTTTTAGGTCCGTCACCGGTGACGTGCTTTAAGTGTGAGCTAGTGCATGTGAGGGGTCGAGAACGAGCTTTTTTCATTGGTTGAAGTTATTACATATTTACAGCTGCTACAGATGACGGATTTTCTTCATTCCTTTTTCAGAGCATATAAGATCTTAATTTCTGTCAGGACATAAAGAAAATTTCAACCAAAAACTTAAAAAGTGTATCTGGATAAAACAACCTACCTTACCTTTAAGGCCAAAGAGTTTCACAGTTTGAGAGAAAGGAAGGATCTGTAAGGTAGCATTAGACCATCAAACTGATGAGATGTTATGTGTAGTCAGCTGGATTAGGACAAGGTCAAGTCATCATTTGCTTGACATTATCTGGATAATTGGGCATTCTTATCCCTAAATGCAGGCTTTCATTACAGATCCGTTACTTACTGACAGTAGCAGTCGATTACTGTCCAGGGAGACTTTAGTCTTATTGTGATAAATCTCACTGGTTCCTCCCACTTACTAAAGCACGCACCCAGTAATGCCACATGTGATTAATAGGTAATGAACCTCATTAGAAGAACTTCATTAAACTATATAACATTGAATAGGCATAATCACGCTGACGAATATATTTTTTGCATGTTGGAATCGTAATGAGTTTTATTCATCTCATTGCTCCAAATACGCAGCATTTCATTAGCTTACAGTGCCGTTTCAAAACATCCAACATCAATTAAACATGGATCCTAATGAATGTGACCAATTTGGTGCCAGCTTGCTTTAATCTACACGAAGGATCTTTGAGCATAATTATTCATAACCTCTGTTATGTGTGTGTATGGGCATGTCGTGTGTCTCAGTGAGTTGGATCCTGATCATGCTAGTGAGACAGAGACCCTCTGTCAGTTCTTGTCACATTCACAGAGAGGGGTGTTTGGAGGCCAAGCCATCTGCCTGCTCCTCAGCAAATGTGGATTTCAATGGTTATATATTTCACAAGGGAATCCTGAACATCCTGCTGTTCACCAGCAATTGCTCCAATGAAGCAGAAAATACATTATTGGGATCTTTAGGGTATTTTAAAGCACACATTTTCAAGTGCACAACAAAACAATTTTAATGTTGTAAAACCTGATCATTTATAATAAATTGCCCAACCAACCAACTAACTAAATCCTGCATTCAAATGAAAAAAATAATTAACTGTGTGGACTTTTATTTATTATAACATTGATCAAAATCATTTTCCAGCAGACTTAACAAAAAAAAAAAAAAAAACTGTCAAAATATTTATGGTAAATGGACAAATATGGTGCTTAGTGATTAGCACGTCCACCTCACAGCAAGAAGGTCCTGTGTTCAAGCCCTGGGGTGGACACTTGGGCCCTTTCTGTGTGGAGTTTACATGTTCTCCCCATGCTGTGAGGGGTTCCTCTGGGTACTCCGGCTTCCTCCCACAATCCAAAAACATGACTTTTAGGTTTATTGGAGTCTCTAAATTGCCCATAGGAGTGAATGTGAGTGGTTACATCTGTCTGTCTGTGTGTTTCCCTGCAATGGACTGGCACTCTGTCCAGGGTGTACCCCCACCTAATGCCCATTAAGAGCTGGAGATAAGCACCATCAGAAAACAGGAACAAGCGGGTCAGAAAATGGATGGATAGATCATTCGTAAAGCCAGGAAGTCACCAAGAAGTCTAGGTTTCCAATTGGCCCTCAAACAACCCAGATACGCTCCTTAGAGGTACTTGTGTGCTGTGTGTGTGCATGTGTGTGTCTTTGTGTGTGTTGTAAGAGAGGAACAAAAGAAAAATACATGTCAGGGCGGAAAAGAGGAAACGCACCGAAGGCCACGGACCACTGGGTTTAATGAACCCTTCATGACGCTGAAAGCTTTATGAAACATTTACGATGGACTTCATTTCTTTCTCTTTCTCTGTCATTGTATCTTTCTTCCTGTCCATCTGACTCACTCACAGATGTGTGGACGGGAATGCCAGACTAAAGTGATTCACATACTGTACAGCCATTTGGTTTCCCTACTTTTTTTAAAGGTTATTTCTATAGGTTGATTGTTGCCCATGAAAGTGAATAATGCATTGCTGTATTGACGTCTATAGTTGTAAAGGACAGCTGACAATATGGATTTACTCTCCGTCACACACAGAAGCCTGAGAGCAGGGGCTTCAAACTCAGTTTGTTTTCGGGATCAAATGCAGAGCAGTTTAATCTTAAGTGGGCCACAGATTTTATGTGGGAAAATTAGTCATTTCAACATTATTTTGCCCTAGTTTGCACTTCTACGTATACATGAAGTACAAAATATGTAAGAAACTGACGATATCGGAGCAATACATGATGGATATCAGTCCCAACAGGATATTTACTTTAAATTTCCTAGATTTTGTGACTAATTTCTATTTAAAATTGAAGGATTTTGTCAGAATTTTGAGTTTTTTTCAACAGTTCAACATTAAAAATGACTGCCTAAATGTGATATAAGCACTAGGAAAACTGTGAATATATTGAGTTTCATTTACACAATGATTCATGGGCTGAATTGGATGCTCCAAAGGGCCGGATTTGGCCGGTGTGGCCTAGAGACAGGACTGGTCATTAAGATGGAGGCAAAAGTTCATGATTTGTCGACTACAAACCGGATATGATTTGTGATGTGAGGATTCACATGTGATCATGCACACATGAACACACACTGGCAAACATGCATGAGGAAATGCACACATCCACCATGAAGTGCACTGTCATCAAACCAGGAATCAGTCTCTCTCCCATCTGCTAAATGTGTCAGTTTGCCTCAGGCATTAAAATACCCTCGGATACTTACGCACACACGCACGCACACACGCACACACACACACACACACACACACACTTGGGAGAATACCACACCACAATAGCATATTCAGTTCAAAACTAGAGCAGACAGCCTAGTAACAACAGACATAAATTACTCCATTTCCCTATAGGAGACAGTCCTGGATAAAAATGTAAATGAGACTCAATGGAGAGTTGAACATAATCCTAGTGATCATATCCTCTAAATAAGACCTCAAAGACTAGGTTGTTGTTTTAGGAAACTTTTTCCTCTTCCTTTGATAAACAAACCAAGGAAAGTCATGTTTAAAAGGGATTAGATGACATTTTAAAAATCAAGGCAGAGTCAAAATATTTTGAGATTACTGCAGCACCCCAATCCCCAAGACATCCTCCCTCAGTCAGCAGTTTTCGACTTTTTTGCACGTCAGCTCAGAAAACATATCCCAGTGTTTGAGCCCAAGCTACACTGTGATCATTTAGAGCAGAGGTAATCAACTTCTATCACAGCGAGGGCCACAAAATGGTGATTGTATCTGACCTCAGGGCCACATTATCAAAATTCTGCATTTTGACCGATGTGAGTTTTTATACAGAAATGAGCAAAGGGTTTGTGTGTGTTTTTTTTTTTGGGTCTTTAATGTTGTTTTGTTGTCATTTTGTGTATTTTTGGTGACATTTGTATGTGTTTTTAGTGTGTTTAGTATTTGTGTTGTCATTTTGTATGTTTTGTGTGTTTTTAGAGTTATCTTGTTTATTTTTCTGTCAGTTTTCTTCAATGACAATTTGTGTATTCACTTTGGGGGCTGCACAAAATTAGGACGAAGGCCGCATTTGGCCCCTGGGCCACCATGATCATTGCTGATTTAGAGGTTAGAGGACTGTCAGCTCAGGCTGTGTTGGTCATTGTGGCTCATTTCATTGGTTTGATCTCATTTCAACTCTTGTGCAGTGACACTGTCTCCTGCCTCGACTCCCCTGCCGAAATGCAATTGGTTGGTGCTGCTATTATGACCTCTCCTCAACTCACACTGATAGCAGTAATGTGGACAGCTGTCACTGTGTTCCCATTAGCCTGTCTTCTGTATGGATTTTCTTTTGAATATAAATGGATTCCATTCTATGATATTGAGCTCAAGCCTCACAGTGAAAGCTCTCCATTTGTTTGATTAGTCCAAACCCTTATCCTCCACTTCTGCGTTTGCATTTTTATCCAAATCCATCTGTTGGGGGTAGTGGACTTAAAAAAAAATACAGTTTTTGTATTCCTGGTAGCACCAGAAACGTCTGACAGTATTTGCTAGAGTGATGGTGGAAGCAGTGGTAATTCAAATAGAATGTGCCAGAATATCAGAAGCTATTGTGTTTTACACAAACCCCCCCTCTACAGTTTTTCCTTTTATTTAATTGGGCAATTCTACAAGATCTTATGCAGGTCTATTATGTTTCTCTAATCAGCTTGGCTAAGTGTGGGCTAGACTATTTTTTCAAGTATGTTTTGACAATGTATTATCTCTAACACATGAGCACTCAGAGAGCGCAAACCCCTGCCAAGTACCAAATATCACATATTGTCAGTTATCTGGATCAGTCATTTCCCCATTAATAACAATACTGTAGGTCAAAACACCCCCATTTTCTCAAAAAATCAAGATTAAATTAATGATCCGGATCCCATCCAGAGGAAACCTGACTTAACTGAATCACATTTCGTAAAGATTGGTCAACTACCTTTTTCAAATAATTCAGAACTAATATATCAACATGGATCCCCTCCAAAATGTAATGGAATCTTCCATGGTATAAGATTTATCTTTAGTTAAAAGTGTCTGAAAATCCATTAAGTATTTTTTACGTAATCCTGCAAACAGACAAAAAAAAACAACTAATAAATAAACGCCAGAGAAAATATCATCTCTTTGGCAGAGGTGAAATACCGGATTAGGAAGGGTTGGGCTTCTTTACAAGGTCATATAAAATGACGGGCCACAGAGAGTTATACAATGATTATGTGAACTTTTAGCAACACATGCAGACATGGGAGAAAAAAGTATATAAAAGAGTTACCGTATACATATGACATAACCCCCAGCATAGCAGTGGTCTGTCAAAGTTACACGTCACACATTTAGCTTGACTCAGCCTGCTTTGATCCTATATTAAGGTGGCGGCATAATATCCTAATAGTAAACCTTCCAAACCCAGTAATGCCAAGCTGACTCGTGCTGAGTATGTACGAGTGGAAAAGCGCCTTAATTTAAAATGTGCTAGCGAGGGCTTATCGGCTGTTCAACAGGTCAGCAGCGTCCAGCTGGCTAAGCACCTTAGCTTGTGACCAGAAGAACCTCTGACGTGATCTGACTCTTGATGCTGAAATAAATAAAGATTACTACACCTACAGTACATCTGTTGTCCTAGCTTAGCGCGCCTCGTTCCCGCTGTGAGTTAATTTGTGTGTTGTGTGTACATAATATTATTCCTTGCACTGTATCCACACTCGTGCCTGCTTAATATTCTTATTAGTGTTGCCTGTCAACCTGCATGAAGCCACAGTAGAAACAACAGGCTGAGCTGGCAGAGTGCAGTGAATTGTTGTTAAAACAAGTATTTTTAAATGACAAAACAACCTGCAAAGCCTACTCTGTGCGTCACCATATTATAGGCATAGTTTGGTAATTGTACACAATTTCAAGTTTCTTGAAAACATAAAAAGCTTTAAATGCATAAGAATGCACATGTAAGCAAATGGATCTGAACTAAAACAATAATTCAGAGTGCTCTGAATCCTAACTTCATTTGATGAGGGAGAGTGGTGTTGTAAAGCTTATCACGCATTGTAAAAGGCACTAGGAGTAAGTGTGTGTGTGTGTGTGTGTGTGCCAGAGCCTCTCCTTGTCTTTGCAGAAGCAGCTGATCATTAATCCAAAAGGCCGTCTGGCAGATACATCAAAGGCAGAGCTGTCCCTGAAGTGCAGTGTTTTGTATAGTGGACCACATCACCTACAATAACAGACTCACCACTACGCGAACATCAGGCTGTAAATAACAGAACGACTGATCTGATCTGTGGGTCACCATGGTTCATGAGATGAAAGAAAGCAGAATGAGTGTCTGATTTGCCCCGTTTATATTTACAGTGATATCAATGTCCTAGTGGGGCAGTGTGGAGATCAGCAATCTGGCCCTAAAGACTGGCATTGTGTAAGGCAGTGATTCTCCCTTACTGTATGTCCGACTAACACATTTTGCTCAGAATTCTGTGAAAAAACAACAATAGCATAATGAAGGAGTGATAACAAACATTTTAAAACATATAAAATGAAACAGTATTTAGTGCTTCCTGAATGGATTTATTTGCGTAGTTTTTGTCATTTATGATGACATCTCCCTCCTGGTGTGGAACCAAGACTGACCCTTGTATTTTCACTTCATGTTCTAATCAAGATCATTTCTATCATCATTTTGTGTGTTTTGTCTGATATTTTTATTATTCAGTATATTCTTATTTTGTATGTTTTTGTGTGTTCTTGGTATTATTTAAATTATTCTCTCACTGTGCGCGTTTTTAGTGTTGTGTGGTTGTTTCTTATGTTGTTTTGTATGTTTCTTTGTTATATTTATGTATTTTGGAGTGATTTTTATCTCATTTAGTGTCTCTTTGTTGTTGTTTTGTGTGTTAATGGTAATTTTTAACCAAAAATAAACATAAAACCCCACAGTTGTAATGCTTTCATTTGTAATTTTACCCCCATTTGAGAAACACTGCTGTAAAGGGCGTATTGAGCTCTGATAGGTCCCCCACACATCATGTGACCAATGCTACTTTAACACTGTGGAATCTGGGTTTGAATGTGTTGCATTATACAAACCACATTCCTATGAATTCCTAAGAAAACATTAAAATGACAGTTCTCCTCTTTGCCAGATATTGGATCATGGTACCATGATCATTCACACTTTTTAAAGGCTTGGAGGAAATTTCTATCCACATTAATAATGTTACAGTAGGTCCAAATGTATGGATACATCCATTCTTTTGCAAAATTGTGATAAAATGTACAATTTGGATCTAATCCGGGTGAAACTCAGTGGTGTAATTAAGAAAGCAACTCGACATAACGTGTCAAATTTCATAAATATTGGTCAATCACAAACCGAGGAGATGGAAATTTTTTAAATTCCACCAATAATGAGAGACAGGGATTTTTTGATTTTTCAAATTGATCCAGAATCAGTATATTGATTCAGATCCCCTCCAAAATTTGGCATGATTTCTTGGCAGAGGTAATTATATAAAAGGATGTGATACATTTCAGTTTAATCAGTACTGAATTGCCTGTCAGAAAAACAATGTGTGGGTGTGTGCGCGTGTGTGTGCTTGTGTGTGTGCAAAGTGACGGACTGTTGACCGATTAGCGGTACACCCTCTGTGTTAATGAATAGCCTTCAGCCTCCCATGACCCTTATCAGGATAAGCAGGTGAATGAATGCAGTGACAGTGTCACTGTGATATTCACCGTCACATTTTCTCCTGTTATACTGCAGAGGAAGCATGAATATTTAACATTTCCACTGAAGTGACCAAATATAGTCTCAGCCTGATGCAGGGTTACTTCCTCGTTACGTTCATACCACAATTGAATTGGAAGCAACTCATCACTCTACATCCAATCTATTTAAAGGGCCCATGATAAGCTAAATCTTCTTTCTGTGTTTTAAACATCATAAAGTGCTATTAGGGCTTCATACACATGCCCAAAGTGTTTTTTTCATTGATTCCCTCAATCATTAGTTAGAGGGTGATGTTCTCCTTTCTTACTACAGGGTGAGCCCAAACACCTCGCTCCAATTTGATGACGCGTTCCCACTTTGATGACGAATTTGACACGGAGAATTTGAGCTGGAGAAGCCGCGCCTCCAGGAAGCTCTCTGCTGTGATTGACATGTAAACAGACACGCCCACAAAGGTGAGCATTTCAGCGTCCTTCGCACAGTGCTGTGTATGTCTATGTATGTACCGGCTAATGCCCCGCCCCCACGCTATGTCTTGTGTTTATAAAGCAGCATGAGCTCGGCTACGGAGTGGGTGGGAGGAGGGCGGGCCGTCCTCTGGCCCTATGTCACCGTGCGGGGAGGAGGAAGTCAGTGTCCCGTCTATAGACACGCCCACTCATGAATATGCATAAGTAGGACGCAAATCAGCCTGTTTAGTGTAGAGTTGCTCAGAAAGTGACTTTTCAGAGGCTAAAACTCTGGAAAACAGGCGAGTTTGGGAAAATAAACCTCAAACTTGGGGTTCTTAGAACAAATGGAGATGGGTGAAAAATAGCATGACGTGGGACCATTAATTCATTGTATTTTGCATTTGCATGACAAGTTCATAACATATAAAATTGAATGTAAAGGCTAGTGGTAAATGCAAAGTGTTGAAGGCTAAAAGTGTGCACCTTCAAGGGGAGACAGATCCACATGTTTCGTTTCTTTGGTGAGGAAAATGGTGTACCCAAAGAAAACCCAGTCTGGCACTGGGAGATTATGCAAACACAATCCCAAAAATGTCCAAGCCAGGAATTATATCCCAATCCTCTCAAAGTAAATCATCAGCGCTAACCTGCCTCTGCCTCACTGTACACACGTCCAACTGTGAATTAAACTGCCAAGAGTGATCATCTCTCTTCCCTGTAAGACTTAACATCAAATATTCAAAATGAATATTTTCCTATAAATGTAAATTGGAAAATGTGTCAGTTCTGTAGCGCACCACTTCAATACGCTTATAGAAAGAGAAGTTTGAGAGAATTCATTCACCCATTCATTCTGAACTCACAATTCCTAGCCTGGCGATTAGCCACACCCACTTCCTTGCTTTTTGTAAGAAAGAGGGAATGGTAATGCGGCCGTTTCCGCTCACTTCCTCGGCTTGAAAAAAAACCAGCCAATCAGAGCTGTACAGAAATTACGTCACATCTCCTGCGCCAAGCGGTGTCAAAACTGCTGCTCTGCGGTGTTTCAAAAGACCTGAATATGTAGTTGAAACCACAGCAAGAAGTGGTTTTAAGTCTGTACTGTACTACACTCTATTTTCTGCTCATTTTAACTCAAGCCTCAGACACACACACAGACAGTCACACCTAAACACATAACACATACACAACATACAGACATTTTAACAGGAAAGTGTTTAAACAATACCACCGATATTGTTACATGCAGTATACTTAAGTCTTTCAGATCTCTGACCTGATAAATCACAGAGTATACGTCGCAACAGAGTTTATTTTAGTTACGGGTTTTTAACTCAATAACCACAGCTTTTTGAGTGAAGATTCCCTGTCCTTCCCTCAAAGAAGTTCCCACTGATCCTGGATCAGTTCTAACTCTTTAAAAGAGTTACTTTTGAAAGAAGCTTACTGAAAGGTCAACATTAAGCTAACACCCCTAAAGTCTTCTACAGGTCAAAAAAGAAAGGTGATCAATCTTCCCAATCAACTATGGGTATTCAAAAAAAGCATACCTCCCGTGACTCCTGTCCGATTGTGTGCATACTCCGGCAACTTCTGATGCCAAAGGACTTTTAGTAGTCTAACCTCTGTTGAACAACAAAGGTGTCGGAGGACTTCACCTTAAAAAGGAGGAAGGTCCGATGACATCCAACGTCGGGAGGAATAAGGCAACAATTCGGTTCAAAGGACCAACTGTTACGTGAGAAAAAAAACCCACCATGTATAAGTCACGAAGAACACACTTTTGGTGCTTTTTGGTTGCAATTATACTTGGATTTAATGCAAGAACCAAGGAGACAATCACAGTACAAGTCAGCTGATTGTCTGAAAAAGAATACAAATACATATTTTATACGTGTAAAAGTGGGTGTTGACGTAAGTCATCTACTAACAAAACCTTCGATGGAGAGCAAAAAGGTAAAAAACCTCAGATAAGGAGGTCAACCCAACCCTGTCCCACTGTGTTATTGATTTAACTTGACATTACCTTTAAGTTTAAGTGAGAAACACTAATGTGTTATTCAAAAGGCAAAAACTGAGATTAACTATATCAACTAATGCATGCGTATGCATGAATATAATTTCTTTAACAACCGGCTTCATTTATGGAAAAAGATCTACGCTTTTCGCGCTATTGTCGTCGTTTGATTGGTTACTCTGCGCGTGTTTGTCCTGCCCCCAGAATTCAAACGCCTTGTGAGCGCTTCCAGACTAATCGCCTGTATTTAACATTGAATAATACAAGGAGATTAGGATGGTTTCCAGGCTACACAATTCCGGTGTTTCCATCAAAAAATCTGGGGTTCCCACAGAAAAAATGTAATATCTTGTTGAGTGAGGTGATAACATACTGGGAACAATCGAGAACAATAATGGTGTCAAGCCAATCCCTGTCTGGTCTGGCAAAGAAACACAAGAAATCACATAGTGTATATTCAAAATATATGATATTCAAAGTGTGAAAGTGAGTCCTGTGGGTCAGTCTACACCAACCATGGCCCGGCTCCAGTCAGAGACACAATATTGACCCGACATCACCTCAGCATCAACCCACACATGGGACCAACCTCACCCTGGACACGCTAATTAAATCCCCCAGACGTTCAGGCTCTTAATAAAGCCTGACATGACAGCTCGCTGTGTGCTGGTCAGTGACCTCATAACCTGGAAGCTGCTTTGTGTGTTTATCATTGTGTATTTGTACATCATGCTTGTGTGTGTGACGTGCTTTCCACTGGGTGGGGGGGAGGGAGGGGTGGTCATCTGTCTCAAGCCCTGAGAAAGGTCACTTTTTAGGGGTATGGGAACAACTTTGACTTAGCAGCTCTGCTGGTAGAAAGTAGATTTTGGCTTTATTAATCATACCTAAATAAGTAGGGCTCTATAATGTCCACGTTAAGGGCTAATCGTGGACATAATTAAGGAAATGACCAATGAAAACGGAATCCACCGTTGAACGTGGAAATTGAAAGAATGTCGATGAAAAACACCATCACTATAAGGCAAAAAAACGTTTGTTTTTTTTTGTTTTTTTTTAATGGGGAAATCTTCTGGTGGCGAAATAACTGATGCATTTGTGTCCATTTGTTTTTGTTAAATCATTATGGTCTGGATTGATGTCATCAGGATGATTTAAATTAGGTTTATTTAAATTAAACCATTGATCCCTGAGGGAAAATTGGGTGGGTGAAATTAATGCTGCTCTCATACATTTTTACATGACATAAATAATTAAAAAGGAACAGTCAGAATAATCCACCAATTGAATTGTAGCTTACTCGTTATTTTAAATTAAATTTCTATTTTTGACATACATTTTTGTTTAATTATGGTTTTCTTTGATTTTGTTTCCTCACCAGAGTTAAAACCTAATATTTTCTGAAAAAAAATTAGTCTGGAAAAAAATAAATAAAACAAAATAATAAAAATTTTAAAAAAAAAGGATTTTATAGGGCCCTAAATAAGGATTCAAACATTCTTTCATCTGGTTTGTTTTTGATAAAAAAATCAAAAAAAAAAAATCTCAACAACGACAAATAAATCAATCCCTGAAGATCACTCCCTTTACCAATTCCTCTGTAGGCTTAAACTCATTATTTCTCTACAATGGTTGAATAAGTGAAAAGAAGGAATATACAGTAATACTGATGATAAGGTAGAAATATAAACAGGCAGAGTAGTGACATCTGTTGAAAAGGGAAACCATTTAAACAGCTTTTATGGATTAGCAGCAAATGAATAAACCCCTATTAGCATATGGATAAACAAGTTAAGCTTAGGCACCAGCATGTGTTTAACTGAGTGTTAGTGCTCTCCCTGGTGCCAAAATCTGGCAATGTCTACTTTCTCTGTCATGAAAACTGTGGAAATGTCTAATTGAATAACAATATATAACCTTCTATCGCTCAAACGATTCCGTGATTTTAAATGACACCCAGTCTATTGTGTTTATATGGTATGTGGGTGGTGGCCTTTAACATATTGAACAATTACCGGTAGGTATTTTGGAGCTACGCTAATGTGCCGCAGCATCATGAAATAACTTAAACTTATTGATCTGAATTAGTGTGTGACTGCACATTCACTGCAAAGCAAAAAAAGAAAAGAAACAACTTTATGTGTCGAGGACAGTAAACCCAGAGTGTATTCATGATGAGCAAATTAACTTCACCCCACAAACATCTTCACACTCTGTTTGATCTACTTTGCGTATTTATAAGTCTGGAGAAATTTAAATAAGTGATAATTAGCTGAATAATTTCAGATCATGGAATAATGGTGCTGTGAAGGAAAAAAAAAACAGGTAAACTGGGTCATGTGCTATAAATGCTGCTTTTGACCCACATTCAGAGGCATTGGGTTTTGAATCGAAAAGCTTTTCTCAAACACTTAAAAATGTGAAATATTGATGAGGACACTGGCTCTGGACTGTTCTTTTATCCCTGTCTTTTTCTTTGTGCAAAGTGATTTAGTTCTATGTGGCCCGTGGGGTGGAGATGGAATACTTTAAATGGGACTTTTGGCTTGCACGGCTCATTCTAATCGTGCCTGTCTGCCACACCCACCACTGCTGCCTGGGGCCGATGCTAGCGCTATAGGACAGTGTGGAGCACTGGTGAACTGTGGCTGCACGGGGCCAGACTGCAAATATAGGTCATTTCAAGCTAAGTGGATGAAAGATGCATTGGACTGCCTGCCTGGGCGGAAGCAGGGTGGAGATGGAGTAAATATAGAGATGTTTCTGAATGCTCAGAAGGAGCCCTTTAAATGACCACAAGGAGAAAAAGAATGTAGCAGAAGGGCGTATCCATATTCTGCAGAGGTGTAAGGAATACTGATATATTCTACTCAAGTAGAAGTAGTGTTTTTTTGTTTTGTTTTTTTTTGTTCTGGTCAACACTACAAAAAGTACAGTCTTTTTAACACAGCAATGCATGTTTTGTTATTGCAATTAAATAAATGAATTGGTTTTATTGCATAATTGTGACCATCACCAGCCATCCCTGAGGAAGGGTAAAAAACACTTTATTAAAGGGAGGATATAAAAAGAGAGGCCAGTGTTACACCTATGTGAGGGGGAAGGGAACATGGAAGAGGGAGTCAGGGTAGGACAATGGAAGGAGTGAGGAAGAACTGCTGGTAATCGATTGAAATTGTACTCAAGTACAAGTAAGCCATACATAAAATACTCAAGTACAAATATTAGCTCAATTAAATAGTACTCAAAATAAACGTTACTAGTTACTTTCACCTCCCACGTTTATTTTGGTAATAAATCTTGCCACGGTTCCCTTGGCTACAATAAACATCTCAAGTATAAACTTAAAAAGGAAGAAAAAAAATCTTGCACAGTTGGAACTTAACTTATTTTCCATAAAGGCATCTGTATAAAATAATGCTTTGTCTAATTGTACAATTATTTTTAAAATAAAATAACACCAATGAATTTCATTCAAAATGAAAAAAAATTCCCCAAGCTCTTTAGTGTAGCTACATTTATGAGCTCTAAAACTGAGAAAATATCGGCTATGATGTGATACCTTTGATTGTTGTCTGGTTATTTCATCTTCTGTAGTTTCACAATGTCCGTTGATTACTTTAAAACAAAAAATAATAACTTAGTAACGGTTGGGTGTAGAAATGTAATGAAATAATTTACATATTTTAAAATGTACTTAAGTACAAGTACAAATTACTGACTTTGAAATATACTCAAAAAAGTACAAGTACCCATAAAAGCAACTCAATTACAGTAACGTGAATACTTGTAATCCGTTACTTTCACCTCTGGTATTCTGTGGAAGTAGAACCGAAGGGAGGATTACAGTATGTATCCTGGGTGAGAGAGAGCCACAGACACAGAAGTGTGCTCAGTGTTTGTGGAGAAACCAGTATCAGATTCTGTGTCTCATGGATGAAGGATAAGTACAAAAAGGAGCCCAGCTTCTACTGAGCAGCTGCAGCCTGCACACAATATCGTCCTCTGTTCGCCTGTGGCTGGTGGTGATCGAGGGGCAAGTGCAAAGATGGCATTCACACATTATTCCATCTCTTCTTTTGTTAGCTTTATGAGTTCAGAGTGATGCGGTCACTCTCAGAGTCCAGAGCTGCATTTCAATAACCACCAGAGTCTTATCGTAACAGCACAGTTCAATACACATCTTAACAGTAAAAAGCTGGTTTTGGCTTTTAAAGAGAGTGGGTGACCTTACTCAATAATAATTGTGTAGAATCACAACCTCTACAAGCATTCAAGTAGGAAATACATGCAATATCTAATGTTATTCAGCGAGTATTATTTTCTGGAAGGTTTAACAACCCTACGATACAAAGGAAACATCACCAACAAGAACACTCAGAGTACGCAAACCCTCGCCATGAAATAAATGTCCTTTTTATCAGATATTGGCAGTTATCTGGATCAGTGATCCTGATCAACCATTCACACTTTAAAGGCTTGGAAGACATTTTTGGTAACACATTAGTCGAAGTTTTATACATAAGGCTGACATTATGCTGTCATTATTATGACATTACGCTGTCATTAGCATGAATAAGGTGTCATGAAGGGTGTCATTCATTACACTAACCCTTCGTTACCCTAACATCTAACCTTACCCTAAGCTTAACCCCTAACCTTAACCCTAACCCCTAAACTTAACCCCTAGCCTAAACCCTAACCCTAAGGTTTAATGACTCAGAAAGATCAGGAGAAACTGGTCCATGCTTTTATCTCCAGCAGACTGGACTATTGTAATGGTCTTCTGACAGGAATCCCCCAAAAAAGCATCAAACAGCTACAGCTGGTTCAGAACGCTGCAGCTCAGGTCTTAACCAGAACAAAGAGGTCAGAGCACAATACTCCAGTTGTGAAGTCTTTACACTGGCTCCCAGTCAGCCTCAGAATAGACTTTAATGTTCTGCTGCTGGTGTATAAATCTGTGAATAGGTTTGGTCCAGAATACATCAGTGACATGTTAGTCAGGTATGAACCCAGCAGGTCTCTCAGATCTATGGACACAGGTCAGATAGTGGAGCCCAGAGTTCACAGCAAACATGGTGATGCTGCTTTTAGTTGTTATGCTGCAAAGAAATGGAATAAACTGCCAGCAGAGCTGAAGTCAGCATCTAATGTGAACATTTTTATATCAAAGTTAAAGGCACTTTTTTCCTACTGGGTATGATTGAGAGAGAGATTTTTGGTCATGTTGTTGATGTAATGTGTTTGTTGATGATTTTAACTGATTTTACTGATGCTTTTAAATGTTCTTATTGATTTTAAGCTGCTGAATGTTTTCTGTTGCACTTTTTGATCATGTAAAGAACATTGTGTTGCCTTGTGCAAGCCTAACCCTACCTTACCCTAACCTCTAACCCTAACCCTACCTATCCCTAACCTCTAACCCTAACCTCTAACCCTAACCCTAACCCTACCTAACCCTAACCCTAACCCTACCTAACCCTAACCCTACCTAACCCTAACCAACAAACAAACAACAAATGTTAATAGGGAGAGATGGGCGCGGGGGATACCAATAATACAGAAACAGGACCATGGGAGAGGAACTAAGGGAGGGGAACATTTTTTTCCTCCCCAATGTACCTTCATTATGAATTGTTTTTATATTGTGTGTGTTTTTTTATAGTTCCTCTTCCATAATCACCTCTGGATCCCCCTGACCCCCTTCTTTTCCCTAACCACAAAACACTATTCCTTTGCCCAAAATCTAACCTAACCCTCCCCCCTTCCTAACCCTAACCGTCCCTCCCAAACCTACCCTAACCCTAACCCACTTTCCTAAACCCTAAACTTTTTTTCCCCCCCCTTCCTAACCCTAACCCTATCCCAAACCTACCCTAACCCTAACCCACTTTCCTAAACCCTAACCCTCCCCCCTTCCTAACCCTAACCATCCCTCCCAAAACCTACCCTAACCCTAAACCCCCCCCCCCCCTTTTTTTCCCCCCCAGTACCTAAACCTAACCCCCCCCCCTTTCCTAACCCTAACTTCCCCTCCCTATACCTAAACCGAAACCCCCCCCCCCCCATACCCTAACCCTCACCTTCCTTCCCTAACCCTAACCTATCCCTTTCCTAACCCTAACCCTTCCTTCCCATACCTAACCCTAACCCCTTACCCCACCCTGCCACTCCTACCTAATCAATTTTAAACTCTTATTAAATTATTTATGAATTGTCCAGCAAGTTTTTAGAGGTTTCCACTGTTTTATCAATTTGTTTCAGGTTGCTGCGCGGTGACCGCGCCCCCTGTGGTTCCAAACTCCCATGGGGACCAACGCCTCTTTTTATGTCCCTTTTACGGGTGTCTGATCATTTGAATTGTTTTACATTTTATCTTTTATTCTTTTTATTATTTTTATGATTACTTTTAATTTAATGATTAAAGGAAAACCCCACCTAAAGCCAATATTAAAATAACAAAATGGGATTTTTTTAATTGGGGGCCGAAAGGATATCCTGAGCCCGTGCTATTTTTAATAACCCTAACCTAACCTCTAACCCTAACCCGACCTAACCCTAACCCTACCTAACCCTAACCTCTAACCCTAACCCTACCTAACCCTAACCTCTAACCCTAACCCTACCTAACCCTAACCTCTAACCCTAACCCTACCTAACCCTAACCTCTAACCCTAACCTGACCTAACCCTAACCCTAAACCTATACATATCCCCACTTGATCCCTCGAGCTAACCCAAAATATGCCAACATAGCTCCAAATGTGTCATAATTTATTTAACAACACGTTATTCATGCTAATGACAGATAATGACAACCTTATGTATAAAACTTCAAGTAAAGTGTTAGTGAAATGTCTATCCCCATTAATAAAGATAGAGTAGGTCCAGAAGCATTGGCACATACATTTTGGGGAAAAATCTTGATGAAAAGGCCAATCATGATCTGATCTAGCTAATACTTGGTGGGGAATTTGAGGAACCAATCCCACATAATTGTGTCAAATTTAATAAGGATCAGGTTATTATGAACTGAGATATTAATTTTTGAAATTTTGCCAGTGATGAATCAGAATCAGTTTATTGATCCGAATTTTTTTCAAATTTTTTTTAACTTTTGATGTAAACCTGCAAACAGACAAACAAATGAATAATCAAACGCTGGTAAAAAATATTACATTTTCCCTAAAGATGGTAGAAATGAATGTATAAAAATAGATATGCATAATCTTTCAAGGTGAAAATATTGTTTAGTTTAACATTGTATTGTTAACAGGAAAATCAATAATTGAACAAAAATTTTTTAATTTTCCTTTGAACTTTGAGCATTTATTCCTTTATAGTCACAGTGATGATGGTTTATGTGCATTTATCACTAAATTAGCCTCTTCAACTGGAGCTTGGTGTTATTAGGGGACCAGCTGTACTCTAGCATTAGATTATGTTTTAAACAAAACAAGTTTCTTTAGATATTTGAATTAAGGGTGTAGATTTTTTTCAAGGTGCATACAGTAAGATATTTGGGGTAAAATAAAGCAACATGACATGATTTTTGGAAGAGCGAGAATCTATAATCTGTTATTCATGTGGACCTCTACCTCTACAAATTCTCAAAAGCGATTCATCACACAGTAGAAAGCATGTTTTTCTCGCTCTTGTACTCTCCCAGCTCTGGTTTGTTCCATTCGAGGTCAAACTTAGGCATGCACTCACGATGAGAGGCCTTTTGTTGGGGCAAATGTTTCAAGAGGTGCTTGTCAAAATCTCGGCTTGTAGAGGCAAAGGGCTAATATATGTGCATAACAAAAGAACAACAAAAAAAAAGAGCAATCATTCATGGACTTTACGTGCATGGTTTTCCATTAAAAACACAATTATGCTCATTATTCAATCAAATTAGCATCCCTCCATTGCCCGTTCCATCAGAAAAAAAGTTTTAAATGACCTAAAAAGACACAACTTGAATAAAGAGTGATTATTATTTTTCTTCATGACATTCAATCATTCCGTTATTAGGAGGCATTTGATCCCAGTGCCACTAAATCCAAAAGCACTTTGTCACACAAGAATAACAACAAGAGATTTGAAGCAGGACGTACCTCATTTCACCACCACATCAAGTCAAGAAAATTAATTGAACAAAAAGACGAAAAAATTAATTTGCATCTTATAATTTTAAAGGTGTGCTGAAGCAAACATTAATCATCTGGTTTTAAGAATCAGTCATTTTCCATATGGCAATTAAAGGATTTTAACATAAGAACACATGCAAAATGCTCTCACTGTATTTATTGGTTTAGCTAAATTACCCTAATCAACAGCAGAGACATTAATTTTAGGGGCAATAACACAAGTATTTACTGCTATTTACACTAGCACATTAAATTTGACATTAATCAATAAACATGTACTTTAAGTGTGAATGTAAAGAGAGCATTTATATCATAATTAGGGGAATGATGTTGTAATTGCAACAATATTAAACTACATTGTCCACAACCAAAAACATAAGGAGCTGAGGGCACTTTGAAGAAGAAGAAAAAAAGCAAGGAACGCAGAGTGGAGTGACTTGTAAAACAAGAGTGTTTTCCTACTTGGTAAAAACATGGGCGTATTCCATGGAGGTGAGGAGGTCAGCGAGGTACAAGTCCCCAGTTAGGGGGGGTCAGAAAAAAGGTCTGTTGGGGGACATTGAATTGTGAGGGGTCATTGCTGAGAGTGGAGTGCTGCCTGCTGACTCAGACAGACTGTCTGTCTCTTCTGCATCAAGGGAGACATGGCTGCTGGTCTAGACGACAGTCAGGGATAGAGTGAGCCGTCAAGGAGCAGTCTGTCCAACCCCCACATCTCAATCATTCCTCCTGATTCTAATGCACATAATAAAACCCCCTACTTTCACTAAACCACCGTAAATAACCATCAAAAACTCATCATGCCACTGCAAGGTTCATCTGGTTTCCTGAGATAAAGACACAATGTAGACCTCATAGCTCATTAGATCAAAGATCACGTGCTTGAAAAAAGAGGTAAAATTGTGGGACGTGGAGTCCCATAGACAGACACATTAAAATGTTTTTACTTCATTCATACTGTGATTTCTTGTGTTTGCCCCAAATTGACTTCCCAACACATTTCTGGTGTTTTCATGGACTGAAAGTTGTGGTAAAACAATGGCATGAGCGTATTATGGGGTTTACATAGAAAGATTTTTTGATTGAATGAATTTGAATGTTTCGCGAAGTGAGGTGATATCACGGGGGATACCGGGAACGAACAACAACAAAAATGCTGTCAGCATATCACTGTCCACCTTGTCTGACAAAGGCCATTTAATGTGAGCTTTAATTCCCCTTTAATTCAGAATAAAAGCTAAATCCTCTTTAAACTGACCTTGTAAACACTTAATTCCCAATGAAAATGGTACTTCCGAATTAAACCTAAATCCAAATTAGGTGGCTGGTTCATTAGGATTTTAATTCCAAATTAAATTCCTCGTTCTTGTAAACGCTTAATTCCGCTTTAAGTTAAATCCGGATATACTGCGAATGCTCGTCCAGTCACAATGATGTGACTTGTGATGATATAATTCAAGATGGCCGCAGGGACTGCATGCGTAGGCTCTAACATCACCAAGTTTATAAATGTACTTGTTGTTAGAGCTACTATCTTTACCAGGGAGCCAAATAAAAGTAAAAATAGTTCTTATTATGTGGTCTTCTCTGTTGTAGCCAAAAATAAAAAGTTTGTTGTGAGTTTTTTCTCGATAGATGTGGTACGTCACATTCGCCCCCTGTCAGAACCCTTCCTAACCCCCAGACCTAAAGCATTATTGAATAAATCCGAATAAACCTGTTTTCCATGTGAACCTCAATTTGGAATTACTATTTCCATGTAAACATTAAGCAGAACACTTTAATTCTGAATAATGAATTTCAAATTTTAAAAAAACATCATGTAATTGTGGCCAATGAATCACAAGATATCAGTGAGAGTAAGAATGAAGTAAAAACTCTACATCTACAGAACTTCACATCCCACAATGCAATGTGCAAAACCTTTCCACAATGTTGTGTTTATGGTCGAGTATGGTCGATATAATCTTGGATATATTGATGTAGGAGGTGTGTGACTATGTTTTTATGCAAAAAAGGTTAATCTCCATCAGCATTGAAGATTAAAATGGATACTTATTTGTAATGTGTGGTCACTACTTCTTTATATCAAAATCAGTGCAAAAACTAATCTTTAATACAAAATTCTGTGTGTTTTTTTTTGTTCTGTAAAGGCCATGATTATATAACCTGAATTGTATTTTTAGTTCAGGATATAAATGAGAGTGAGTGGGTTGCGCTACGTGAGAAGGGATAGCTTGGAATTCAACTGTGGTGGAACACTGTTGTGATGGATCACAAGTATCAGTAATAGTATGACAGAAATAGCAAAGTGTCCCTCTCTTGCCTACCAGCTGCTCGCTGTGGTGACCCACACCTGCGACACAGTGGGGAGGTCCCCGACAATCGAATCAGCGTAATGCTGCCGCTCTGTGCTGCAGCCATTTAAAGCTCTTAAATGTATTAGAGGCGGAGTCCCACTGAGCGTGTGGGTGTGTATGCATGCTTCTCTGCCGCTCTGTCTCCTCACATCAGTCAGAGTCTTTTTGTTGTGGAAGCCAGCTCTATGTAGAGGCACATAGCAGGTGAGCCGTTGCACTGACTGGCTGGTGCTGATAGGTGACTTCCTTCTTCTGTTCAAACAGGGCCTGATATCAGACGTTTTTACAGGCTGCCTTCTTCAAACACACCACATAAGCTCTACACTGAGGATGTGGCCTGTTTAAGCAGTATCCTTCTTTGCTCCTGCAAAATAGTTAATCCCAACATTTTTTTTTACCTATTTCCCTCTCATACAGTGTTATTTTTAACAGTAAATGTAGTTTCAGTCATAGTCTTTTGACTAAAATGCAACTCAGTTTTAGTCTTTTTTAATTTTTTTCCTTGTCTGTCTCCCTAAGGAAGGGCAGGGAAAACTTTCATTAAAGTGAGAATACAAAAGTACAGGGCAGTGTTAAAAATTTAGTCTGATTATGACTATTTCCATTATAGTTTAGTTTCAGCAATTAAATCAGTGGCTCTCAACCTTTTTTGGCACCTGGATGCCCTGCATATTTTTGATCGACCCTGGGGGACCCCATCCCCCAATCTTGGGGTAGATGTGTTTTGATAGCATAGCAGAAGCTGCATTTTAAATTGCATTATGGTACTTATTTATTCTTTGAGGCAAAAATGCTTTTGGCTGTAACTGAAAACACACAACAAGAAAACAATCATACTTGGGAAGATGTAACTATTGATAAAGGTCTCAGTCACATTTCAATTAAATAATCCTAATTTCTATAAACATCATAGGATCTTTTTTTTTTTTTTTTTAAGATATTTTATTTTCAGGGACCTCATGCAATTACACCACAGACCCCTGGTTGAGAAACACTGAACTAAATAACATTAAGATTTTAGTCGATTAAAGCTGTTAAAGGGAAAGCAACAGATTTCTAGGCCATGGGTGTCAAACTCATTTTACTTCAGGTGCCACATTTGCCCAAGTTTAATCTCAAGTGGGCCGGAGTAGGAAAAATATGGGTAATTCACCCATTTCAAAATGTTTGTTCCTGAGTTTAGATTTTCACATTTAATAAATATCTACAAATCAATTTTAGGCAAGCAGTATTTTAATTTGTGGGGATATAAAAATCTGGAACTAAACTTTATTGTAATTTAAGAAAATAAATAAAAACTGGAACTAACTAATGTATCAAACAAACACAAAATGGAGACTCTGGCTGGCCAGATTTGGTCCGCAGGCCTTGAATTTAACACCCCTGCTACAGATTAACAGTCCATTTGCATATCTAAACCATTTATGCTCGCATTCATGTCATCTTGAATTTTTACCTTTTATTTAAGGATTTTTTTTTGGCTCTAGTGGCCTTTATATGACAGTTGCTTGATGGGAAGGGGGTCAGAGAGAGCAGGGAATGACACGCAGTAAAGGGTCCCAGGCCGGGAATCGAACCTGGACCCGCTGCAGGTGAGGAACTACAGCCTCCGTACATGGGGCGGGCGCTCAACCCACTGAGCTACACACCGCCCCAAGTTTCTTTGCACTTCTAACGAGATAACAGACATACTGTATATCATAGTTTTTAGCAACGCCAGAACAAATAACTAACCTCCAGTATATTCTGCTATATTTTCATTTTCTGTTGAATGTGTTCATCAAATGTCTTAATGTTTTCATCAGCTGACAGCCTCTCATCTATCCATCATTATATTCTCTTCTCTGCTTTGCTTTGCTTTCTAGTCATTAGGACACACGTTCACCCGCTGCTCCTTAATGGGAACGAAGCAGTGACATTTTATGTTTATGACTCGGGGTGCCCCGTGCGCATTATTAATAAAGTATTATTTCAAAGCTTTGCAAACTGCACATGATTTCATCAAGGGTTTTAAACACTTGCAGTCCATAACTATTAGGTACACTCTGATTAGCTGCAGCTAGACAAAGCTTTCAGGTTCTCTCACAGCTTTAAAAACCAAACTATTTCCTTATTTCCGTCCACTTGTGGCACAGAGACTCAAAGACAAACTCCTCCCACAGAATAGACTGTACACATTTAAAGATCTGACATCCTTGACTGGCATTAGGCTTTCTTCATAGAATCATTTTTATTTTTATTTTTTTACTCAGTGCACTTTAAACTGTGGTGCATTTTCCAAACCAAGAAAACACTTTTTCCGCTGCTGCTTCATGAATTTTTAACTTGGCCTTATTTTTTGTAAAACCATTACAGGAGTAGGAATTTCACTGGGTCACTTATTGTGGGTCTTTAGTTTAAAAGCAAATTCTGACAAACTAAAGCATTCTGTCCCGAAAGAGCTTGCTTTAAAAGTCAAAATGTAACGATATTAAATGTAATACCTTATTCTATTTTAATATACAGTAGATGATTAAACAGGATCAACCTTGAGGCTTTCGTCAAATGTTTTCCATTTCCGTTTTTGACAACAAAATCAACTAAAAATATGGAATAAAATATAAATAGAAGCATTTGTGACATTGTTTGTAAAAGTTTCACTGAAATCTATGAAAATTTAAAATGCATTTCTCACTGTCAGAACAAAACAAAACATGCACTCACTTGCAGTGTTTCCATTAGAGTTTTTCGCTAAAAAAAAGGGATTTTTCCAAAAACTTCAGAAAGTCGCAACTCTAGTGAAATCTCATCCAGCCAGACAAAAATGGATGTCCAGAACATTCTTAAAACACACCACATTCCTTTGTTGTTTGTTGTCTAATATGGCAGTAATACTGTATTTAAATATAATGATAAGAAATCAATCGCCTGTGATGAGTCGATTAAACATAGTGATGCTTTTTGGTCACTTCATCGCTCCAGTGACGTGTGTGCGTGTGTGCGTGTGTGTGTGTGTGTGTGTGTGTGTGTGTGTGCGTGCGTGCTCTTGTAAGGCCGTATGTTTACAGCACTTATCATAGACAGCGCCACTTTTATGGTTGAAATGGTCAGCTTATGGAGTTACTAAAGGAGGCTTATTCAAGAAGTTACCCTTAGCTTTAATTTTCTCACGCTGCAGCCATCTTGCTGTAGCGGGAGGGAGGGGCTGCTGCCTCAGCTCTACAGACAGTAAGGATGGGGAAGTTGTCGGTTGAAAAGTTTACATTTTTTTTTACTTTGAGCGACTAAGTCGGGCAGGAGCTCTTGAAGTTGCGTCATTTACATTGATTTTGAACGTAATCTAGTCACTTCAGTCGTGTTTGAAGAGAGGGACGGAGCGCTCTGAAAAAGCTGGATTATACAGGGTATTAAACCTCCCCGGTTGCTTGATTTGTGTTATGTTTTGACTAAACCCCAGCACAGGTACGTCATTTAAACCAGTGTTTACCAACCTTTTTTGTCCAATGTACCCTGATCTTTTCTGTCTTAAGGCGAGTGCCCCTTTATGTTGTTCATTTGTCTCAGAAGGCTCGTCTGAAAGCTTCACTCATATTTTTCTGATGTTTTGACCATTTTAGGTGTTGATCTTCACCTTTTTTTAAATGTATTTTAAAGAGTTGTGCCACATACTGTAGTATTATTGATAGATAATGAAAACGTCTGTGAGCAAGCAGAAATTTGTCTCCTAATTTGAAATAAATTGACAAATGTTTGTGTGTATCCTCTGAGGTGTGTTGAAGTACACCTGGTTGGGAACCACTGATTTAGACCACAGGGAACTGTTTTAAAAGATGAAACAATGGGTATAATTTGACCCTTTTAATATTAGAAACCAGATCAGGAATGTGTCTCTGTTTGATAACAAAATACCAGCCTTAAGGTAAGGACTTTAAAAATCACTCATCATTGTAGTAGCATCACAAGTACTGAGGTTTGCTTTCATTGCCATACATATTGAAATTCTGAGCATACGAGTCACGTTCTAAAACCGGTTGTCTGTCAGCATGAAGTTTGAATAAAATAATGAAATAAATGCACGCAGCCTTCGGCTATGATGGGCATTAAGTTAATTTGGACTCACTTATCATCTCTTTAACTTTACAAGTGAATTGCCTTGGCCCTAATTACTTTGGCACTAGAAGCATTTACTAATTAGACATTTTTAGTTATGAGAATGTAAATGATGTAGTTTAGTGTCAAACCTTCTCTTCTCAGCTAATGTATGTCCCCGCCTACTTCCTTTATTCCTCCTTTTTGTCAGTGTGTGTGTGTGTGTAAATGCTTATTTCATCTGGAGCTACTTTTGACTTTTCTGGAGTTTTTATTGTGAGCTTTTGATGCCCATCAGAGCATCCATAGCAGGCATTTAGCTGCACTGTTAACTCTGTGTCGTGATGGAGATCACGCTGCGCAACACGAGTAAAGGTGGGCTTGCACTGCTTTTTTTTTTTTTTAAATCGTTGTACTCAGCTCCAGCTCAAATTGTGTGACTCAATTGCAGAGTCCAAATCTGCACAACTCACGATTCATGTTCTCACACTATTCAAACTGACGCGATCTGACTGTTTACACTGTAGTACATACACGATACGTCGGGGTCTTGTTTCTGGATATGCAACATAAAAAGTATAAGAAGAAGAAGAAGAACTTTGAAGCCTCGCCATTAATATAGAAGAAGAACCTGGAAGTGGACAGACACTCATGAATCTCAGCTAAAAGAGCTGATGTGATGGACCAGGAACTGGCTGGGCAGACGTGGGCAGTACAGTCCGTCAATTCTTCATTGAGTCATTCATTTTTCCTCAGAGGGAGCCCTCTGTACTGGGAGCTGTGATGGATCATGGCCGTGGTGGTGCTGCTGGGCCCTCTTTGCTGCGCTGGGGGCCCTGTGCCTGTGGCCCCAGTCTATGATCAGCTCCTGGTGCAATGGCCCCTTGTGATGCTGTCCTCCCTCCAAGATCCTCTGTACCAGCCAGGTATCACGTGCCATTGTCTTCATCTTAATCCTGTGTCTGTGTGTGTGGGTTTGTGTGATGATGTTGGGGTTTCCTGTAGATTGTTTGCGTGGTTTTTTTTATTGTATGTAAGTTTGAAATGATGTAAAGCACTTTGAATTATATTATATACATGAAAAGCGCTCTATAAATAACGTTTGAGTGATTGATTGATTCTACAGCGGTCCTACGGTATTTGCACATGTGCAGTGTGAGAGCTTGAGTTAAGCTGGTCTGTGGCACTTTTTCCACAGTGCGATACCCTCACGGGGGCGACCATTATTTCAAACAGGTTTGATTTTCTTACAACCACACGATTGCTGATCGGTAGCTGGTCGTGAGGTGTTAATCGCTTCTTGTGACGCCATGTATGCAACACAATGCACGACACAGGATTTAGCCGAGACTCAGCCCGATCTCAAAAATAGACGTACTAGTGAAAAATCGGCTCAAAATGGGTCAAAAATCGCACAGTGTATGTCCACCATAAGTAGGAGAGGGAGTGGACTTACCAAGGGATGAGTCAGTGAGGGCATTAAAGTAATTTTAAGGAGAAAAATCAACTTGCCTGTTGAGCCACTGACACAGCTAACGCAACGGTTCAACGTCACTACTACCAGCGTCTGAAGTTAGCAAAAGGTGGCGACCGTGCTCCCCGATGACAAGGTTTTTTCTACTACTGGCTGCTCTACAATAACTTTTAAAGAAAAGTTACCTGAATAAACCTCAAGTATTATATGTTTTGAGCTTCAGTGTTAAATTTCACTGCAGGAACCATTTAGATTAAGGTTAGATTTGTATCCTGGTTTATATTGCTTTGCTCACAGACAGTCCCAGAGGAATAAATGAACACTCAAGTGTAAGTGCACTGTCACCTCAACAGCTGATAACAAATGTCCGTGTGTATGTTTTCTTCCAAGCTTGACTAGAACTTTTTAGAGAGATTCGATCAAAAAATTGGTGTACTCTAAGGAATATAGTGTATGTCACCTCAGGGGTAGGAATATGTGTGTTTATACTGGTTTGTAAAGACAGTGTGTTTATGTGAGATGGGCCTGAATAAGTAGGAGTCTGTGACAGTGCTATTGCAGTATTTCTTTCTTCATCCTTATCACACACAGGTATACTCACATACTCACTCAGCCACAAAAATCATGGCCCTTGTGCATTATTCCCACTGTGCTTTGTGGCTACATCCCATAGAGGTTAATTAGAGATAATCAGAGGGAATCACTGTTCTGCCACAGAGCAAACCCCAATTATTTATTATCACAGCTCCCTTTATCTTCCCCCCGTCTGTCTACCTATGTGTTCATGACTGTGTATTAGTGCTCAGAGGTAAAGGGCTGTAAGTTGTAAAACATGAACCTATTTTGGTGACAGTATAATAGCCTTCAATGTGTCTGAAAACTTTTTTTCCCCTCCTTGTTCTCTGCATGCTTGAAGGAACTGCAAAATAAGCTGCAAATGTTCCTGGAGGAAGGACATTTCACCTTAACATCCATAAACACTGAAGTTTCAAGGCAGGATTATATTTATGCCAGAAAAACAAGGGATATTTTTACTTAGAGTAACTTAACCCTAAAACCATTTATTTCTGATGAAAGCAAAAGTATTTGGGAATAAAGTAGTAGGGCTGGGACGATACCCTTTTGTAACGATTCGATTTTAATCCCAATTCTTGGGTGCCGATTCGATTTAAATTGCGATTCTCATTTTACAGTGACGGTTATCACAATTTTTTCCTCATCCAAACATGTAAGTTGAGTTCTAAACTTCTAGAAATATGTCACAGTTCAAAAAACCAATGCACATTCAGTCATTCACTGATTTACCATTATTTATTCAGTGATTTATTATTATTTACACTCTGTACCTCCATCAGAAATGAGGTACATGCACAACATGGACAAAAAAATGAATTTGCACATAACTTTTTGAAGTTAGTCAACTGAAATGTTTAATGTTCATCAAGCTAGTGCTTTGGAGTGTCTAGGTTTTTGTAGAGCAGGTGCTGCTCAACATGCTGGCTGTTAAGCTGCTTCAAACGAGAAGGCACAATGTATTGTGTTTATATTTTTGTTCAGTGTATAATACTATATCTCCATGTAAATAACAAGTTATGAATGTGGGCAGATTATATTCACCATTTATAAGAATAATAATTTGTGTTTATTGTCCTAAGTTTTAAATACAATAAATTCTTTCTCTTCTTTTAACCCATCCTCCAGAAGCAGTGGGCAGCCACAGTTTAGCGCCCGAGGAACTGTTGTGGTTAAGGGACTTACTAAAGGACCCACAGTTGATAAGAACCAGCGACCCTCCGGTTACAAGCCTGCTTCAAAGTGAAAGGTCATGGCAAGAATAAGAAAATCACTGATGTTTGCATTACTGTACATATAAAATAATAAGTGTAATTCATTTAGACACAACAATAGAGAGCTGGACTAACTATTTCACTTTCACTTATGGTGCCAAACTTTTGATGCACCTTTAATTAAGCATTAAAGTGATTACGATGAGGTCACTTATTAAAGTGAAGAAGAGTGTGAAGAGTTAGTTTATGTCAGTTGTATTCACTGACTCTTTACATATACAGACATTAGCTGAATTACATGTAAAGCATGGTCTTGTTATTGAGCTGACTTTATGGGGAAAGTCAGCTTTTCAATATCTTTAATATTGTAAAACCTGGATTTATCAGAATGTGTTTGTACCCTAAAGTAACGCATGTGAACTCTGTGGCAATATTTATGTTTGGATGAAATCTTCTGTGATCTTGAGTATCGTTGTTGAGTCTGAAACTGGAAGAAATGGAGGTTAAAAACATCCCAGAGCTTTCACTTTCTACTCTTTGATTGATGCTAAGATTTGCCTCTATTTCTGTGGAGGCCCTGAGCTAGCTCATATAAATATGGTAATCTCATACCCAAGTGAAGACGCTATTCTTAAAAGGTGAGACGAAGTTTATTAAGAAATCACTTTGCCATGGTGTTTTTTATTTTTTTTAAATTTTTTTTACATGTTAATTTTGCGACAATCCAGGCTTACACTTTGCAGGGTGGGATTCATTTCAGACAGGTCACCAGTTCATTACACACACGCTCACAGTCACACGTTGGATGAGCCCTTAAATCTTGGTTCTTGGAGCTGTGAGATGATGATTTTTTAGAAACACATGTTAACCAGCATTGCTGTGTCAGGCTTGGCTGCTTCATTTATTTATTTATGGAGGTTAATTCATTCTGACCAAAAAATATTTTTTAATGCATTTTTTGGAATATTCAAACCCATACGCAATTATTTTGAAAATTTTTTCAATTACTGTAAGAAACGTTTTGATCGTTAATCAAATCAAACACATTAGAAGTAGTATATTAGAAGTAATATTGAGTAAATTGAGTTACAACAGTATATTTTAACTAGTGGAGGGACTCGATTAAACAAATAATCGAATTAATTACAGACTTTGTTATTAATTAATATTGATTAAGTTTTCCCAATCTAAATTATTTTTTGTATATGATTGAATCAATGATAACAATACATGATATTTAACGACAACAAAAAACGTTTTTTGCACATTTTCCACACAACTGAGCTTTTGTTTTTCTTCCGGTGTTATTATAAATCCAAATTAATTTTTTGATACTTCAGAATAAAGTGGACAGTCACTTTGCTATTTGGCTTTTCTTTGTTTATTACAAAATTTACTAACCAGAGCCATGGCTCAATGATGTCACAAGAGTGTAGAAAAGTGTAGCGCAAGTGTAACAAAGCTTGAAGTGTCTTATCGAATCTTGACCAACTCATGGAAAGATTGTCAGATAACTCCTAAGAGATGTCAAATACCTCTCAAGCATTGTGTCCCAGAATTTGGACAAGCCCAGGTTGCTTTTTTAAAACAATAGGGTCCGTGCTGAACCTTCCCCAATACACTTTAATGGAATATCCATGTGCAACTTGTGAGAGATTTGTGACCTTTTTTACTGGCTAAGTGGCTACTATCAGAGCTAACATTTCTGCCCCTCTCCACAACCTGGTAATAGACAGTAACTGCTTTGCAGTTTTTCAGCAGTTTGAACCTGTGTCCTTGGCATTTCTCACTAATATTGTTAATAAGCTCAAACTATCATCCACAGACCCTGTCCCCATATGCCTCTTTAAAAAGGTCTGGACAGCTGTTGGTCCTTGTATCCAGGAAATAATTAATGGCAGCCTAACCTTACGAATTGTCCCAAGTTTTTGTAAGCAAGCTGTGGTTCAGCCTTAGTAAAGGAGCCTAGTCTGGACTCTTCTGTCCTGTCTAATTATTGCCCAATTTCAAAACATTTTTGTCAAAGATTTTCGAAAAAAGTGTATTTGTTCAATTGCAAGCATTTTTAGATGCACATAATATTTTTGATGCTTTTCAGTCACACTGAATCTGCACTTTTAAAGATTTTTAATTACCTGTTTTTCGTGACAGATTCTGGTGACTCTGCCATTTTAGTGTTTTTAGATCTGACTGCTGCTTTTGACACAGTTGACCACACAATTCTTTTAAATCGTTTGGAGTCTTACTTGTCTGGGAGATCTTTTTTAGTCAGGCTGGGGGATTCCACCTTGTCTTTTGCTCCCCTCCATTGTGGAGTCTCCCAGGGTTCTATTCCCACACCTGTACTGTTTGTGCTTTATGTTCTCTCACGCAGCCAAATCTTTAAAAAGGCTAAGCATCTCCTACCATGTTAATGTAGATGACTGCCAAATTGACATGCCATTCAGTGCTTAAGTGACGTCAAGGATTCGTTGTCTCACAACTTTTTAAATCTGAATGAGGGAAAAACTGAAATTGTGGTGTTTGGCCCCTGGGACCCCCAAAATGACATGGGTCCCCCACAGCAATATGTTCGTCCCTCAGCTACCAGCCTTGGCGTCATTATTTATTGTGATTTTAAACTCTAAACAGATCGGCGCCATTGTTAAATCTAGCTTTTATCATCTTTGTCTTTTTGCCAAAGTGAAACCTTTTTTAACATTTAAAAACTTTGAACAAGTCATGCAGGCTTTTATCTCTACTCTGGACTACTGCAATGTGCTCTATACAGGAATCAGCCACAATGCTCTTTATCGCTTGCAGTTAGTCCGGAAATTTGCGGCACGGCTTTTAACAGGAACCAAAAAATAGGAACATATTTCACTCACTTCTTTGCACTGGCTTCCTGTTAAATTTAGAATTGATTTTAAGATTTCATTGTTTGTTTTTAAAGCTTTGAATGGACTGGCTCCTCAGTACCTCACAGACCTCATCCAAATTTACACTCCAGTGCACACTTTTATTCTTGGGCTTTTAACACTGTGTGATTTATGTGTTCCTCTGTGTCTTTTATTTTGTTTTATTGTTTTTACAGATATATATTAATGTTGTTTTTATTGTATCTTATTTAATACTGTTGATCATATGTGCAGCACTTTGAAAACGCTTGTTTATAAAATGTGCTATATTAATAAAGTGGATGGGATTGGTCACAGTGATTTACAAAGGCAGCATCTGGGAAAAAAAGAGAAGTTACGGTAACAAATTTGATTCTGTAAAGAAAGAAATTGACTGAAAGATTTACTGACATTTATAGGGAATAAAATATAATACCTTAATGAGGAATAAAGATTATTGGCATTTATAATTTTGTTTTCAATGAAATCTTGAATTTTAGCAGGAAAATAGCATTGAGATTAGGAACCCAGGCAAAATAGGCCACAGCAAACCCTAAAACACAATATAACAAACAAACTAATATTATAATAAATGAATAGATAAACATTTTGGAATATATACTGTATATGTACCAAAACTACTGTAAAATTTGTGAAAACCAAAGGTGCATACAGTTCATGTAAAAATTTTGAAATGGCAGATTAAACATAAATGGAATTATTTGCTTAATTCTGCAGAAATTGTACAGATTGTGCAGTGAAAAATGTATATCCAACTTCAAAAGCATAGAAGAAATAACTTGATAACCTGGACTGAATCTTTTTTGTTACAATGTGTGTGTTTATATGTGTGTTGAGTGTGGATTTGTGTGTGCGGTCCGTCATGCAATGCCACAAGTCATCAATAATTGAATAGATCTACTCTTGTGCATTTAACACTTGGTTTCACTTGACTTACACATCTGCTTCCTCAGCCACAAGGGGATGAAGCCAACATTTAAAAACATCTCCTTCCTCCACGTCAGGTATAGGACCCCTAGTGGTACTAGCAGCAAAACTCACAGCATTGTAGTTATTATAGAAAATATAAGAGATTCTGTATCATCTTTATGAGTTTGCATGTTGACCCTGAGTGCTAGTGCAATTTTTTCCAGGTACTTCACATTCCTCAACATTCCAAAACATGTGTTGAGTTAACTGGAACTAGCATGTGCCTGCAGCTACTGTATCTGCCTCTGTGTAGTCGTCTACTTCTGCAATGAATAGGCAATGTAGTCATACTGCAGATAACTACATTCAAAAACAATGGTTACAGTGGTTGTAATGATGAACACATATTTTATTCTATGTGGAGGTTACATGTTCTCTCTATAATAATATAATTGCAGGGTTTTTCTCTGGGTTTTCTGTAGGCTTGAGCGGTAATACGGTAATACCGTATACCACGGGGTCATAAAAATAGCAACAGTACCAGTTTCAATACCGTCATTAAAAAAAAAAAAAAATGCAATGCACTTCCCCGTGACTGCGCAGGGTCTGCCACACCCACGCGCACACACACAGACAGTCGCGTTCGGTGTGAACGCACCCTGAGCCTTACATCACATTTTTTATTAGTCATGGTAATACCGTATACTGCGGTAAAATAGGGAGGAGGTTTGACGATATCAAAATGTTGAACCAATGATCAGTCCATCTGAGTGTCCCAGACTAGTCGAGCGGTGAACCATCAATCAGGGACCTCCAGCTCTGACATCGAGACACCTCAAAAGAAAAGAGAGCGGAGGGCGAGAAGAAGGCACAGACTGCAGGAAAAACATGATACACTATGATACACTCGTTCCTAGTTATTAGGCTAATATTAATATTAAATGTTGTGTGGCCTCCCACATGCTCTGATGCTACTATTACAGACAATGATTTGTCTTACAATGGGCGCACGTAGTGATTTTGACAGTATATGAGCATAGCAGTTGGAAAAAAGCCCAGTGAGAAAATTAATATTAGTTGTTTAGAGGGTTTGCCTTGAAGCGTCTTTATGTCCTGCAGTGTGTTTTGGATAGATTCTAAGTAGGGAATCTGAAGCACATGAATGACATGCTCCTCCAATCTGTTCTGGGAACATGTTTGTGAGTGAAACACATTTGTCATTCTGTCATTCACAGCGGAAACTTCTTATTTAGCAAAGCCAGACAACAAGTAGAGCATGTGGTGGTGTTTTCATGTGCTGTTAGAGCTGGACTCTGCATGGCCCTAGAAAAACACAGAGGACCTGTCCAGGATGCTTGTTCTGCTTTGGTTAGACACCAATACCAAACAACCACAGTCTTCATAAAGAAAAGTAAACTATATTCATCAAAACAAAGGTATGTTATCAATGGGCGTTTTCTGACTCCCATAAAAATGTATTAATGCAGGTTTCAGAAAAAGCTTTTTAAACAAAGAGGAATGCATTTAGACCTGTGTGAAGAAAGTGGATGGTTTGTCAATGTGCAGCCACATTCATCTCTGTCAGTTATCTGGTTACTGCTGTCTGTGATCCAAAACCTTGGAAGTCACTGTAAATGATTGATATCGCAATAACCTTTTTTCCCAGGTGGCTTAAAGCAGTGGTATTCCTGGGAATATTGAAGAGGAAGCACAATTCTACTTTATTGGTGGATGTTGGTAGATACCATTCGGAAGGGGGGGGGGGTGGGGTGCTGGTACTGCAGGGTCGGGATGAAGAAAGGTCCCTTGTAAAGAGTGCGGGGCTGAGCATATGTATTGGACTTTAATGATGAGCTCCATTACAAGCTTGTGTATAATGTTGGAGGTTAAAGTCAGGTAATGTTCATCATGAGTCTTTTTCAAGTAGCTACAGATAAAAAGTATAATAATTTCCTACGGTCAACTATGAGTGCATCTCCTCTACAGCAGTAAGACTATAGGTCTGTTTTCACCACAGAGCACAGCTTTAAATGGCACCATGCAATGGTAGCCACTTTAGGTCTGTGGGTGATGGCATTTTTCTTCTTGGAATCACTAGAATTTGACAACTAACTGTACTAACAAACATTAACCCTCTCTAGCCTGAACAGATTAACATTAACACCCATTTAATGCTAGTTACTAGCAGGGGTGGACTGGGGCAAACATTCTTCCCTTGCATTTTCTGTTTAGACCAGCCCACTACATTATCAGAAGCCATTATTAGGTCAGTGATGCTCAACATGTGGCTCTTTATGTCCTAATTGTATTTCTTTTTCCCCCAGAAAATCTTAAAGGCACACCGTGGACTTTTTGACCTAAAGCGTTGACCCATAGAGTTATTTTAAATGATTCCTCAGGCCAATATACAGCGCTCGACAGTATCAATGCTCCGAGAGAGGCTTCCCTCTTGAAATACCGACTATATAAGTTTGGAGGAGACGAACCGTCTTTCACTAGGTCATGTGACTGAGAGAAGGCCTGGAGAATGTTTCACTTTACGGCAGTCACATGACCACAGGTACGGATGTATATAGTTCATCACAACATACAGGCATTTCCCGACCCGGCGCCATTGCTGTGGGCAGTTGAAACGAGTTTAGCCACTGTTTACAGTCAAAAGAGCACAATACGGTAGTTTTGTGTTGGGTTAATGGTGCGCTAATCGGCGTGATAGTTTAGTTAAACGTGGATTATTTAGGAACGGAGGCGGGCAAGTCAGATCCGTAACTTCGGGATAAGGATTGGCTCTCAGGGCTGGGGTGCGAAGCTGGGCTGGGCTCGCGCCACGGCTACTGTCTATGGGCCTGAGGAGCAGCCGCCACCGCCGCACTCTTCTCCCCGCTGCCAGAGATCCGGTCCTCGACCCGTCTTGCCGCGTCGGTGATGCTTCCTCCTTCCTCCCTGGGCTCGCGCTGTTGTCGTCTCCTTTCGCCGGGGGTCGGAGGGGACGGGCGACGTTTTTTGTTGCACGGTTTTTGCCACTTTTGGACCATTTTTGCCTACCCGTTAACATGTCTGCCTCCACTCGCTCGTAAAAAAAAAAAAATGTAGCCGACCTGATCTACCCACTTTGGGTCGACAGCCCACCGATGTCCGGTTTGCCAGATGGTCATTCCACACCTTGTTGAACTACAGAACACTGTTTTTTAACTCGGACCAGGAAACCTGGAATCTAAAAGGCTAGGTCACATCTGATCACATTAGTTCTGCCCCAACGTTCATAGAATAGTTTGGAAAAGTACTTTTGAGGTGCTTTTTTTTTTACTTCATTGATATGCATACATAAATAAAACATGAGTGATGTTGTAAAAATGACTTGTACTAATGTATATATTTAAACACTTTGTTTAATCCAAGAAAAACTCTTGATCAACATGCCTTTCTTCTTCTTTAACGCTAACAATCGAGTCACTGTCAGTGCAGATCCCTTCTCTTACAAAACTATGTCACTGTTTACTGGGAACAAACCACGAGAAGGCTTTACCTTTTTTACCCTCCAAATGACCTGCACCTCTTTAGAGAGGCAGCACGAGATAAGATGTGGTGTTTCTCCCCAGGCTGCAGCTTTCTCCAGTCTCTCTGACTTCTTCTTTCCATTCACCCCCAAGAGTGTCAGCATGTCAGCTTATCAGTCGGGGCTATACGCGCACACACACACACACACACACACACACACACACACACACACACACACACACACACACACACACACGCACACACACACACACTCACACCTGGAAAGATAAATGTTAAGATAAAGTTGATTTTTAACGTGACAATAAATCACATACTGTACATAATGTTTTTATTAATTTCTCTGAAGCTATTGGCTTGGCTAATTATTTCAATTGATTTAACTTTACTTGAAAAGTACCAAATCCAATAAGTCATCTCAAGACACTCGTCACAAAATAAAACATTAGATTTTAATGTAAAAAACTCGGTACATCCACAACATCAGTGATGATGAAGAGGGAAAAACTCTCTTTTACCATAAAGAACCAGGCTGGGTGGGTCCATAGATTTTGACACTGCATTGGCACAATTTTTTGTCATTTGTGCTATATTTTTGTGTTTTTATGTTTTAGTCTTTTTAATTTTAGTCTTTTATGCTTTGGGTTGGAAGTTGGAACCAAGGACCATAACCTGTTTTCTGCAATTAGCTGTAGTCTGAGTAGATAATGTATAAATTAAAGTGCTTATCGGCCTCCTAAAAAGACGACAGTAATTAGTCTGAGTGCTCTCACTGTATTTTTAGTTTTGAACAGAGATATTGCAAAAACAAATTATAATGAGCTGTTTGCACATTCCTTGTTGTTTTTATAATAACACTTTTGTTAAAATGATCTCTGCTCAAACAAAAATGTTTTCAGGTTTTAACATCTTGTGTTTAACTAAAATTGATCCAATCCTTGGCAGGAAAAATAAATGACTCTTTGGTTAGTCCTCTAAATTACCAGAATTGTATTAATTTGATCTATTTTGAAAATGTGAAACTGGTAAAATGATCATCAAACATCTTAAAAACTTTGCGAGAAGATCGATCACTTTGAGAGTTTTGGTCTCAGTCATCATGTACAAAACACTTTACTTACCACTATTTACAATAAAACAATAATTACAACACTTACACTTATTTCATGGGTTTATAATTGTTATATGTATTTGTTATTGTAACAATATTTGAGTATATAAAGTGAGAAAATGGCTGCTGTGGAGCAATTGCTTAGGCACATGTGAAACAATCAGTGTCATGTAACGTGGTTATACATGGTTTATGACACTTTCATTTCACAAGCTCCGTTGGTTTAAATATGCTAATCTAATTTCATCCCACCTAAATTTTCAATATGAGAATCACAGTCTGGAAGGCAATGCTGAAACAGCTTCTGTTATATATTCCACGGTATTTGCCTATTAAATTAGATCAATGGCTGGCAAGCCACCACGTACTAAGACATTTTTATACAGGTCCAAATCCCCACAGCTGAACAGTATTGATGTTTTTATTCCACATTTATCTATTTCCTTTTCAAACTAATTACTTTCCTCAGGCTTTTCTCTTTGCTCGAGGAGATGAAATTATCAAGACTTCATAACGTTGCTGTGGAATGTAGGTGCAATAAAATCTTTGAAATAAAATAAAATTAAAAAAAAACAATGCTCCTGCTTTCTATACATGTTGGCACATTATCAGCATCAGTAGCGTGGTATTATATCATGTACAGTGGTGGCTATGTTTGAGGTCTGTCCTGCTTAATGATTCCTGTTGTGATGTAATGTTTTGATTTGTTAAATTGAGTTGAGTTGAGTTGATGTGATTTGATTTTTATTTTTTTATTTTACTGTTTTATTTTGAACAAATTGCAAATGCAATAATACAAGAAACAATATCACAATAAACAAAAGAAGATGGCTTCCCTCCAGAAAAAACCCCAAATCAAAACAATAATTGCATATATTACTTCATTACTTAATACACATACTTTTTGTGTTTGAAAGGGAGTATGTGGAAGTATTTATTTATTAGTCACACCCCTTTTCCAAATAATCTCACTTTCAGCAGTTATAGGCTTCTTTCACTTACCTATAATCCCAAACTCGAGTTGAATGGATGGAGAACAGCTGATTATTTTAATATCTTAATTTGGCTCCATATGTAATCACAGTCTGCTTTTGGAATGACTCCAAACTGACAGAAAAACCCCATCAGTAAGAAGAGCTTTTATTTATTTTTATTATTATTTGCTAAAACTCAAATCGTACAGTGTTGATATGTTTTTCAGCAGCAAATAGCAGTAGAGTTTAGAAGCAAAGGTTAAGCAAGTCAGTGACTTCCTGACTTTTTTCAAAACATCTTATCTGTAGCAGAAGGAAGTTCAGGAATTCTTCGGCACATTATTGTTTTTAACTCAAATCTGCGACATGAAAAGCTAACATATAGCAGATAACCTAAACATGGAGAAAGTCCTAGCTTTTCCTAACACATGAATTGTTATATAATTGCTATGACTTCAGTATATGTTTATTTTACAGACGTCAGAGGTTAAATAAATCCAAGCAGTGACCAGGTGAGCAATGAGCTGGTCATTATTTCATTGTGGAGGTGACAAAGAAATGAGAAGACACGTAAAACCTTGAAGCATGTTGGGTAAAAGTCTTCCTCAACCTCAACTCTTTGGGGCGAATTCACTAAGATCTGAAATAAAGGGTAGTGAACCAGGTGTGTCCCTGAATCCTTTGGTAATACTGTTTCTTCACCTACTGTGGGGAATTCACTAACATTGCGGCACTTACATGTGCGCGTATAGACGTGGTTGAGACCGCCACTAATTAAACTAACAATTTACTCGTTCAATGTGGAGAGGTGAGTGCACAGAGGCACAAAATGACATTTGAAGAAGGTAAATTGGAGGCAGGTGGACTTCTCTGTCTGCTGCACAAACATTTAATAATGTAGAAAACAAAATAAACATAAAAATGCTGTTATTTCCCTCCCTAACCTATTGTGTCTGCCCCGTCAGTTCCTATAACTGTACTCTTATCAGTCCATGTAAAACATCATCCAGCAGGTCTGAGCGCCTGCAGCGCTGTGTCACACACACTCAAGATGTGAACGTTGTTCCATCACTGCGTAAATGACTCCGCTGATTCTGGACTGATGCTCCTTGCATTAACGCGACACGAGAGTTTGAGTCAAAATATGGAGAGGAAAATACAGGAGCGTACTGAACCGTCCGCAGCGACATCCATGGAGCTCCGTGCACAGCGACTCTCTGCACCACACATGGAGCCACACTGGACTCCAGCTGTTTCTCTCTCCTACATACCTCTGCATTTTCTTTCAGTGGCTGTTAAGATTGACTATTGTATTATTGAAATTATTTTCTTATATACTAGAATGGTTAACTGGAGTATTTTTTTTCTATCTCCGCTGTGTTTTGTGTCAACATTTAGTGCAGCTGATCTCTGCGTGTGTGTTTGCACCTGCCTGTGATGCGTACTATTTTCAGGTGCAGAAACAATCGCCGCAAACAGTTCCTAGTTTCATAAATTGCATAGCGCCCACTGCATTAATGTATTTGCACTTTCTCTCCTTATTTCTTTGCTTCCCTTGTGAGATCCACTAAATGGATTGTGGGGACATTGTGATACGCTGAATGCTCGCAGTCTTGATTCCCTGGGGTTTGTACCTTTTATTAGCACGTGGAGTGACGTTTGTACATGTAATATCCCTAAACCTTTAGTGAATCCGCCCCTTTGTGTGCAACCTTTAATGAAACAGCAGTTTTTCTTTCTTTTTTTTGTGTGTGAGCATTTGAAATCATCCTGCATGGTTGGAAAATAATTGATTTCTACTGCACTATTAAAGCCTGTTTAAATTGATCAGATTGTAGAGCAGTGTGATATTGGAGATTTAAATGCAATGCTGAAGAAAAATGTACTAGAATCACATTATTTTCTTTTGTGAGATGGATTCTTTAGTTTGTATCATTGTGGAATGAGAGATGAAGCTGAAGAGACCTGGTCTTTATTGTGATGAGATGAGGAGATGCAAAAATAGTTTTCCTTTGTACTGAAGGGAGTAGAGCCTGTTGAAAAACACAAATATTACATTCAGAGAACTCAGTTCATGTACGTTTGAAAATGTACAATCCTACTATGGTGCAAAATGACAGAGTAATTATTTAATCACAAATGAATTAACATGTATTCACATAGAGTTGTCATTTCAACAAATGGCCCAAACTTAAATTTTATAGAAAATGTTCAGTTGTTTTGTAGTTATTCTATAGGCAGACTATTAAGTTTTAATTTGATCGGATACTTTTTGAGATATGAACAATCTAGTGAGGTATGTATGTGTTGATCTTTACACATCCTTATTTTTCTTCCATTTTCAGCTTCTAATATCTCAGGAACTACACCACAAACTGAAATTTGGTAAAGTAATACAGCTCCGCCTACTCTCGCAGGACATACAAAAAGGACTGCTATACATCCTACCTGGTGGACATGTCAGGCTTTCAAAATTGGAAAAGGGTTTGTCGGGGTTTGGGGCTCGAATATGTTTGGGCCTTCAGTATTTTTTATGTTACAGGTGAAAAACAAATAAACAATCTATGATTATGAGACAGAGGCAAGCAATAACGGTCTCATGTAAAGGATTTTCAATATTTGCGCGTGGTGAAATAGCCCCAAAGTTATGGTCCAACATAAAAATGAAAAAGTTGCTTCAAGGAAAATTGTTTCATATCCCAAAAAATAGTAATCTTTATACTCTAAATTAAAACGGATCAGTTTTTTGGGGATTTCAAGATTCTGTCACTCAATAACCAATGCATATATCTGACTAATCATTAGGGATTTGAACATTCTATGTACATATTTCAAAGCTGATGAAATTATAGGGAGCTGAGACAGATGCAAAGTTGTTTACTGAAGGTCCAAACATGTTCAAACCCAAAACCCTGAGAATTTTTTTTCCAATTTTGTGGGGCTGACATGTCCGTCCTTTAGATAAATGCAGTTAATCACTGTCGCTCAAAGTCTGTTGAGAAGGGAAAAAAAACAATTGTATGTGGTTTCATAAGATGCTCCAAACTATGCATTTATTATTTGTTTGGGAAAATACGTAATGTAATTCATTGTTAATGTTATTTAAACTGCAGTTTCCAATTCATATGAATACTATTTGATCACATTTGATTAGCTTTTATGGTGATATGATTATTGCTACAATACATCATCAATAGTGTAAATCTTACTGTCACGATGGTCTAAACTAAGCTCATACTCATACTGCTTCACAATGAAAGGAAGCACTGTTACTAAAGGCTTAAAAAGTTCAAAACATCTCAAATCTGAAGGAGTGTGGGCCTCTGGTTTAATGTGTAAGAATACTAAAAATTAACGTCATTGCATTAGCTCTGTTATTCCTTTTGTTTGTTCTTGAAATTTAAAATCCATTGGTCGTTATTTGAGATTCTTA